>NC_133654.1:24908775-25508775 GCF_009905375.1 Apium graveolens | reverse complement strand
TTGCGGGCTATATCCATGTTTTTAGCAAATAGGATTAGAAAAATTAGAAAAACTAGAAAGAATATAAAATAATTAAAATTCTAGAAAGAAAAAAATTATGACATGAAAATTACTCTTTCCCCGATACCAATAAATATATAAAAATCAATTAAAGACCACAAAATTATTCAAGACACGGTATTCATAAAAAAATATAGAACATTAAAAACAAATTATAGTACACAAATAAAAAATACTGAACACTAAATAAAAATTTACGGTACACAAAATAATTACAAAACATGTACAAGTTTTAATAAACATGCAATAAAAATACGAAATATTTATAATTTTGGAGTATAAAAAATAGATAATTCAAAAAATAATAAAGCACATAAAGTAACATTAATTAAAAATAAAAAATAAAAAATACTAGTAAAAAATAAGTAGTACAAGAAAAATAGTTTAAAGACATAAAAAAATTTATAGTACACATACAAAATTATTAAGAACACCAACCTAGAACACCGAAAATAGTAAAGAACACTCATTTAAAAACACACAACCACAAGTATAAAAAAATTAAAAATTAAAAAAATATATTAAAGAACAAACGACACACAAAATATTTAAAAAGGTAGAACACAACATGAAAGAAACCATAAAAAAGCTATAAAATACAAGAACACTAAAAATAGATAATAAGAAAATAGACCATAACACAATTGTAATGTTATGTGTTAAATAAACATGTGTTAAATAAAAGCAGCACATATGGTAACATTAGTTAAAAATATAAAATACAAAACATTAGTAAAAAAAATAATTTATATACAAACACATTATAGCACACTTACAAAATTTTTGAAAAAATATTAAGGAACACATAACACAAGTATAAAAAAACAAAAACACTAAAAAAATATTACAGAACACCATCTTTGAAGAACATATATAAAAAAGTACATAACACATGTATAAAAAATTAGAGAATTAGTTAACATGTAAACGTAGTTAAAGTCACTGTCTCATACACGTGTACCTATTATAGTTAGTTACCTAGTTACTCTAGTGACTTAGTTACCCACTGAATCTGACCCTATATATATATATATATATATATATATATATATCAGATTGAGAACTCTGTGAAGCTTTGAATAGCTCAAGTTGCTTTACAAGTTGAACAAACAAAACTACAGATAAATTCTTACAGAATACAGCTTGATATGTTTCTCTGAGAAATAAGCTTGCTTAGTTAAAAATGTTCTACTTACTACACTTGGTTTATATATCACCAAGTTACATGATAGTAAGACAAGATAATAAAGCAAAATATATCTAGACTAACTCCGTGGTACTTCACTACTCTATTCCAGCACCTTTGAATATCTTTACATTAGCATGAAAATGGTAATGCTTCTGTTAGATATTTTAGTGTAATTGGATTAACTAGTTGACCAATGTGATTGTAATATTTCATCAAACAAGTCGGGAGAGTGCGGAGTGCATGCTTGTTTGAGTTTATTATGATTTTCGGTATTGGCGGGGGTTGGTATTAATATGAAAAGATATGTCTTTTAGACACAACCGCATACCTCAAAGGGCGTGTCTTAGGACATGTCTTTTGGACATGTATGGATGTGTCTTAGGACATGTCTTTTGGACATGTATGGACGTGTCTTAGGACATGTCTTTTGGACACCTATATAATACTTGCAACAGATTTGGTCATATAGATAGAAAAAAAAACAAAAGGTTGGTTGTTGAATTCACACAAAATATATCATTCTCTGTTCTTATATTCTAATTTTATCCGGTTGAAAAGTTTGGATAACCACCAAATTATTTCAATCTGAAATTGTTTGTCAAGACTTCAGAATAATCCAAGTTATCCTTAATTTTTTTACAACAACTTCTTTGTTCTCAAAATACTGCTTAACAGGCTGCCACATTCCTTTTGCAAACACCCAATGCATGTGAATGTATTGTCACTGTCAACAACTATTTTGAATTTGATCATCCGTCGGGACTGTGTTGGTCATCCATTGGGAGCCTTGTTGATTATCCGTTGGGAGCTTTATTGATCATCCATCAGGAGCTTTGTCTACCACTTGACTCTATTTCACTTATACAGAATTACAAGACATCTTATATTTACAATTAGTCAGCCTATTCTGCATATCAATCTAGTAGTCAACATGACTTAGAGAACCCTACACAATCTACTAGACTAAAACATGTTGTTTGGAGAAATGTGCTACAGTACTTATTTGTTACATAAGCTATACTCTCGATGGATGTCAAATTGTCATCCGTCGGGACTATATTAGATCATCCGTCGAGAGCTACAAAATTCACTAAGTCAAATCCACTAAGGTCTTTTGTTTAACTTATCATCAAGTTCACAACATATTTCCAACAAGGTACGATAAGTTTACTTGAATTTTATTTTAGCATTTTCTTCGAATAATATGCATCTTAACATTTATAAGAAAATGACCCTGTGTTAAACTTGAACAATCTCTTTATATATAATAATGTGAAAACTGTTTTACAGAGTAAAGAAGACGATATAAAAATTGGTTACAAGTGTTTTGCTTTGAGATTTTAAGTAAAATATTCTAACTAACTAATTATAGAATCCAATGAGTGGTATTTAACTTATTTTAGCTTGTTTTAACATTAATAAGAACATGATCCTCCAATTTGGAAGGCCAATGTGGAAGAGATTGTACAACCAGTACATGGTGATCTGGGACCATTACTATCTCCCCCACGACTACCTACTGATTTGGCACAATTTAAAAAACTGAAAAGGTCAATGGATAATGACGGAGTTGGTACGATGAGCGCATATATGGCATTGAAAAAACTCAGCTAGAACAAGAAGCCACATATGTCATTGGTGCTCAAGAAAAAGATTTGTTGAAGATTGATGACACAATTGCAATTGTTGGAGGTATAATTCAACACATATCTAAGAGATTATATATTTTCTATCAATTTATGATTATATTTTTGTTTATCTTATTTGATAGATAGAACTAAACCCAAGAGGCGTAGAGGACCTTCAAAAATGAACCATGTCTTCACAAGAAAATTAGAAGACAGACCGGTGATTACCTTGAATAAAAATCTTCAACCGGTGGCTGAAAGTAGTAAAATAAGAGCCGAGTTGAGTAGCTTTGTGGGGACTCTAGAAAGGCAATATGTGCCACTTGATTATATTAATTGGAGCGTGGTTCCTGAAATCCATTAAAATAGTTGGTGGGAGTATATCCAGGTGAACACCATCAAATATATTTTCTTAGTTTTTATTTTACATGTTGAGTTTTGTTATTTTGTGATCATTTTTCAATTGGATATATTTTGCATATTTTGTATAGACAAAGTATATCATTCCTGAGGAAGGTAATGGCAGGGTACTTAGGACTATGGCTGAGTTATGGAGGATTCACAAGAGTCGTGTCAAGGAGGAATATTATACCAAATACAGTATTGATATGGAAATACTGCATAATATGCCTGCCTCGATTCCATTGGAAAAGTTCAAGGTTTTGCCTGAGTATTGGGGTGATGAAGATGTGCAGACCAAAGATGAAACAAATGCTGGAAATCGGAAAAAGGTCACTGATGTGCACAATGCTGGTCGCACAAGTTTCGCACATATTAAAAAAAATATGGTATGCCAATATTTGAAAATCTTAAGAATTGCGGTTAATTTAAATCTGCAAATACTAATAAGTCGTATAATTTTTTCTGCTACACTCTATCTTTTATGTTAGAAAAATAAAAAGAAGATGCCTCAGACCCCTTGTTGGATATATTTGAGATGTCATGTCTAATATGTTTCATGTTTAGTTTTCATATCTTAACTAACAGGAAATATCAGTACTTACTGGAATCAGGACTTACTGGAAGTCAGGACTTAAGGATATCAGGACTTAGATTATCAGAAGATAATATCAGAAGATGGATATCAGAACTTAAGTACTGGAGGACTAACAGTTAAGGAAGGAAGCTGATTCACAGGAAAGAAGATCGAGACTAATACAAGAAGAAGATATGCATGGAAAGAGTTAGAGGACTAGAAGAATTATATAAGATATCTGGTTGATATATTTTAGGAGACAGAATTATATTCCATATCAACTAGAAGTTATCTTGTAACTGTGTGTCTATATAAACACAGACATAGGTTTACTCTATAAGAGTTACGATCATCGAGAAGATCATATATTGTAATCTAGCAGCTCTCGTGATATTTGTTCATCACTGAGAGAGAACAGTTTCATTATAACAGAGTTTATTATATCGAATACATCTGTTTTCTGTTACTTGTGCTTTAAATCGATTTAATTGTATTTTACACTGTATTCAACCCCCTTCTACAGTGTTTTGTGACCTAACAAGTGGTATCGGAGGTCATCTGTTAACACACATACAGTAAAGATCCAAAACAATCATGTCTGAAGAAGCAGAAAATCCAACCAAGGCCCGCCAAAACTGAAGAAACTCCAAAGACTCAAACCCATAGTCGATATGAGACTATCAGGGTTCCCATGTTGAGACCTTCTGAGTATCCCATATGGAAAGTGAAGATGGCTATGTTTCTGGAAGCTACAGATCCAGAATATCTTGACAGAATTTATGAAGGACCACATAAGCCAACCAAGCTCTCTGTTGTAGTTGCAGATCAGTCAGCAAAGACCATACCAAAGGAGAAAAGTGAATACACAGCTAAAGATATCTCATATATTGCCAATGATGCAAAGGTAAGGCATTTGCTGCATAGTGCCATTGATAATATCATGTCAAATAGGGTAATTCAATGCAAAACTG
This sequence comes from Apium graveolens, assembly GCF_009905375.1. Classification (NCBI taxonomy): domain Eukaryota; kingdom Viridiplantae; phylum Streptophyta; class Magnoliopsida; order Apiales; family Apiaceae; genus Apium; species Apium graveolens. Next base: position 25,503,951 of record NC_133654.1, on the reverse strand, counting down.
CAAAGGAGATATGTGATGCTTTGGAGACAAGGTGGCAGGGAACTGATGCAATCAAGAAAAACAGGAGGACTATACTCACTCAAGAGTATGAGCACTTTGACTCAAAAAGTGATGAGTCATTAACTGACTTATATGACAGATTTGTCAAACTCTTGAATGATCTGTCACTGGAGGACAAGGAATATGACATTGAAGATTCAAATCTAAAATTCCTTTTAGCTCTTCCTGAAAGTTGGGATTTGAAAGCTACTATTATAAGAGATAACTATGCTCTTGATGAAACTACTCTTGATGAAATTTATGGAATGCTCAAGACTTATGAACTTGAGATGGATCAAAGAAGCAAGACACATGGGAGAAAGTCAAGAACAGTTGCTCTTAATTCTGAGGAGGAATCCCCCAAAGTGGCTGTCTCAAAGAAAGGAAAAGGAAAGGCTCTCATCATAAAGTCTGATTCAGAATCATCAAGTTCTGATGATGATGATTCAGAAACTGAAAGTCTACCTGAAGTAGATGCTGATGAAGAGATGATGAAGCTGTGTGCTCTTATGGTGAAGGGTATCACAAAGATAGCCTACAGGAAATTCAGAAGAGAAAAGAAGTTTTCCAGGAAAGGTAGAAGTTCTGATAAGAAGGGCTTCAGAAAATATGAAGGCAAAGTAGGAAAGTCTGACGGAAGAGATTACTCAAATGTCAAATGCTACAACTGTGGTGAGAAAGACCACATATCTCCTGACTGCAAGAAAGGAAAAAGTGATAAAGGCAAGGCTCTTATAACAAAGAAGAAAAGCTGGACAGACACCTCAGATTTGAAGATGAGGAGAACTATGCCTTGATGGCAAATTCTGATAGCAGTTCTGATGCTGCTGAGTTAAACGTACCTCAAACAACTTATGCCTTTCATACTGATGATATTACTGAGTTGAGATTATATCTTAAAACCATGTTTATTAGCTACAGAGATCAAACTTTAACATGTGAAAGATTAACTTCTGAAAATCTTGCTTTTAAAAAGAGGAATGATTATTTAGAAAAAGAGTTAGTCATGTTCCATCAAACTCAGAAGGATAGAGATGATGCTTTCTATGTTAGAGATGAAGTGCTAAAAATGAATAAATCTCTAAAAACTGAGTTAGAAAAGGAGAGAGAGATTATCAGGACTTGGACTAACTCTGGCAGAGCAACTCAGGATATACTAAGTAATGGAAACTGGAAAGAGGGCTTAGGTTATGGAGATGAGAAAAGTGAAAAGGAACTGAACAAGTTAAGCCAATTATTGTTAAACAGACTACTAAGCCAAAGGTAAATCCTGTTTAATTTGTAGCTAAAACTGTAAAGTCTGATTCTGAAAAGATGAAAGATATTGAGACAGAAGTGATAGCAGAGTCAACTTCTGACAAATTAGAACATGATAAACCAACTGAAGTTAACATAGGCTTAATGACAAAGAAGCAGCTTAAACATAAGCTGAAAGAGTTTACTAGTGTAAACAAGGTAAAGGTAGCTAGGAAAAATAGGAATAGAAAGGAAGGTGTGAATAAAAGTAACAATTATATGCCTGTTCCCAATGCTTCTAGAAAGAAATGCTATAATTATGGAAACTCTAACCATCTGGCTTCTTTTTGCAGGAAGAATAAGAATATAAACTCCTTACCTTCTAAGTCAGGAGTTAAGAGTCAGTCTATTAGATTTAAGCCACAAAATCCTTGTTTTCATTGTGGTAGTATATGGCATTCCATTTATACTTGTAAGAAATATCATAGTTTGTACTATGATTATTATCAGATAAAACCTTCTTTGAAGAAAGTTGCTTTAATTCCTTCTAGTGTAAAGTATGATGCAAAGTTTGATACTGTTAATACTGACAAGAAAATTGTTAGCATAAACTCTGATTTTAAATCCGCTACAAGTGTTAACAAACTTAAAAAGGCCAAAGGATCCAAACAAGTCTGGGTCCTTAAAACTAACCATTAGTGGTCTTTGTGATTGCAGGGCAACAGGAAGAACATCCTAGTTCTGGACAGTGGATGTTCAGGACATATGACTGGAAATAAAGCACTGCTATCAGATTTTGTGGAGAAAGCTGGCCTAAAAGTTTCTTATAGAGATGGCAATATTAGAAAAACTCTGGAAATGGCAAGATCAATCTTGGGAATGTCATTATTGAAAAAGTAGCTCTTGTCTCAGGACTTAAACACAAACTGTAGAGTATAAGTCAAATCTGTGACAGAGGTTATCATGTGGATTTCTTTGAAGAACACTGTGAAGTTATAAGTAATTCAACAGGCAAAGTGGTTCTGAAAGGATACAGGAATGGTAACATTTATGAAGCCAGACTTTCAACAAGTACTGATGGTTCTGCAATCTGTCTGTTGAGTAGAGCATCAATTGAAGAAAGCTGGAATTGGCACAAGAAACTCTCTCATTTAAATTTCAACAATAAAAATGAGCTTGTAAAGAAAGATCTTGTGAGAGGACTACCAAAAACAATATTTGCTCCTGATGGCCTTTGTGATTCATGTCAGAAGGCAAAACAAAGAAAATCTTCTTTCAAGAGCAAAACCGAGTCATCGATTCTTGAGCCTTATCACCTACTGCATGTTGATCTATTTGGTCCAGTCAATGTCATGTCTATTGCAAAGAAGAAATATGCTATGGTTATAGTGGATGAGTTCACAGGGTACACTTGGGTGTACTTCTTGCACAAGAAGACTGAAACTGCATCTACCCTAACTGATCATGTCAGACAGCTGGATAAATTGATCAAAGATTCTGTTAAAATCATAAGGAGTGATAATGGCACTGAGTTCAAGAATACAATCATGGAAGAGTTCTGTAAAGATCATGGAATCAAACAGGAATTTTCTGCACCTGGAACTCCACAGCAAAATGGAGTTGTAGAAAGAAAGAACAGGACTCTCAATGAAGCTGCACGAACAATGCTTGATGAAGCAAAGCTACCAACCTATTTTTGGGCTGAAGCTGTGCAGATTGCTTATTTTACACAAAATGCTACACTTATAAACAAGCATGGAAAAACACCATATGAGATGGTGAAGAAGAAGAAGCCAAATCTGAAATACTTTCATGTATTTGGTTGTAAGTGTTTTGTTCTTAAGACTCATCCGGAACAGCTGTCAAAATTTGATCTAAAAGCTGATGAAGGAATTTTTGTTGGATATCCACTTTCCACAAAAGCCTCCAGGGTCTATAATTTGAGAATAATAGTTGTCATGGAATCTATCAATGTATCTTTTGATGATAAGAAGATTACTGGACATGAAGATTTCGATGATCATGATCAGCTGAGATTTGAGAATGAAGATTTAAATTCTGATTTTGGAAATTCTGATGACTTGAATCCTGATCCTGTAAGTTCTGATGGATTAAGTTTTGATGTCGTTGAAATTGTGGTAATAACTCCAAAGGAAAATGCACCTGTCCAGGGGGAGCAAGCTGAAGAACCTACCACATCTCAAGACTCTCAAGAAGCATCAGAACCTGTCACTGGCTCTTCAAGTTCTGATTCATCTAGTTCTGATGAGCCAAATTCTGATAATTCTGGAAGCTCTGATTCTTCAACTCGTGAAAAATCAAATTCAATTTTTGAAGTCTCAGAGAGCATAACTACAGGGGGAGCATCAGAAAATGCCGATGGAGACAGCATGGATCATGGGGGAGGATCCAGTTCTAGAGATCAATTTCCATCTGCATGGAAGTGGACTAAAGCACATACATCTGATCTAATCACTGGAGATCCTGAAGCAGGTGTCAGAACTAGAACTGCAACTTCAAATGAATGTCTCTATCTTTCTTTTCTATCTCAGAATGAACCAAAGAAAGTGGAAGAAGCTCTTCAAGATGCTGATTGGGTGCAAGCAATGCAGGAAGATTTAAATGAATTTGAAAGAAATAAAGTCTGGACCCTAGTGCCAAGACCAAAGAACAGATCAGTTGTTGGTACAAAATGGGTGTTCAGAAATAAAACTGACATTGATGGCATAATTACAAGGAATAAAGCAAGACTGGTTGCTAAAGGCTACTCTCAATAGGAGGGTATTGATTATGATGAAACATTTACACCAGTTGTGTGGCGCCCTCCAAACCCGGGTCAAAAGTTTGGGGTCCACAACACAAACATAACATATAAACCTGTATATAAGATACTATTTGCAATGCCCCTGCTTTACATAACCACGGATCGCAACAAGTTAAAGTATGAAAACAAGCCACAACCTTAACTTTTATTACATCGTACCAAATCCCAACTAATTTAACTTACAACTGATAATAAAATTATCCTTATAATCTTACTATCTCTCTACCGAATGAAGCTCCTGCTAGCTCAATCCAACCCAAATTGGAACCTTAGCCCTCACTTTGGACTGAGGCACTTCGCTATCGTCCATATCCTTTTCAACTGTAAAATATTTATAAAGGATTTGCAAGAGTGAGCTAACTAGCTCAGCAAGTCATAATAACGATAAATGAGGTTAAACAATGATCAAATGAGATGATTCAGAGGAATCAAATTTCTTTTTAACTAATCACTAGAATTGGATATTCATTTTAAGTTTTAAAAACCAAGGTTAGGCTGCTGATCAGTCACGAACTAACCCCGAGCGAAGCACACAACTCTGCTCTACGAACTGAATCCAAGGCACACATTGGCCTAATTCGACCACGAATCTGGTCTGACCACGAATCTGGTCCACATAAAGAAAACTATCCAATTCTAAAGCAATTCAGTGTTATAAACAATGTAATTCAATAATCAAGATCGTAATCAACATCGATAAAGCATTGGTATAAAAGTGTAATGCGATTTATGAGTATCGCAAGGGTATATCAGGGTATGTATAAGAAACGGTTTTTAGTTTGAAAAAGGATCAAGTATTAGACCAGTAATGATTTTCAAGGTATAGTTCTTTGATGTTATAAAGACTGGTTGGAGTGTAAAAGTTTCTGTGTTTTCAAACAATTCTCTTCCAGTGTTTGGTGTTTGGTAGTTATAAATTTGGGGAGTAGTATCATATTTGGGTGGTTTGGTATCTGAAAATCAACAAAGGATAGTTTACAAATAATAAGGCTTATGGCTCAAGATCAAGAAAATCAGGGTTCAAGATTAAATAGTTTAAAGTACTTGCAATATAAAATAGGAGTCATTTTGAATAATAGCGACATGTTATGAAACAGTTCGAAAATATTTGCAATATACCTTGAAGAAAAGTTCAGAAGTACTTGCCTTACAGGGCTTTACAACTATTACTGATCGATTCTGAACCGACTCTAACGCTCAGGCTTTATTGTCTATCCACTAGATCACTCTGAATTCGACCTCAACACTTAAGTCCTTTGATTAGAACCTTACTGAGTCTTTCGACTGATCACCAACTATCTTTCGTCCAATGTCAATTCTCGGGCATTCCGACTAGAACCTACAAGGTCGAAACACCCTAACTTAGAAATTCGATTATGCTTGACATATCCTCGCTAACAATCTACCCATTCGATATTAAGTTCCGACTTATAATAATATATATTATAATAATACACACAACAGTTAAGGTTCATGTTCTCGAGAATCGGTTCGGTACTCGTTTCCATAAAATACGTATATTAGTTATTTTACAAAATTAGGGTTATTACTTTTGGCAAAATAGTTCACCACCACATACAATCAGATTTTATATACAACAACATATATATGTTTATATATACTCGTTCGACAGCCCGACAGTTACTGGATATGATCCCGTATTTTTGTAGTTTGATTTCCTGGAAATCAGACAGCGTCCCCTTGGTTTATCGGACTACCCGTTAAATATCATCGACGTCCACAACAACCAATTAATCAGACAGTTAATTCAACAACCACCATTTATAATCCAAATTACTCAACAACAATCTCAGTCAAATTTCATAAATACCAGTCATAATCTCGATACAATCTACACATACCCAATAAATATATATCCTTCTTGAAAATAACGTTACGAACTAAATTAATAGTTTAAAAATCTTAGGACTCAGAATAAACATCACAGTCCACCGTCGGCTCGCCGAGGCTCATCGCCGATGGCGGTAAAATTCGCGGGTACCCATTAATTCGTTTCCAACTGCGAATCCTACCAATAATTAAAATTTAATTCGGCATATATCGAACAATTATCATCACAACTCGCTGTAAAAAGATCATAATCGATAAAATCATCCACACGCAAATTCCCGTGGTGGTGACCGGAGGAAAAGAAAGGTAATCGAACAATACCCAAGAGCACAGCCTCACAGCAGCATCACAACTTCACATACACACTTATGCGTATATACACACGCATATACACACACTAATCACACCCCCGACGCAGACCACGCGCCATCACCACTCCTCGCCGGAAAAGCGAGGAAGGCAACGACGAAAAACAGGGTAGCGTAGGGAAATTACCAGGCGGCAGCACCAAAGAAAAAGGTGCACGTAGCCGGAAAACAAAGACGGAGAGTTTAAGAGAGATGAAAGAAACCGAGGTCGAGGAAAATGGGGACACAGGGGTTGTATTTATCTCCTGTTGTTTCTATTATATATATATATATATATATATATATATATATTTTTAATTTTAAACAACACGTTGCAACAGCCACAAATAAGTAGCTGCCACATTTCTGTGAATCCTTTTAACAGTCGACACGTGTCTGGTTTTCCATTTGCAAGCCTGGTTCTGACCCGCATTTCGCAATTTATCGAACCAAGTGGCACATAGAACAATTTCAGAAAATTACGAGAATGGTTATAAAATATTATAAATATCCCAAAGTTAATAAAAATGTAAATTTCGTGGTTTTTAAATAAATTTTGAAACACGACTTATACTTGCATTTACAGTTAACGAACCGAGCTGCACTTAAAATAAATTCAGAAAATCACGGAAACAGTCTTAAAATGTTTGACATATCCCGAAATTTATAAAAACGTAACTTTTAAAATTTTAAAACAATTGCTAAAATGCACTTTATACCCGCTTTTATCAATTAAATGAATCGACGCGTGGGTGAAACTAACTCCGAAAATTCCCGAAATAATTTTAAAATTCTCGGAATATTTCAAACTTAAATAAATATGAATTTCATAATTTTTAAAGAATTCCAGAATTAAATACAGATTTTTACAAATAAACGCAATCAGAAAATCATACAGGGCTAAATAATTATTGAAATATTGATTTCTAAATTTTATAAAATTCCAAAAAAAAATATTGTAATTGTAAAATCATAAAAATAATTTTAGAGACATTCCAAATGATTATGCAAATAAATTTACACTAAATTTACTTTTAAAAGTGCAAACAATTCAATATACTCAATAATTAACTACACGAACCACCCTGTACACCATAAATCACACATAAATAATAATAAAACAACATCGAGTTGACCAAAACTATACACATACTTTATTTATTTAACACTTCAACAATTACATATTTAAATAATTCAAAAATACACGAGTCGGTATATCCTCCCCCCTTAAAAAGATTTTGTCCTCAGAATCTTGTCTAGCTAAATAAGTGAGGATATTTGTCAAGCATATCTGACTCTAATTTCTAAGTAGACTCTTCTACTCTCAGATTTCAAACATATTCATTATAGATATACACTCATTTCCAAGGATCCGCCTTTAACGATCAAAAATTTGGATCGATCACTATATGCAGAACAAACTTGGACAAGAGCCCATTGGATCTTAATCAGTCACTTAATTTGAATATGATACTTATCGCCTTAACATTGACACGCAGAACATATTATATGTATATACTGCTATAACGGTAATATCAACTCATAAACAACTTTATCTATATTTATCAATACCTCGAAGGGTCTACTAAATTTAGGACTTAACTTGTCCTTTCTAGTTAGACTTATCCAATCTCTTTCAAGGAAAAACTTTTACTAACACTACTGGTTCTATTTCTATATTCATACTCTCCCTCGATACAATTCTGCCTTCTTTCTTTGTCTACTCCGAGCTGCTTCAATCAATATCACTACGCCCTTTGGTATACTGAAATAATTTAGAATTTGACAACTTCCTTTCTCCCATTTTATCTCAATAAAGTGGGGACTTACACTATGTCCACATAACGCTTGGTAAAGTAGCACTCTAAAGCTGACATTGATGATAAATGATCATCCCAGTTTTCCTTGAAATTCAATCTTTCAAGATACCTTATATTTCCTGAATCCCTTCTTCGCTCTGACTCTTTTTTTAAGGATGATAGGCGGTGCTCATTTTCAACTTAGTATCCAAACATTTAAACATCTCTTAGTCTTTTCCATCAATTAAGGCTGAAAAGTAATCTCATATATTCACTCATTATCACTTTTAGGTATTTGAACTTCATATTCCACTCTTTCCACTTCATTTATTAACTCCTCGGTGGTCTTAATTACATCCAATCCTTTCTTTCTGTATAAGGCATTTGTTATCATACAACTTTGTTTAGGTAGTTGTCAACGGATTAATCAGAATCTTTTGTTAACCTCGGTCAAAATTTCATACTTGAAGACTTAACGTATAGTTGCTTCCCTTCTAATTTTTGGAGGAAAAATTCTTGGGCATTTCACACCGACTCTCTTATTCTCTGAATAGCTGAAGATGTTATCAATAAATACAATTCGCTTATCTGAGCTCCCTTTTACAACATGTTCCTTAATTCCTTATAGCCAACTGATACACTTATTATTTCACATAATATCACCAGATCTTGCAATGCTCTTAACTCATTTTGATCATAATTTTTGTTATGTTCTCAGGTCGGATTTTAAGTTAATCCTCGAAACATAACACACTTCTTGAATTAGGTCTCATAAGTAATCAATTCTTTATAGGGGTCACTTATTCTTATTCGTTGTTTTGTTAAACTCCCGATAATCAGTACATACCCTCATAATGTCATTCTTTTTCTCCCTTAACATCAATGATACACTTCACGATTCGCTTCTTGTAAAATCACTTTCTGGGTCTGCCTTATCCACTAGGCCTCCAATACTTTGCCTTAATTCTTTGACATGTCCAACACTTCCTAATCTATCTTAAAATTTCCTTCTTACATCTGGTTATCACTATTTTTCTTTAGATTTCCGTATATCTTGGAATTTCTTCAATAAATCAAATACTTTATATTGTGCATTCCCTGTAGGATCTCATTTCTTAATTCTTTTACTTGTAGCATTCAAGTGTTGAAAGAAAACCTGGGGATATCGTGATTGGTAAAATTTCCTATTACTAACTGCTAACATCGTGATCCATTATCTTCCCTTGTCCTCTCCTTATCTTTTTCCAACTCCAACTTCTAAAATTCCATAGATAATTCTTCTGGTACGGTTTCTATGTTCGCTCTCTCCTTTTTACTTATCGCTTGCCTCTACATTTACTTTTCCTCGTGCGTACATACTTCAAACTTTTATGGTCCGTATAGATCTTACACTTTTCTCCATACATATCATGTTTCCTAATCTTTTAAAGCAAATATTATTACTGTTAGTCCCAATTATGAGTAGGATACTTCTGCTCACAAGGTTTTGGTTGTCTTGATGCATATACAATAACGTTATTGTGTGGCATCAACACACATCCTAGTCCCTTATGAGAAGCATTACTATACACTACAAAATCCCCTTGATACTTTCAAAGTGATAAAGCAGGTGACGTAACCATTCTTTAATTTAACTCCGCAAAACTTTCTTCACCCTTCTCCATTTCATATAAACTTCTTATTTTTCCTGGTTAGCTTCGTCAAAGGTATTGCAACTTTCAAGAAATCTTGCACAAATTTTCAATAACAACTGGTCCAGGGTAAAACTTCTTACTTTTATTGGTGCTTTTGGCCTTTCTTTATTCATAGAAATCTTTAATTTCTACTGGATCTCCTTTGGTCTTTTACTCACTGATTATTTTTGCTTTCTACCATCAAAGCTTTCACCTTGTAAACTTTACATACAACTTCTTTCTTTCCCGACTCCCCAGTTGTCATTAAATGCTTCGCATGGTCCTCCGTTGACTTTAAGTAACATAAATACAACTCATCCAGATTTTCCTTAAAGATTCTGTCCATAGGTTCGATCTCCAATTGGTAACGCCCACATCTTAAATCAATTTTAGAAAATACTTTGCTTCTTCTGTTTGATCAAACAAATCAGTAGTTTGAGGTAACAGATACTTACTCTTGATAGTAAACTTATTGAGCTTGCTTTAGTCGACGCATAATCTCATACTTCCATTTTCTTATTAACAATTAGTACTGGTGCACCTCATGGGATACACCGGGTCTAATCGCTTCTTCTTCTAGCATCTCTTGCCTCTACTTTGCTAACTTCCTCATTTTAACTGGTGTCATTTTGTATAAGGCTTTAGTCACTGGCTTCGTCTTAGGTGCTAAGTCAATCGCGAGCTTCATTTCTCTATCTGGAGGAAATATTGATAACTCATCTGGAAACATATCTTGAAACTTCTTAATTGCTATAAAATCTTCAAATTTTATTTGCCTCTGACCTTTATTTATCTCATAATCACCATAATGCTCACATCTTGATCACCGAAATCATCGTTAACAAATTCTTTACCTTCCTTCTTCCTTTATACCTCATCATATTCTCATTTAACATCCTCAGGACTATCTCTTCATCACGACGGCTTGTCTGGGCATCATGTTTAAATAGTTAATCCGTTCCTTGAGTAATGTCAAATCCTCTTATCTCAAATGATATCAATTCTTCACAACTTATGGCCATAGATCTCAATTCCACCATTGGTACTCACTTATTTAACAATTACACATTATTGACTTGCTAGTCCTTTAATCACAATCTTATCAATTCAACAGGGTAATTTATCTTATCAACAAAACCTTGGGAGCTAAATAATCAGGTTGCTCCCACATCTTTCAATACTTTAACGCATAAGGTATCCACAATAATCATTCACATCACCACATCCGTATTCTGAATAACATATTTCACAGGAAAATCGCAATTTCTCGTTCTCGGAAACGTATTCCTTATTGGAGTAGATTCCCTTGATTTTTAGTGCATCCCTGACTGGGTTAGTGATTTGCAATTCTCGCCATATGCTCTTATTTTCTTTCCATGCGTGAGAGGTAAATGGAAGTTTTCCCGCTTGGTTCATAATATATTGATTTTTGTTTGAAAAAAACTCTTACAAAGAACGACAGTACAACGAATCAACTAGAAGGATTCACAATTCAACAAAAATTAAAGTTGAAAAGAAAGAAGAAACAAGGATTTGAATATGAATGAGACAACCACATTGGTACTTAAGATGGTCAGTCTTTCGTACCATATGGTATACAGCACATGATTAGGTGGCGTCCCACCCGACTCTTCGTCATTCTGACCAAGTGTCTCATCATAACACTGTTTGCCCCAATCAGAAAGCAAAACTTGAAGGGAATAATTGAATTTGAAAGGAATGCAATATCCTCCTTTTTGATATCATCATAAGGAGTTTATTAGGGAAAGAAGTTCATTCATTTTTAGGAATTAAAAAGGAATATATGTTGTAGTATGGAGGACAAGAATGATACCATTAGTCATCATCCACATTTCACTTGTATTCATCTTTTGAGCTTGTTCGATCATATCCCAATTGTGTCATATAACAATTTTAAAAAGCACGCTGAAATGCCTTCGCAAATTAAGCATTAGGGTAGATTCTTACTTGTTAAGTCTTGCGTTTTTAACATTGCACCTACACGTATAATACTTTAGCAATTCGATTATAATGGCGTTCCTACCAGATAATCTCGAGTTTCCTCTTTTCAATTTAGAATAACCGCGAATCATTCAACATAACGGTTCTTTTGTTAATAATATTCTTCTTTTAGAAAAGTCTGGAAATCTTCCCAATCTTCTTTGATCATGCCTAGGTTCCTTTTACATTAATGAATTCCTTAAACTTTAATGGTCTCTGCCACTGGATGAATAATTACTCCGTACGCGGATTCTGTTGTTAACCTTGTCAAACCGTTAGGAATAATCAACTTCTTCATAATCGCGGATTACTTTGTTCTCTGAATTAACAATATTAAGTCTGAAACAAACATCCTTCCAGGTAATCCGGGTCTTTTAAAAAACAAAAACTCAAGTAGTAACTTAACAACCAATGTCTAAAACTTATTTTATTCAAAAAAGGCTTTTAGAAATTTTTATAAGGAAAAATCTTTTTCGAAAACTGGTTTAAAAATTTTGAAAATCACAAATCTGGCTGTCCTTACTATATGAGTTGGTTGTTGTCCTTCTTACCCCTAACAAGGTACCAAATTAAAGAAACAATTACATAAAAGTCCGTTCACTTCAATCTACCTTTTCTACTTTATCATGTCCATTTGCCTTCCTTAATCGACGAAAGCTTCAATTGTCATTGCATGTTATCTTATTTGTAGCTTCTCATCAAAGCTTCCATACTGGTAATACTCCCGACATTAGTTAAGTAGAACATGCTATCCAACAGTCAATAAATCGGCTGATGTCACATCACCTTGTTGCTATAAATATATCACATTGTTATAACACCATTAATTATCTCCAAGAAAGCTCCAGAACCATAATCTCTTCTAACTCTTTTTTCAATACTTATCTAATCCATTCCATAAGCTAGTCATGGGTGGCCTAATCACTAATGGCTTCTTTTAATCTGGTAACAACTATCCTTCGGAACACCTGAATCTTCTTTCTAGACTTCTTCTCACCTTTATTTATATCTCAAGTACTCACCATTCACTGTAACTCCCAAATCCATCCTCGTAGGTACTGTTGCTTTATAGGACAAGTTTTAAACCGAGGGTATAGAACAAGATGCAGGGTAAACTAAAGAGATACACTCACAGCCGAAGGTCCAGTAAAACAAGAATAAATAAATGGAGGTTCGTAAATAGGTAGTCTCGTATCAAAGGTGGTAGAATAGCATAGAATAGCTTAAAGAGGTGCAACTGTCATAATGGAAGGTAGTACCGTTAATACTGATGGAAGAACAAGGTGCAAATCAAATCTGATAGAAGATGACGATCCTCGAATGGAAAACTCCAAACGATCAGATGATACAGGTAAGTCAGGACCTGCCATTGTCGTTTTCTGGAAATCACGTCGCAAGCTAAGAATCCCGAATCGCAACACGAACCGTGCCGGAGACGTACCATATACTCGCACTCAACCTCAAAACGTCTTATATTTCTATTTCCTATTCCAAATACTAACCCTCTACCCAATCCCGACAATCTAGGCTTGTTTCAGTAACTTATAACCTGTAGCTCTGATACCAACCTGTGGCGCCCTCCAAACCCAGGTCAGAAGTTTGGGGTCCACAACACAAACACAACATTTAAACCAGTATATAAGATACTATTTGCAATGACCCTGCTTTACATAACCACAGATCGCAACAGGTTAAAGTATGAAAACAAGCCACAGCCTTAACTTTTATTACATCGTACCAAATCCCAACTAATTTAACTTAAAACTGATAATAAAATTATCCTTACAATCTTACTATCTCTCTACCGAATGAAGCTCCTGCCAGCTCAATCCAACCCAAACTGGAACCTTAGCCCGCACTTTGGACTGAGGCACTTCGCTATCGTCCATATCCTTTTCAACTATAAAATATATAAAAAGGATTCGCAAGAGTGAGCTAACTAGCTCAGCAAGTGATAATAATGATAACTGAGGTTAAACAATGATCAAATGAGATGATTCAGAGGAATCAAGTTTCTTTTTAACTAATCACTAGAATTGGATATTCATTTTAAGTTTTAAAAACCAAGGTTAGGCTGCTGATCAGTCACGCACTAACCCTGAGCGAAGCACACAACTCTGCTCTACGAACTGGATCCAAGACACACATTGGCCTAATTCGACCACAAATCTGGTCTGACCACGAATCTGGTCCACATAAAGAAAACTATCCAATTCTAAAATAATTCAGTGTAATAAATAATGTAATTCAATAATCAAGATCATAATCAACAGCGATAAAGCATTGGTATAAAATCGTAATGCGATTTATGAGTATCACAAGGGTATATCAGGTTATGTATAAGAAACATTATTCAGTTTGTAAAAGGATCAGGTATTAGACCAATAATGATTTTCAAGGTATAGTTCTTTGATGTTATAAAGAATGGTTGGAGTATAAAAGTTTCTGTGTTTTCAAACAATTCTCTTCCAGTGTTTGGTGTTTGGTAGTTATACATTTGGGGAGTAGTATCATATTTGGGTGGTTTGGTATCTGAAAATCAACAAAGGATGGTTTACAAAGAATAAGGCTTATGGCTCAAGATCAAGAAAATCAGGGTTCAAGGTTAAATAGTTTAAAGTACTTGCAATATAAAACAAGAGTCATTTTGAATAATAGCGACATGTTATGAAACAGTTCGAAAATATTTGCAATATATCTTGAAGAAAAGTTCAGAAGTATTTGCCTTACGGGGCTTTACAACTATTACTGATCGATTCTGAGCCGACTCTATCGCTCAGGCTTTATTGTCTATCCACTATATCACTCTGGATTCGACCTCAACACTTAAGTCCTTTCATTAGAACCTTACTGAGTCTTTCGACTGACCACCAACTATCTTTCGTCCAATGTCAATTCTCGGGCATTCCGACTAGAACCTACAAGGTCGAAACACCCTAACTTAGAAATTTGATTATGCTTGACATATCCTCGCTAACAATCTACCCATTCGATATTAAGTTCCGACTTATAATGACATATATTATAATAATACACACAACAGTTAAGGTTCATGTTCTCGAGAATCGGTTCGGTACTTGTTTCCATAAAATACGTATATCAGTTATTTTAAGAAATTAGGGTTATTACTTTTGGCAAAACAATTCACCACCACATACAATCAGATTTCATATACAACAATATATATGTTTATATATACTCGTTCGACAGCCCGACGGTTACTGGATATGATCCCGTATTTTCTTAGTTTGATTTCCTGGAAATCGGACAGCGTCCCCTTTGTTTATCGGACTACCCATCGAATATCATCGACGTCCACAATAACCAATTAACCAGACAGTTAATTCAACAACCACCGTTTATAATCCAAATTACTCAACAACAATCTCAGTCAAATTTCATAAATACCAGTCATAATCTCGATACAATCT
Source organism: Apium graveolens (assembly GCF_009905375.1). NCBI lineage: Eukaryota > Viridiplantae > Streptophyta > Magnoliopsida > Apiales > Apiaceae > Apium > Apium graveolens. The sequence continues at coordinate 25,488,750 of NC_133654.1, read as the reverse complement.
ACACATGCCTAATAAATATATATCCTTCTTGAAAATAACGTTACGAACTAAATTAATAGTTTAAAAATCTTAGGACTCAAAATAAACATCACAGTCCACCATCGGCTCGCCGAGGCTCATCGCCGACGGCAGTAAAATTCGCGGGTACCCATTAATTCGTTTCCAACTGCGAATCCTACCAATAATTAAAATTTAATTCAGCAGATATCGAACAATTATCATCACAACTCGCTGCAAAAAGATCATAATCGATAAAATCATCCACACGCAAATTCGCGTGGCGGTGACCGGAGGAAAAGAAAGGTAATCGAACAATACCCAAGAGCACAGCATCACAGCAACATCACAACTTCACATACACACTTATGCGTATATACACACGCATATACACACACTAATCACACCCCCGACGCAGACCACGCGCCATCACCACTCCTCGCCGGAAAAGTGAGGAAGGCAACGACGGAAAACAGGGTAGCGTAGGGAAATTACCAGGCGGCAGCACCAAAGAAAAAGGCGCACGAAGCCGGAAAACAAAGACGGAGAGTTTATGAGAGATGAGAGAAACCGAGGTCGAGGAAAATGGGGACACATGGGTTGTATCTATCTCCTGTTATTTCTATTTTGTTTTTTTATATATATATATTTTTTTATTTTAAACAACACATTGCAACAACCACAAATAAGTAGCTGCCACGTTTCTGTGAATCCATTTAACAGTCAACATGTGTCTGGTTTTCCATTTGCAAGCCTGGTTCTGACCCGCATTTCGTAATTTATCGAACCAAGTGGCACATAGAACAATTTCAGAAAATTACGGGAATGGTTATATAATATTATAAATATCCCAAAGTTAATAAAAATGTAAATTTCGTAATTTTTAAATAAATTTTGAAACACAACTTATACTTGCATTTACAGTTAACGAACCGAGCTGCACTTAAAATAAATTCAGAAAATCACGGAAATAGTCTTAAAATGTTAGACATATCCCGAAATTTATAAAAATATAACTTTTGAAATTTTAAAGCAATTCCTAAAATGCACTTTATACCCGCTTTTATCAATTAAACGAATCGACGCGTGAGTGAAACTAACTCCGAAAATTCCCGAAATAATTTTAAAATTCTCTGAATATTTCAAACTTAAATAAATATGAATTTCATAATTTTTAAAGAATTCTAGAATTAAATACAGATTTTTACAAATAAACGCAATCAGAAAATCATACAGGGCTAAATAATTAATGAAATATTGATTTCTAAATTTTATAAAATCCCAAAAATAAATATTGTAATTGTAAAATCATAAAAACAATTTTAGAGAGATTCCAAATATTTATGCAAATAAATTTGCACTAAATTTACTTTTAAAAGTGCAAACAATTCAATATACTCAATAATTAACTACACGAACCACCTTGTACACCATAAATCACACATAAATAATAATAAAACAACATCGAGCTGACAAAAACTATACATATACTTTATTTATTTAACACTTCCACAATTACATATTTAAATAATTCAAAAATACACGAGTCGTTATAAGTTCCTAGATTAGAAGCCTTAAGGATCTTTTTAGCTTATGCTACTCACAAGAAGTTTAAAGTCTTTCAAATGGATATAAAAAGTGTTTTTCTCAATGGAGAATTGGATGAAGAGGTATATGTTGAACAACCTCCAGGCTTTGTAGATCCTAAATTTCTGAATCATGTCTACAGGCTTGACAAATCACTTTATGGCCTTAAGCAAGCTCCAAGAGCATGGTATGAGACTTTAGCTCAATTCCTTCTGGAAAGTGGATTTCACAGAGGCACAATTGACAAGACTTTATTCTACCTCAACCATGGAAAGGACTTACTTTTGGAACAAATATATGTTGATGATATCATATTTGGCTCTACTAATTCCAAACTGTGTGAGAAGTTTGCAAAGCTAATGCAGTCAAGATATCAAATGAGTATGATGGGAGAACTCAGCTATTTTCTGGGCCTTCAAGTCAAGCAAACTGCAGAAGGCACTTTTATCTGTCAATCTAAGTATACCAGAAATTTACTGAAGAAATTTGGAATGCAAGATTGTTCAACTACATCCACTCCCATGGCCACTGCAACCAAGTTAGATAAGGATACTGGTAAATCAGTAGATATTACTAACTACAGAGGTATGATTGGCTCCTTACTCTATCTAACTGCAAGTAGACCTGATATCATGTATGCTACCTATATTTGTGCAAGATTTCAGGCTGATCCAAGAGAAACTCACTTATTAGCTGTGAAAAGAATTTTCAAGTATCTTAATGTCTTTTTCTTCTTATAAAGATCTAAAGAAAGAACAACAAAAGTTTTCCTTTTTAACGGCTTGGGGAACGCAAACTACCCTTCCCTTTGGTTCTGTCCCCCCCAAACCTTCCTTTTTTAAGCCTATTTTTAAGCGGCGAGCGAGAGCGGATTGGGATCTAGGATTGTGGTATCCTAGGGAATCAGATTTTAAGCTAATTGGTTACTCAGATTTTGCAGGATGCAAAATAGACAGGAAAAGCACTAGTGGAAGCTGCCAATTTCTTGGAGGCAGATTGGTTTCTTGGTTTAGCAAGAAATAAAAGTCAATTTCTACATCAACTGCAGAAGCAGAATATATTGCTGCAGGAAGCTGTTGTGCACAAATTCTTTGGATGAAGAATCAGTTACTGGATTATGGGTTAGAATTTTCTAAAATCCCTATTTACTGTGATAATCAAAGTGCTATTGCAATGACAGGTAATCCAGTTAAACACTCCATGACAAAGCACATCAGCATTAGGTACCATTTCATAAGGGAACATGTGGATGAAGGTACAGTGGAATTGCATTTTGTTCCAACAGATCAACAACTAGCATATATCTTCATAAAACCACTATGTGAAGCTACTTTTATAAGATTGGTAAATGAACTTGGAATGGTTTCAGGTTCTTTCTCTAAATCTGCTTAGTTTTTGTTCTCATGCATCAGACTCTATGATCAGTGTTTACAAATTGTATTATCTATATGTAATCTGTGCTTAATTTGAAAATTCATTAAATGCTGATTGTTATCTGATATGGATTTATATACTCTGATAAGTGTTTTGAATGTTCTGTGGCTATTCAATCCAATGAGGATAATTGTGCTAGATGTTGACCTAATAGTCTTTAACATACTAGAAATCCCATGTTTGAATTAGTTGTTTATGTGGAAACTCATTAACACAAGTAGATTCTGATATTGAGCTTAGTCAAGTTTACTTTGTGTATCTTATTACTAAGTCACAAACTAGATTCTTGTTTCTTATCTGTCAAATTCTGTTGTCAGTAAATCTTAAGAATGAACTAAGTGCTGATAAACCTCACTTATTAAAAGAAAAGAAAAGAAAAGAATAAAAGTCAGGTACTCCTTTGAGATCTAGAGTAAAAATATGGAAGGGAAGACCCAAGTGCATTGCTGGTATTAAGTAATATGCATTAGAAAAGCAAAATTTTTTCTTGGTGACTTTTCACACTCTATGATTACTGGAGAAATACTCTGATTACAGTATAAATTCTGATAAGCAGTTGTGACTCACTTACACTGAGAAGCCACTGTAAAAAGGAATTTCAAAAGATGCATAAAATGAGCAAAAACAGTTGAGGTGGACTCATGCATAAATTTGTTCTATAGTAGACATCATGACTGATGACAGATTTTAAGCATTTTTCTTAGTTATGCCTTATTTCTAAGATGTACTGAAGTTGATCAGACTTTAATCTTTATCTGATATTTTGCTGAATGCGCACACTTTCACTCCATATGAATGATGAAAATTAGTGTGGCGATTAAGTTATTTTTGACAAACAGCTAAGTGTCATTTGCATAATTTCTGAGGACAAGTTCTGATGGAAGTTCTGATGATTAAACTCTGAAGAAAATAAGTCAGTATTTGTATGAAAAATCACAGAAAAAGATATTCACTTTTTGAGTACAGAAGCCATGTTCTGATGACTGTTAAAATCTGATATAAGTTAAGTTCTTATATTAAATCCTGATGGAGTCTTTGATGCTTACGTGACATTTTTCTTTACTTGACTTATTTGTGGTAAAATCTGAAACAGTCATATGTACATCAGAAAAAATTTGGGTGAGATAAAAACAGTCATAATCATTATGGGTTAATGGTTAACGTGTATGTCTTGAAAAACTGCATGTGCACAGTAATTGTTAATTATTTCCTGTGCCCATTAACTCCTGCTTTAGATCTTTTACTGACTGTTATTATTACACATTAGTCTAGGGAGTCGAGGGATCATTATTTTTACTTGTAATTGTTAACAAGTCCTCACGTCCTTTGGTATTCCATTGCCTATTTAAATGACTGATCATTCCTCAGTAAAATCACATCTTTTCATTTCTCTCAAACAATGGCACACTATAGTTGGTTTTACTGCTATGGTACAGAAACTGTGACCATTTTTCGAAATGGAATTCCGACTCTATATCCTATCAACACCATTCCATTCGACATTTGGATTCAACTTCCAGGCAACATTAAAAATGATCTGATGACTTTCCAAAGAGAAGTTCAACTTCGTATTCTTCAACAGTAGGAGCAAATCATTCGTCTTGCTGTTCTCTTTGTTGAAAGTAGGAAGAAGAACTAATTGTCATCCATTCGTTTCTCTTCACTGTCAGCTTTGTCAGTCTTCTTAGACTAGGACTAAGGCTGTTGATGTTAAGAATCTTAGAATTAGAATATGACTATCTTGTAATTTTTGCATGTAATTGATAAATTTCATGAAATGTACTCATATAATATATTAATGAAATTTCCTTTAAATTACAAGATTTGGTCTTTGTTTCTCAAATTATGTGACTGTGCATGTTTTAATTGCAATTTATTAATCTTTACTTCATCGTTTTTTTAACTTTATCATGTGATGAATGTTTTGATTCAATAATGGTCAATAATAAATTTTGATGATTTGAGGAAATACTTGAAGCACGAGTTCATGCATCTGAACCTGTGATAGTTGAAGCTGAGAATGTTACTTCTCAGAAAGAGAAAGCAGCTCAAAGTTCTGATACTTTGAAAAGGAAATCTGTAAATTCTGATGCTTCTGAAGCAACTCCTTCATTGGCAAGGAGATTGAAGAAAATGAAGGCAAGGAGGTATTTGGCTAAGGCTATATCAGAAGATATCGAAGAAGCTGAGGAAGGGGATTAGGAATCTCTGATCTCACAAGAACCAATTATCATTAAAGCTCTTCCAGCTCAAGCCAAAGACACTGCTACTGACATAGTTGTTACCCCTCATGTCTCTCCTATTAAAGCTATTGATGATGCTAAAGAACAAACTGATAATTCTGAAATAAATATTCATAATTTGAATATACCTAAAGTTCTTTATCCGGAAGCTCCATCTACATCAAAGACACCAGCTCTGGAGATAAATTTTGCCGATCAGAATGTAGATGATGTTATTCCTGAATCTCCAGTTGCTTCAAACACTATTGAGCTATCAGAACAGAATGAGTCTTCCTCAAGTTCTGATGATAGTGTTTCTGTTGAGACTCGAGTACCTACTCTGGGCAAGGAAAAATTGGTGAAGAAATTTGTTGAAAAGGAAGCACCTATTCCTTGGGAGGATACTCACAGAGGTGTTGAGTGGACCAAGAAGTGGAATGAATCAGATTTTATTCCATGTTCTAAAATTCTGACAGAGCATATTGCAGAAGCTGATGAGTTGCTTACAAATGTTGATTTCAAGACACAACTCAAGATCACAGCTCTGTCTACAAAATATCTTCAAGGTCTATATACTTTTACTCATGAAAAGGTTGATACACTCAGGGAACAAGATGATAAGTTCAATCTATAGATCAAGCTTGACAAAAATAGGTATATCAGACCTATTTCTGAAAAAGTTGCAGCCATTGAGAAAACTCAAGAGAAGCAACATGCCCAAATTTCTGAGGTTCTGGCTAATCAAGCTTCTCAGAAAGCTCAGTTGGATATAATCCAATCTTCATTTTAATTTCTTCTTTCTCTCTTACTTCCTGATGATGCCAAAAAGGGGGAGAAGGTAGTTAAGTCCAAATGCTCACCTACTAAAGAACTGAAGAAAAAGGATGATAAAGGGGATGACCAGGGAAACTCTGAAAAGAGCAGAGGTCAAAGAAAAGTTCTGGGAAAATCTTCTATTCAGAACAAGTCAAGTTCTGATGCTTTGAATGCTCAAAGATTGAAGTCAAGTGGTGATAAGCAAAGTCTAATGTCAAGTTCTGATATTCTGATTCAGTCAGGATCTGAAGACTCTCAGAAGTTCTTGCAAACTCTGAAGTTAAAGGGGAAGCAGACTACTGTTTATTATAAAGATCCTAAAATCCAGACACTTGATGAAGAGATAGCAAGAAGATTATTTCTAAAACATAATCCAGGAATGGATTTAGAAACTCTCAAGAAGGAAGAAGCTAGATTTGCTGCTGAGAAGACAAATCCTAAGTCTAAAGCTTCTGATGCAAAGAAACCGCCAAGGCCTAAAGAAAAAGGCATTGTGATCAAGGAAAAGTCAAATTCTGAAACTTCGAAGGTCAAGACTAGATCACAGACTGAGAGTGATCCCAAAGATAAAGGGAAATGAAAAATTTATGAACCAACCAAGACACTGGACTTGAAAACTTCTCAAGCTCTGATGAAACCAGTGTGTAAAATGGTTCAAGTAACTGATGATAATCTTGTTGAAGATGAAACTATTCAAATTCTGAAAAGAAGAAAGATAATTAAAGATTCTAAAACAACCTCTGACACCGCTAAAGTTGTTATTCAGAATAAAGGACAGGAAGGTACAGAAGAAACATCAAATTCTGATCAAGCTATCAAGACATCATCTACTGACAACGCTCAAGTTAATTTGGATAAAATGACAATTACTAATAAGAATAAGCTGTTATGGAAGAAAGCTACTCCAGTTGAACCAAAATCCAATCTCATGATTAATCAACTTTCTACATTTGGGTTGAAAGCCAAGCAACCTAGAGATAGAGCTTAATTAGGTTCTGACGAAGAGAAGATTCAAACAGGAGTAGAGGTTACTCTAAGAGATCCTTTCATATTGACAGACAAACCATATGAACAAATCAAAAAAAGGCACCTTGATAAGGTGTTGTCTGCTCAAGTTGTGATAGATGCTCATGACAAAGAGAATCAAAAGGAGAAATTGATCTTATTTCTCAATAATGGAAGGACTTATATATTAGATGATACTGATGTATTAAAGAAGTCTATCAAAGTACTTCAACATATTCACTATCTTCTGGAAGTAAAATCTGATATTACAAGAAGATGGTCAGAATACATTTTGAAGGCTATAAGAGATCTATTCAGAATCTCTGGTACAAAGACTTCTCATTACAGTCCAATGATTACTGAAGGAGATGGAAGAGAAATTTCTATGCTGAAGAATTCTGCTAAGGTGGAAGTTATTCTGAAAGGAAGATGCTTATGTTATAATGAAAACTCCTCACATCCTAAGGTTATTAGACTTGGTGATGGACTTGAAAGAACATCCATTCAAGCTCTCAGAACATCCATTTATCAAATTGGTGATAGTAAGGAAGAAGAACTGATGCAGGTCAAATCACAGTTAGCTGAAGTTCTGAAGAAAGCTGAAGATAATCTGATAAATGATTTTGTTAAGAATCATTATGGATTCAGATTGATTCAGTGATGTTGGTAAAGATGGATGTTTTGTAAGTTGTAATTAATAGTCTTATTAAACTCTTATTGCATTTGAACTTAAATGTTTTTGACATCATCAAATCTATTAACTTGTATATTCTTGCATAATTTACAAGTTGGGGGAGATTGTTGGATATATTTGAGATGTCATGTCTAATATGTTTCATGTTTAGTTTTCAAATCTTAACTAACAGGAAATAGTAGTACTTACTGGAATCAGGACTTGCTGGAAGTCAGGACTTAAGGATATCAGGAATTAGATTATCAGAAGATAATATCAGAAGATGGATATCAGAACTTAAGTACTGGAGGACTAACAGTTAAGGAAGGAAGCTGATTTACAGGAAAGACGATCGAGACTAATACAAGAAGAAGATATGCATGGAAAGAGTTAGAGGACTAGAAGAATTATATAAGATATCTGTTTGATATATTTTAGGAGACAAAATTATATTCCATATCAACTAGAAGTTATCTTGTAACTGTGTGTCTATATAAACACACACATAGGTTTACTCTATAAAAGTTACGATCATCGAGAAGATCATATATTGTAACCTAGCAGCTCTCATGATATTTGTTCATCACTGAGAGAGAACAGTTCCATTGTAACAGAGTTTATTATATCGAATACATCTATTTTCTGTTACTTGTGCTTTAAATCGATTTGATTGTATTCTACACTATATTCAACCCCCTTCTACAGTGTTGTGTGACCTAACACCCCTAGAAAAGGACATATCTACCCTAAGACTAGCAAGAATCCTAATGAGGTACCACATCAGTTTTTTAATGTCGCAAATATGCATAAATTGTAATTTTTACACACTCATATTTGGATCGTTCGTAGGTTAAAGATGATGCAGCAAACACTGGCGGTGACAGTGAAACAAAAGAAGTTCAACTGGACTTTAATGGTCATGGGCAAACTGGTTGATTGGCAGGACTGGTATAACAAGGAAAACCAAGAAAGATGCTACGAAAATTGAGAGGACAAATTCAGCAAAATTGGAAAAGCTAAGGGATGAGTTAGCTTCTGAAATGGTAGAGAAAATGAACAAAAAATGGAGAAGACATTAGGAAAGTTGGCCGAGGAGAATCCATCACTGAACATCAATGTAAAAAAATTGTTGGTTGATGCTTGTGCCGGGGATGGAGACAGGACTGCCACAAGTGGATAGGAAGAAGCAGATGAAGAGGCAGCTCCACTTAAAGAAAATTGAAGATGATTTAGTACTATTGCATATTTTGTTCTATGTAATTTTAACTTAAGATTGTGATCGTGTGTGATCTTAACTTTACTATTTTCACGTGAGACCTTTGTATTTTTGTTAGACTTGATTTCTATATTGATGTTGAAACACCAGAAGTTGTGAAAATTGCTTTTTGTGGATTATTGTTGGATTGTGTTGTGGATATACCAATTAAGTTTGGTGGCTGTTAAAGAAATCTAAAGGTCATGCCCATTTTTTAAAAAAAAATTGTGTTGCAGTAGAGGGTAAAATGGTTGTCATATATTTCAAATTTGTTAACAAACTATGTTGCAATTAACTCGAAATATGTTGCAATCATCTCAAAGTATGTTGCATAAGTCCATGTATTGCAACAATTATCACAAAAAAGTTGCAAAATAATGTTTCCATAGGTAGCTTTATGTATTTCAATGCTTTTATATTCATTTCTATAAATATAAAAATGTTGCTTTAAACCGAACTTGTAAGTTCTTTACTCAGTTGCAATATGGTCTCAAATTCGTTAACATAGGCCCTTATGGCAACAAGACCAAACATTACACCTATAGTTTTCAAAATACGTTGCCATAGACCCTATTGCAATGGATTTATACCATATAGCAACACTCTCTTAGGGTTGCTATAGGAAATCTTTGGTGTAGTGGATGCATGCCTTAGTCCATATATGGATCTCTTCAACCGAAGTTTCATGTGTTCCTTGCCTTTAACTACAAAACCTTCTAGCTGTGACATGTAGACATCTTCATGCCACCATTTAGAAAAACGATCTTTACATCCATTTAGTGTAACTCTAAATAATAATGAGCTACTAAAGCCATGATAATATGAAATAAATTCTTACACGATATAGGAGAAAAAGTATCATTATAATCAATTCATTTTCTTTGTATAAAGCCTTTAGCAACCAATCTAGTTTTATATCCTTCGATATTATCACTAGAATCAGGCTTAGTTTTGTAGACCCATTTACAGCCTACAACTTTGACTCCTTGTGGCAACTCAACTAGATCCCATACATCATTATCTTTCATGGATTTTAACTAATTCTCCATGGCTGCAAGCCATTGAGTTGAATGGTTACTAGCAACGGCTTCTTTATAAGAAACAAGATCATGTCCTATTCCTAGATTAGACTCAATTTCATCTATCTAAGTTTCTTGATCGTCGTACTCTCTCTGACCTTCTGAGAGGTTCATTTGTGTTATTGTCGTCTTAAGATGGTTCTTGATGTATATTGTAACGACCGAGAAAATTACGCTTGTATTATAATATAATAAAGATAATTTATGTGTATTATTATGTGATTAAATGTGTTGAGTCGTAAAACCCTAATTGCTAAGAGTCATGTGTTGTCTGTTTTGATCGGAACGTGTTTCAGATATTTATTGAATGTTTTATCGTAAGTTATATGTTTTATATTAAAACTCGTACAGTTCAAACAATATTTTAAAAGCCCGTATTTTAAACAAAATTATTGGCTCTTTTTTTCCAAGAACAGCCTATACCATATCGCTATTCTAAACCCCTAGACGTTTTCTGCGAAAAATGACTTTTTCGGACCCCTTCGGAGTCAAAAACCCAACAAAAATCACATTTTTATTTTTATATGATCATGAAATTATCAAACATCATTTTTCTTCGCATTTTTGTAATATTCACAAATTTTGGGAATTTTTGGCATATATTTTGTATTTATTGGATATTTAAAAATTCATTATTTATACCCAAAAATTATAAAAATTGGGGCCAAATATTTTTATTAGATGTGTAATTAGCCCCTTAATTTTATTTGGGGTATTATTTTTCATAAATATAAATAGCTGATTATTAGTAATTAATTAGTTAATTAATCATAAAAAAATCAGAAAATTCAAGAAAATCCCCAATTCTCTGAAATTAGGGTTTGGAGTTCTTGGAACCGGATTTTGATCGTGTTTCTGTTCACCAAATCAGTCATGTTAGTAACCATTTTGAAGCTTATTGAATTCTCTATTCGATTCTGTAATTGATTTCGTTGTTTTATTACTCGATTGTAGTTTTATATTTTCGGGTTTCTTTATCAAATTCGGGTTTTGATTTTTGGTTAGTTATTAGATGATTCTGTTAGTATAGGCTTGTAGATCGTCTTGTTTGCAATCGAACCGTACTGATTTCGTCGAGTTTGCCTTCGGTTTTAAGGTCATCGGAAAACCGTCGTTCCAGGCGGTGTTCTTGCGTTCCCGGCATCGTGGTTGTTGAACGAAGAAGGAGAAGGACAGGGGAAGATGTTGGGCTTGATTGTTGAACGAAAACAAGGCTGAAATCGTGGTTCCGTTGTTGTTCATCATCGAATCGCAGTTGCGGGAAACCGTCACCGTCGCCGGATTCTGGGACGGCGACGGTTGTTCTTCGTCGACCCGAGTTGACCCGGTTTCGACCCGGGAAACGACCCGGGTTTGACCCCACAACCCTGAAACCCTTCCCTATTTTGTGTTTCTGATTTTCTATTGTTTATTTTATTTCATAAAATCCAAAATCAGATTTTAGTAATTCTAAAAATCAATTAAAAATCAGATTTAAATTCTGAAAATTATTATAATTAATTTCTAAATTATTTTGTTTATTTAGAAATTCGAATTTAATTATTTATTCAATTATTTAATTATTCATCTAATTATTTATTTATTTATCTATTATTTAATAATTAAGTAATTAATTAATAAATAAAGGTTAAATAATCGAATAATATGATTAAAAATTCGATAATTGGTTGAATAATACGAGTAACTCGTCATTATACGAGTAATATTTCGATAAGTTGGAATTAGTATTCGAGCGGTAGTTTATTTATTCGAAGAATATTGTGATAATGATTTGTATCGAATAAGTAATCACAGATGATCGATCTAATCTTATAATTGATAATAATTTATGAATAATTGTAATAATTTGTAATTAATTCTAATAATTCAGGATTAATTATTTTAAAATACAATAAATACTAAATAATTATTTAAAAATTTAATTAAGAATTATTTAATTATAATCAATTATTTATAATTGATTATTAATTAATTAAATCTTGTTTATTGCGTAATAATTGAACCGTTAGTCCGATTTGAGTGAAACGGAAACCCTTAGACTCAGAAAAATGAAACGATCCATTAAAAATAATTATAAATCATAATTTCTTCCGAAAGCGAGTTGTCTTGTGGTAGTTAATTATTTGTAGGCCCTAGTACGGATCAAATCGAGCCTAATAAATCCTGAAAAATTATAAATCGAACCAAATAGTGTTTGTTAGTACAAGTATAAGTCTAGTATCGATTCTAAAAATAATTAAGAGTCTAAAATAAATTATGTGCCTTATGTGCTATGTGCTTTACGTGATTATGTGAACCTTATGTGCTATATAATATTGTATATTTATATATGCGAGTCTGATAAGATCGTATGGGTAGACGATTAGGGCTACGTGGTATCAATTCGAGATACGCGTATGAAGTAAGTTATCTAAATGAATATCTTTCCATGATAGATTATGTATCAACAAGGAAAATCAAGCAAGGGACAGAAGGCAGTGAGTCATACGAGGTTAAGTACGCGCCAGGCAAGTTTTTCCCCTATTCTAAGTTCAGAATAGTGAATATATCCCACTTTTCATATCAGTTATACTTTGATAATTCTTGTTCATATACACTGATACCCAATTATTGATTCTTGTTTCTATTTCATTTCGATTCTTGATTTCTCCCAATTTATTGAATCCCTTATTCATATTCCAATACTTTTACCCTTGTTATATATAATCTTATATATCCTGATATTGGGATACATCAAAAGCATTCTGATTGTTCTGAATGCTAAGCTATGGACTGGATGGTTACGATACGGGCCGGGTATTAACCCAAACCCTTAATTATGAGGCCATAGTTGCCTGGGTACCCCTTATGTTGGTTGGGTCTATGCAGTTGGGTATAAATCAGCACTGTATCCTGACTGATCAGCAGGTTATAGTGCATAGATTAGTTCTTGTTTCCAGTCTTGTTCATTTGGCACTCACCAGTAATGGCAAATTATTATTCTATACAGATACAAATGGTTGTTCAAACTATCAGATTATCGATTCATTTATTTCTCTCTCTTTATACCATATATATTGTTGCAGGCTTGTTGAGCAATTTTGGCTCACCCTCTTTTATTGTTATTCCCATTATTTTTTAGTCAAGGTAGAGAATGAAACCCATTAGAACCTGCATAGTCAAGAAGCGAGTCAAGCAGGCGGACCCTCTTAAACCAAGGGTGTTTGTCCCTATCCCAGAAGAGAGCTTTAAATTACCAGATCAGGTGTAGCAGGATGAGTATTAGTAATGGTTTGAATAAAATTTTTTTAGTGTGAAATGTAAATAGAATAAAGTTTTATAATAAAGAGAGTTCTTGAGATAGATTGTTTAAACTGGTTTGTAATAAAGTTGGTTTGTCGTCCTTGTTTTCAATCCTTGACCCTGAAAATATCCTAAGTAGTAGTAGTTCGGGGTAATTATTTTATTTATATTCCACTTGTGTAGGATTAGTGAGTAGTTAATATTAGTAATGCCCCAAATCTATACCCCGGATTTGGAGGGTGTTACAGTTGGCATCAGAGCTTAGGTTTTGGCCCTTGAAAACAAGAACATTAGAGTTAAGAGTTAAGATAAGATAGGAAGATCATATAAGATAGAAGTAAGAATGTTAGGGTTGTTTGTTTATGTGATTAGGAGTTATGAGTTCTAGGGTTGTGATTTTATTGTTTTCTTGTGTTATGATTATTATGTTAGATGGCTTCTTCGGCGTCATCATCCGAGTGTACTGCATCAGACCCGGTATTGCCTTCAGCATCAGTCCAGGAGTTTCCTCCATTACCACCACCTCTGCCACAGTGACCAGTGCCGGATTAGTTACCTGTACCCGAGGTACCAGATTTTGTGGATTACTTTCCTTATTTTGAGCCTGAGATACCAGAATTTCCTCCATTGGAGTTTCCTACATTTGATATTTCTGACATGGATGATTTACCTCAGTGGGAGGATTTGGATCCTCAGGGTCCAGTAGAGCAGCCTCAGTTGCCACAGTTCGAGCCAGAGCCAACCATGTATACACCTTAGGAGCAGCCTGTCTTATTTCCAGCACCGTTGGCTATCTATGCCCCTGTGCCTGGGATATATTAGTTCCCGCATCAGGAGTTTATGGACGAGGTTGTGGATCAGCCAGTACCCTTGCCTTCTCGAGGTTCACGCTCGCGATCCCCACATGGTGTCTTATCAGAGGTTCCAGAGTGAGAGGGAGGATAAAGTGAGATGGCAGGATCAGTGTAGGCAGATCCTTGGATTATTTGAGACACAGGAGGATGGACCAGTCTGAGCGCTTCAGCCAGACTATGTAATGAGAGAGAGGCTTCGTCAGATCTACAGGGTCGGTTCTCAGGAGGTTATTGAGTTGAGACAGCAGGATATACGCACTGAGGCAATGTATCGCAGTGCGATAAGACTTACAGAGGTCGTGTTAGAGGCATTACAGCAGGAGCTGAGCCGTGTGCCACCCGGATTCTGATCTCTGCTGACAGTAGAGTGTTGTACCTTGTGTATTATATGTAGATAGATGCAGCGTAGTATTGTATGACTAGTTTGTATGCGTGGAGCCGCTAGTTTTGACTGATAGTAGCAGTAAATTGACTGATAGGTTGTAGACTTTTTGTATCAAGCATTGACACCTACAGCTGGTGTCGTACCTATATATATAATGAATCTTTCCACGTTTTCTTTATTTTATTTTTCCAGTCATTTAAGCATTTATATTTATTTTACTATTTTACCGTTGCATATTCTAAAATGTTGTTTTTATTTACAACCATGTTTTACCCTTTATTTTTCCAAAATATTTAATTATTTCAAAACGATTTGTTTAAACATTACACTATTTTTTTAATTACTTGTTTTAAATATTGTGTAAATTATTTTCTTTCCCATATTAACTGTTTAAATTTGTTTTAATACCATACAAGTTATTTCTTTATCCATATCACCTATTTAATAAACTATTATTTAAAGAGTCAATTATTTTATTATCAGAATTATGGCACCCAAAAGAAAAGCAAGACCTGACTCGTCTAATGGAAATACTGAGGATCAAAACCATAATAATCCCATGGACCAGATGTTCCACCTCATGCAACAACAGATAATGATGATGCAGCAACAGATGCAGCAGCAGTTTCAACAACAGATGTTACAGCAAGCCGCTCATCGAGAACAACAAATACCACAAGCATCACCGGTAGTTACTTTCAAGCAATTTCAGTCGGTAAAGCCTCCGGAATTCGAAGGTTCTGCATATCCTACAAAGGCGAGAGCTTGGTTAAAAGAAATTGAAAAGGTTTTTGCATTAGTTAAGATTAAGGAAGGTCAGAAGACGGATTTTGCTAGCTACTTTTTAAAGAGTGAAGCCAATTACTGGTGGGAATCGAAGAAAGCTTTGGAAGGCGAATGTGTAGTGACTTGGGATAAATTTATTGATCTTTTTTTAGAGAAGTATTTTCATCGCTACATGAGGGATCATATGGAGATCAAGTTCTTGGAGCTAAAGCAGGGAAATTTGTCGGTTACGGATTATGAAGCCAAGTTCACTGACTTGGCCAGATTTGTGCCTGAGCAAGTGAATACGGATGAAAAACAAGCTAATAGGTTTTAGCAGGGATTGAAGCCATGGATCCATAGCAGGGTAGTAGTATTCGAGCTGACAACTTACACAGCCGTTGTTCAGAAGGCTATGATCATAGAAGGTGAGAGTAAAGCATCTCAGAAAGAGAAAGGACCAGGAAGTTTCCAGAACTGTATAAACAGAAGGCCGGGATTTCAAGCCCGAGGAAATATGAATGCTAGAAGAACAGAGCAGGGCAACCAGAGGACGGGTAACTGACTTCCAGCCCCGAATCAGCAGAGACTTATTCGACCATTTATACTTGATTGCAGAACATGTGGTAAGAAGTATACTAGGATTTGCAATAAGCCAAACGTCACGTGTTTCAAGTCTAAGCAGAAGGGATACTACTCTGGAGAATGTCCGATAGGAAAGATAGAGATCACTTGTTTCCATCCGAAGGAAAGGACACATTGCCAAGGACTTTATAGGAGCAGCAATGGCCACCAGCATTCCAAGGGTATTAGCACTACCTCCACCACCACCACAAAATCAGCCCAGGGCAAGGACTTTCAACATGTCAGTGAAAGAAGTGGTACAGAGTCCAAATGTGAATTCTGTAAATGCTCAAGTATTGATTGATTCAGGAGCTACGAGATCTTTTATTTCTGAAAGCTTTATTTCTAGGATAGATTGTGAGGTTCAGTGGTTAGAATAGGTGTTAGTCATAAAATTAGCAAATGACGATCAGGTTACTGTAGATCGAGTATGTCCAGGTTGTGATATTAAGATAAGAGGATGTCATTTCTCAGTTGACTTGATACCTTTCAAGTTAGGGGAATTTGATGTTATTCTAGGAATGGATTGGCAAGCTAGTAATAATGCTCAGATCGATTGCGCAAATAAGAAGGTTAAATTACAAACCGAAGAAAATACAACAGTAACGTTCAAAGGTGAAAAACAGAAGCAGAGATTCTTGACAATGATGCAGACGAAGCGATTGTTACGTCAAGGATGTCAAGCTTATTTAGCCTATGTGTTGGATACGGAAAAAGAAAGCCCGAAGATTGAAGATATTCCTGTAGTTTGTGAGTTTCCTGATGTCTTTCCAGATGAACTTACAGGATTACCACCAGATCGAGAAATTGAATTCACTATTGATTTGACACCAGGGACTGAAATAATTTCAAAACTCCATATCAAATGACACATGTTGAAATAAAAGAATTAGCAAAGCAATTGCAAGATCTTCTCGATAAAGGAATCATAAGGCCCGGTGTATCCCCATGGGGCACACCTGTGTTGTTCATAAAAAAGAAGGACGGGAGCATACGACTATGTATTGATTATCGTGAGCTAACCAAGTTAACTATCAAGAATAAATATCATTTTTCTCGCATCGAAGATTTATTTGATCAACTGAAAGGAGCGGCATGGTTTTCGAAAATCTATTTGCGATCAGGCTATCATCAATTGAAGATCAAGGAATAAGATATTCCAAAGACTGCGTTCCGAACAAGATATGGACATTACGAATGTCTTGTGATGGCATTTGGATTGACTAATGTACCAGCAGCATTCATGGATTTGATGAACCGAGTATTCAAGAAGTACTTGGATAAGTTTATCATTGTATTTATTGATGACATCTTGATTTATTCAAAGACTGAGGAAGAACATGCAGCGCACTTAAGAACGACATTGGAGACATTGAGAAAGGAACAACTCTATGCGAAATTTTCGAAATGCGAATTTTGGTTGAAGGAAAACCAATTTCTAAGACACATCATCAGTATTGAAGGAATTCAAGTGATCCAGCGAAGATTGAAGCTATTTTAAACTGGGAGAGACCGAAGACTCTGACGGAAGTCAGAAGTTTCTTGGGATTAGCAAGTTATTACAGATGATTTGTTAAAAATTTTGCAAAGATAGCCACACTATTAACGAAGCTGACCCGGAAGAATGAAAATTTTGAATGGAACGGGAAATGTGAAGAAAGTTTCCAAGAATTGAAGAATCGGTTGGTAACCGCACCTGTACTTATTATACCTGACGATCAAGGAGATTTTGTCATTTATAGTGACACTTCTTATCGAGGACTTGGATGTGTTTTGATGCAACATGGCTAAATAATCGCATACACTTCTAAACAACTAAAGCCTCATGAGCAGAAATATCCCACGCATGATCTGGAACTAGCAGCAATTGTATTCGCACTAAAGCTCTGGAGACATTATCTGTAAGGTGAAAGATGTGAGATTTACACGGATCATAAAATCTTGAAGTATATTTTCACGCAGAAAGATCTCAACATGCAACAACGATGTTGGCTAGAACTAATCAAAGATTATGACATCTCGATTAATTATCATCCAGGCAAAGCTAATGTTGTAGCAGACACGCTGAGTCGAAAGGAGAGATTGAATCTGTTAAAATCTTCAGAAGATTTGATCAAAGAATTTGATAAGTTGGAAATTGAAGTTCGTATTCCAGAAAGCTCTACTGAAATGATTTATGCCATGACTTTTCAGCAAGAATTATTGGAGAAAATAAGAAGATGTCAAGAAGAAGTAATGAATCATGAAATCGACAATTTGTCAGGAGAAGAGATTACCAGCCAAAAGGATGCCAAGGGAATTTTTCGAGTTGCTTCGAGGATCTGGATACCTAATGTACGGGAATTGAAAGCGGAAATTTTGCAAGATGCTCATAGCTCAAGATATTCAATTCATCCCGGAAGCACCAAGATGTACAGAGATCTGAAAGAAAACTTTTGGTGGTCAGATATGAAGAAAGAGATAGCGGAATGGGTCAATAAGTGTTATACGTGCCAAAGAGTCAAGGCTGAACATCAATGCCCGAGCAGATTATTACAACCACTAGATATTCCAGAATGGAAATGGGAGCACTTAGCTATGCATTTCGTAGTGGGACTTTCAAGAACTAAAGCAAATCACGATGTAATTTGGGTTATTATCGACCGATTAACAAAGTCAGCACATTTCCTTCCAATCAACGGAAGGTTTTCACTGGACAAGTTAGTGCACTTATATCTCAAGAAAATAGTGATGCGTCATGGAGTACCTGTATCTATTATATCGGATCGAGATCCCCATTTTAATTCAAGATTTTGGAGACAATTCCAAGAATGTCTTGGAAACAAGTTAAACATGAGCACCGCTTATCATCCACAAACTGACAGGAAAAGTGAAAGGACAATTCAGACAATTGAAGATATGCTACGGGTGTGCGCAATAGATTTTGAAGGCAATTAGGATGAGCACTTACCGCTAGTGGAATTCTCCTACAACAACAGCTATCAAGCGAGTATCGGGATGCCATCTTATGAAGCTTTATATGGAAGAAAATGCAGATCATCTACATGTTGGGATAAAGTTGGAGAGCGCAAGATTCTAGGTCCTGAAATAATCCAGCAGACCAAGGAAAAAGTAGAACTTATTCGTAAGCGACTTGAAGTAGTGTAGAATCGACAGCGTAAATATGCAGATCCAACCAGAAAGGATGTGGACTATCAGGAAGGAGAACATGTACGGCTAAAAGTATCACCATGGAAGGGATTGACAAGGTTTGGCAATAAAGGCAAGCTAAAGCCTCGTTACGTCGGACCATTTGAAATTTTGAAGAGAGTCGGAAAAGTTGCGTACGAATTAGCTTTACCACCCCATATGCAGCATATTCATAAAGTATTCCATGTGTCCATGCTTAAGAAGTATAACCCTGATACAAGGCATGTAATAGAATATGAGCCGATATAATTTCAGGTAGATTTGTCATATGTAGAGCAACCGATAAGAATTTTAGATCGGCAGGAGAGAGTATTAAGGAATATGTCCGTACCGTTAGTAAGAGTTTTGTGGAGAAACCCAGTGGTTGAAGAATCAACCTGGGAGCTCGAAAGTGATATGTTAGAAAAGTATCCTCAATTATTCTCATAGCGTGATTCTAAGGACATAATATTGTTAGGGGGGGAATGTAACGACCGAGAGAATTATGCTTGTATTATAATATAATAAAGATAATTTATGTGTATTATTATGTGATTAAATGTGTTGAGTCGTAAAACCCTAATTGCTAAGAGTCATGTGTTGTCTGTTTTGATCGGAACGTGTTTCGGATATTTATTGAATATTTTATCGTAAGTTATATGTTTTATATTAAAACCCGTACAGTTCAAACAATGTTTTAAAAGCCTGTATTTCAAACAAAATTATTGGCTCTATTTTGCCAAGAACAGCCTATACCATATCGCTATTCTGAACCCCTAGACGTTTTATAAATTTACCTTTTCCGCGAAAAATAACTTTTCCGGACCCCTTTCGGAGTTAAAAACCCCACAAAAACCATATTTTTATTTTTATATGATCATGAAATTATCAAACATCATTTTTCTTCGTATTTTTATAATATTCACAAATTTTGGGAATTTTCGGCATATATTTTGTATATATTGGATATTTAAAAATTCATTATTTATACCCAAAAATTATAAAAATTGGGGCCAAATATTTTTATTAGATGTGTAATTAGCCCCTTAATTTTATTTGGGGTATTATTTTTCATAAATATAAATAGCTGATTATTAGTAATTAATTAGTTAATTAATCATAAAAAAATCAGAAAATTCAAGAAAATCCCCAATCCTTTGAAATTAGGGTTTGGAGTTCTTGGAATCAAACCGGATTTTGATCGTGTTTCTGCTCACCAAATCAGTCATGTGAGTAACCGTTTTGAAGCTTATTGAATTCTCTATTCGATTCTGTAATTGATTTCGTTGTTTGATTACTCGATTTTAGTTTTATATTTTCGGGTTTATTTATCAAATTCGGGTTTTGATTTTTGGTTAGTTGTTAGATGATTTTGTTAGTATAGGCTTGTAGATCGTCTTGTTTGCAATCGAACCGTACTGATTTCGTCGAGTTTGGCTTCGGTTTTGAGGTCCTCGGAAAACCGTCGTTACCGGCGGTGTTCTTGCGTTCCCGGCGTCGTGGTCATTGAACGAAGAAGGAGAAGGACAGAGAAAGATGTTGGGCTTGATTGTTGAACGAAAACAAGGCTGAAACCGTGGTTCCATTGTTGTTCGTCGTCGAATCGCAGTTGCCGGAAACCGTCACCGTCGCCGGATTCTGTGACGGTGATGACTTTTCTTCGTCGACCCAAGTCGATCCGGTTTTGACCCGGGAAACGACCAGGGTTTGATCCCCACAACCCTGAAACCCTTCCCTGTTTTGTGTTTCTGATTTTCTATTATTTATTTTATTTCATAAAATCCAAAATCAGATTTTAGTAATTCTAAAAATCAATTAAAAATCAGTTTTAAATTCTGAAAATTATTATAATTAATTTCTAAATTATTTTATTAATTTAGAAATTCAAATTTAATTATTTAATTATTTATTTATTTATCTATTATTTAATAATTAAGAAATTAATTAATAAATAAAGTTTAAATAATCGAATAATATGATTAAAAATTCGATAATTAGTTTAATAATACGAGTAACTCGTAATTATACGAGTAGTATTTCGATAAGGTTGAATTAGTATTCGAGCGATAGTTTATTTATTTGAAGAATATTGTGATAATGATTTGTATCGAATAATTAATCACAGATGATCGATCTAATCGTATAATTGATAATAATTTGTGAATAATTGTAATAATTTGTAATTAATTCTAATAATTAAGGATTAATTATTTTAAAATACTATAAATATTAAATAATTATTTAAAAATATAATTAAGAATTATTTAATTATAATCAATTATTTATAATTGATTATTAATTAATTAAATCTTATTTATTGCGTAATAATTAAATAGTTAGTTCGATTTGAGTGAAACGGAGACCCTTAGACTCATAAAAATGAAACGATCCATTAAAAATAATTATAAATCATAATTTCTTCCGAAAGCGAGTTGTCTTGTGGTAGTTAATTGTTTGTAGGCCCTAGTAGGGATCGAATCGAGCCTAATAAATTCCGAAAAATTATAAATCGAACCAAATAGTGTTTGTTAGTACAAGTATAAGTATAGTATCGATTCTAAAAATAATTAAGAGTCTAAAATGAATTATGTGCCTTATGTTCAATGTGTTTTACGTGATTATGTGAACCTTATGTGCTATATAATATTGTATATTTATATATACGAGTCTGATAAGATTGTATGGGTAGACGATTAGGGCTACGTGGTATCAATTTGAGATACGCGTATGAAGTAAGTTATCTAAACGAATATCTTTCCATGATAGATTCTGTATCAACAAGGAAAATCAAGCAAGGGACAGAAGGCAGTGAGTCATACGAGGTTAAGTACGTGCCATGCAAGTTTTTCCCCTATTCTAAGTTCAGAATGGTGAATATATCCCACTTTTCATAGCAGTTATACTTTGATAATTCTTGTTCATATACACTGATACCCAATTATTGATTCTTATTTCTATTTCATTTTGATTCTTGATTTCTCCCAATTTATTGAATCTCCTATTTATATTCCAATACTTTTACCCTTGTTACATATAATCTGATATATCATGATTTTGGGATACATCAAAAGCATTCCAATTCATCTTGATGTTAAGCTATGGACTGGATGGTTACGATACGGGTCGGGTATTAACCTGAACCCTTAATTATGAGGCCATAGTTGCCCGGGTACCCTTTATGTTGGTTGGGTCTTTGCAATTGGGTATAGATCCGCACTGTATCCTGACTGATCAGCAGGTTATAGTGCATAGGTTAGTTCTTGTTTCCAGTCTTGTTCATTTGGCACTCGCCAGTAATGGCAAATTATTATTCTATACAGATACAAATGGTTGTTCAAACTATCAGATTATCGATTCATTTATTTTTCTCTCTTTATACCATATATATTATTGCAGGTTTGTTGAGCAATTTTGGCTCACCCTCTTTTATTGTTATTCCCATTGTTTTTCAGTCAAGGTAGAGAATGAAACCCATCAGAACCCGCATAGTCAAGAAGCGAGTCAAGCAGCGGGACCCTCTTATACCAAGGGTGTTTGTCCCTATCCCAGAAGAGAGCTTTGAGTTACCAGATCAGGTGTAGTAGGATGAGTAGTAGTAATGGTTTGAATAAAAGTTATTTAATGTGAATTATAAATAGAATAAAGTTTTGTAACAAAGAGAGTTCTTGAGATAGATTGTTTAAACTGGTTTGTAATAAAGTTGTTTTGTCGTTCTTGTTTTCAATCCTTAACCTTGAAAAGATCCTGAGTAGTAGTAGTTCAGGGTAATTATTATATTTATATTCCGCTTGTGCAGGATTAATGAGTAGTTAATATTAGTAATGCCCCAAATCTATACCCCGGATTTGGAGGGTGTTACATATATTCTCTTGTGCACCGACATTTTAATCATAATTGTTCGGTTCACTAATATCTAGAACGACAGGAATAGAGACATTTTCCCGAATCTCTTCGAGATTTATCTTTCAAGATGTACTCCCACCGACTTCAAGATCCTAAAAAAACTACATTTTTAGTGTTAACTATTCGGGTGGTACGTGACGGACAATAAAATCTAAAACCTATAGATCTTTCGGGGTAACCAATAAATTCACAAGTTATAGTCCTAGGTTCCAATTTTTTGATATATGAGCTATCTATATTTGCTTCATCCAGACAACCCCATACATGCATATGTCCAAAATTGAGTTCCTACTTAGTCCTTATTTCATAGGATGTTTTTGTAATGACTGGGAAATTACGCTTGTATTCTATCATAATAAGGATAAATTATGTGTGTTATTATTCTATTAAGTGTATTTAGTCATAAAACCCTAGTTGTTATGTGCTATGTGTGTTCTGTAACGTCCGGATATTTTCCGGGTATTTATCGGATATTTAATTTGGCGTTAAAAGTTTTCGTATCAAAAGTTATGCAACTCAAATCTTGTTTTAATAGCTGATATTCCAAATAAAAAAATTGGCCTTATTTTTCCTAGTATGGCTTGTACCGTAGCATTATTCTGAACATCTAGATAATTTAGAAATTTTCTCGTTTAGCGAAAAATGACTTTTTCGGGCCCCTTCGGGTGTCAAAAGCCCCATAAAAATCACATTTCTATTTTTATAAAATTATGGGACTTTCGAATATTCTTTTTCTTTGCATTTTTGAATTATTCATAATTTTTGGGAATTTTTGGCATATATATTGTATATATTAAATATTTAAAAAATTAAAAATTAATACTAAAAAATATTAATTAAGGGCCAATTAATTTTATTAGATATAAAATTAGGGCCTTAATTTTAATTAGGAGTATTATTTTACTTACTATAAATAGCCTAATTTTTATTTAATTATTTAAAATTAATTATCAAAAATACTGAAAAAAATAAAAAATTCTTTGTTTTCAGGTCGGGTTTTCCAGAATCGGGTCGTGCAATCAAGTCGTGATTTTGATCGATTTCCGGCATCAAACACAGTCGTGTGAGTACTCAAATCAATCCTCTTGATATGTTCTTTCGATTTTTAGTATCAATTTCATGTTTTCATTCGTTATTTTTCAATTTTAATTTCTAGGGTTTATGTTCAAATTAGGATTTTTTGATTCTAGGGTTATTAGATTGATTTGATGATTGATATAGCTTCTCTGTGATGTGTACAGTCGATTTATATCTTCAATTTCATCAAACAATTCATGTATGATCGAATTCGATTATTAGTATTTATATGAATTTTTGATTTATACATTTTTGAGTTTGAATGATTTTTGGTTTGTTAAAGGCTAGGGCTTTAATTGTATAGTATAAGCTTTGATTTGAGTTATAGAATGTAGAGTTTCATGTACTAATAAGTGAAATCGATAGTTGGCCAGAAAATAGTCGGGTTTGATCGGAGATGGTGATTCTGGGATGATCCTGGTGACTGAATGGTGTATTTGAGATGTTGAATCGATTTGGAATTGATTCCAGTCGAAAAACTGACCAAACGATGTTGGTTTTGGCCTTAATTTGACTGATCGAAGTCCAGGAAAACCCACCGGAAACTAGGAATTTTCCGGTGAGTTCTTCCTGACCTGATTTGTTCTTGGTGACCCGGTTCCAACCAGTTTTGCAACCCGGTTTTGATCCATTTTGTTAGTAACTCATTTTCTAACAAAAATGTTTCTAGATTTTTATTTTATTTTTATTTTTATAAATTATAAAAAATCAGTTTTATTTATTTTATAAATTAATTATTTAATTAATTAAAATAATTAATTTATTCTTTAAATAAATTTGAAATATTTTCTAAAATCCGAAATTAATTATTTCTTTAATTATTTATTATTTATTTATTATTTAAAAATGATTAATTATTTTGATAATTAATCAAATTATTTTCAATAAATCATAATAAATTCATTTTAATTCCAAAAATTATGGAAAAATTATTTTTAATTCTGATTTTTCCTAAATAATTATTTAAAAAAAATTGAAATATTTTGAATAATTAATTTTATTGAATAATAAATTGATTTATTCAAATTTTTGAACAATAATTGAACCGATTATTCGATTTAAATGAAATGAAAGCCCTTTAACTCGGAAAAACGATCTGTTTTCAATAAAAATAGTTTTAAACCTTTATTTATTTTGAAAATGAGTCGACTTTAGATACTTATTTACTTATAGACCCTAATATTTATGGAAAGGAGTCCAATAAATTCCGAAAATTAGAAAACGAGCCCGATATTGTTCAATAATGCGAATAGTGATCCGATTTCGATTCTAAAATTATTTTTAAATCTAGAAAGACTATGTGACTTATGTGGTATGTGAATTATGTGGCTAATCGAGTCTTAGTAGTTAGTAATTATTGTACGAGTCGATTGTAAGCGTATGGGTAGACGATAAGGGCTACGTGAAGTCGGCTTGAGACGCAATTGAGATACATGTCGACTAAATGAGTATCTTTCTTTGATAGAGATGAAGCCAACAAGGCGGACCAAGCCAGTGTTAGGGAACTGTGATTTGATTGTGGTAAATCGCGTAACAGACAAGTTTTCCCCCTATTATAAATTCATGATAGTGAATTGCTTTCTTCTATTCAGATTTTCTACTCGAAAAACACTGATATATTCTGTTCACATACACTTATACACAATTATTATTCTTTTGTTTGTATTTCACTTTAATTTCTGATTTCTCCTGATTCATTGAAGACTCTATTCATATTCCAATAAATTATATATATATCCTGATATTTTCTAATATTGGGATACATCAAAGCACGCTGATTGTTCTGGTTGCTCATCTGTGGACTGGATGGTGATGATTAGGTTTAGGTATACACTTGATCATATGGACCGGGAATTAATCGAATACTTATTTTGGGTTGTTGAGCCTGGGTACCCGACTGGATCTATACATAGAGGTATAGATCTGCATTGTATTCTGACTGATCAGCAGGATATAGGTGCGAACTTGTGTCTAGTCTAGTTTATTGATACTCGCCGATGGCGGCCTTCATTTTTTTCTTGCAAGGTTACATCTTTAAAGATACAGCCAGATTACCGGTTCATTTAGCTTTGTCATGATACTGTTTATATATTGTGGACTTGTTGAGCAAATTATGGCTCACCCCTTTTTGTTGTTATTTACCTTGTTTGTTTTCAGTTAAGAAAGAGCATGAAACTTATCCGGACTCGCGTGATAAAGAAGCGTGTCAGGCAGCGGGTCCCTCTAATACCAAGAGTGCTAATCCTGATTCAAGAAGAGAGCTTTGAGCTACCAAAGCAGGTGTAGTGTAGATAGTTGTGGTGTGAGTTTGAATAAAATGAGTTTAGTTTAAAACCTTTTAGATAATGGTTTGTAATAAATAGAGGTCTATGAGATTTTAAATTTAGTTTGTTATAAAGTTAGTGTGTTGTTCTTGTTTTCATACCTCAACCTGTAAAGATCCTGGATAGATGTAAAGGGGTTAGATATATGTTTGTATAATTATCATACAGGTTTGTGAGAATTGGGTCGTGCAATCAAGTCGTGATTTTGATCGATTTCCGGCATCAAACATAGTCGTGTGAGTACTCAAATCAATTCTCTTGATCTGTTCTTTCGATTTCTGGTATCAATTTCATGTTTTGATTTGTTATTTTTCAATTTTTATTTCTAGGGTTTATGTTCGAATTATGTCTTTTTGATTCTAGGGTTATTAGATTGATTTGATGATTGATATAGCTTCTCTATGATGTGTACAGCCGATTTATATCTTCAATTTTATCAAACGATTCCTGTATGATCGAATTCGATTATTAGGGTTTGTACGAATTTTTGATTTTTTTTGAGTTTGAATGATTTTTGGTTTGTTATAGGTTAGGGCTTTGATTGTATAGTTCATAAACTTTGATTTGAGTTATAGAACGTAGAGTTTAATAAGTAAAATCGATAGTTGAGCGGAAAATAGTCGGGTTTGATCGGAGATGGTGATTCCGGGATGATCCTGGTGACTAAATGGTGTATTTGAGATATTGAATCGATTTTGAATTGATTCCAGTCGAAAAACTGATCAAATGATGTTAGTTTTGGCTTGAATTTGACTGATCGGAGTCCGGGAAAACCCACCGGAAACTGGAAATTTTCCGTTGAGTTCTTCCTGACCTGATTTGTTCTTGGTGACCCGGTTGCATCCCGTTTGGCAACCTGGTTTTGATCCATTTTGTCAGTAACTCATTTTCTGAGAAATATTTCTGGATTTTTATTTTTTTTTATTTTTATAAATTATAAAAAATCAGTTTTATTTATTTTATAAATTGATTAATTAATTAATTTAATTAATTGATTTATTCTATAAATAAATCTGAAATATTTTCTAAAATTCAAAATTAATTATTTCCTTAATTATTTATTATTTAATATTTATTAATTATTCAAAAATGATTAATTATTTTGATAATTAATCAAATTATTTTCAATAAATCATAATAAATCATAATAAATTCATTTTAATTCCAAAAATTATGAAAAAATCATTTTTAATTCTGATTTTTCCAAAATAATTATTTAAAAATATTTTTGAAATTCAATTATTTTGAATAATAAATTATATTGAATAATAAATTGATTTATTCTTATTTATTGTACAATAATTGAACCGTTTATCCGATTTAAACGAAACGAAAGCCCTTTGACTCGAAAAAATGATCTGTTTTCAATAAAAATAGTTTCAAACCTTAATTTCTTTTGGAAACGAGTCGACTTTCGATATTTATTTACTTATAGACCCTATTACTTATAGAAACGAGTCCAATAAATTTCGAAAATTAGAAAACGAGCCCGATATTGTTCAATAATGTGAATAGTGATCTGATTTCGATTCTAAAAATATTTTTAAACCTAGAAAGACTATGTGACTTATGTGTTATGTGAATTATGTGGTTAATCGAGTCTTAGTAGTTAGTAATTATTGTACGAGTCGATTGTAAGCGTATGGGTAGACGATAAGGGCTACGTGAAGTCGGTTTGAGACACAATTGAGATATATGTCGACTAAATGAATATCTTTCTTTGATAGAGACGAAGCCAACAAGGCGGACCAAGCCAGTGTTAGGGAACTGTGATATAATTACGGTAAATCGCGTAACAGGCAAGTTTTTCCCCTATTCTAAATTCAGAATAGTGAATTGCTTTCTTCTATTCAGATTTTCTACTCGATAAACACTGATAATTTCTGTTCACATACACTGATACACAATTACTGTTCTTCTGTTTGTAATTCACTTCGATTCCTGATTTCTCATGATTCATTGAAGACTCTATTCATATTCCAATAAATTATATATATATATATCCCGATATTTTCCAATGTTGGGATATATCAAAGCATATCGATTGTTCCGGTTGCTCATCTGTGGACTGGATGGTGATGATTAGGATCCGGTATACACTTGATCCTATGGATCGGGAATTAACCGGATCCTTGTTTTGGGCTGTTGAGCCTGGGTACCTGACTGGATCTATATATAGAGATATAGATCTGCACTGTATCCTGACTGATCAGCAGGATATAAGTGCGAACTTGTTTCTAGTCTAGTTTATTGATACTCGCCGATGGTGGCATTGATTCTTTTCTTGCAAGGTTACATCTTCACAGATACAGCCAGATTACTGGTTCATTTAGCTTTGTTATGATACTGTTTATATATTGTGGACTTGTTGAGCAAATTATGGCTCACCCCCTTTTGTTGTTATTTACCTTGTTTGTTTTCAGTTAAGAAAGAGCATGAGACCTATCCGGACTCGCGTGGTAAAGAAGCGTGTCAAGCAGCGGGATCCTCTAATACCAAGAGTGTTAATCCTGATTCAAGAAGAGAGCTTTGAGCTATCAGAGCAGGTGTAGTGTAGATAGTTGTGGTGTGAGTTTGAATATAATAAGTTTAGTTTAAAACCTGTTTAGATAATGGTTTGTAATAAATAGAGTTCTATTAGATTTTAAATTTAGTTTGTAATAAAGTTAGTGTGTTGTTCTTATTTGCATACCTCAACCTGAAAAGATCCTGGATAGATGTAAAGGGGTTAGATATATGTTTGTATAATTATCATACAGGTTTGTGAGATGTTGGAGATTAGCAAGTAACCCCCAGATCTAGACCCCAGATTTGGAGGGCGTTACAGTTTTAAGCACGAACTTACTTAGAACCCGATTAAGAATATGCATAGCTGTTTTAAGAGGTTCAACCCATAAAAATTTCGGTAAAGTAATGTGATATATCATGCTTCAAACCATATCCATAAGTGTTTGATTTCACCTCTCTGCAACACCATTCTGTTGGGGTGTACCCGACATAGTGTACTGAAGAACGATGCCACATTCTCGTAAAAATAAGGCAAAGAGACCTGGATTCTGTCCAAATTCAGAGAATTTTCCATAATACTCCCCTCCTCTGTCAGACCTAACAACCTTAATATCTAAAGTAAGTTAATTTTCAATTTCTGCTTTATAAATTTTAAACATATCAAGTGCTTCAAATTTTTCATACAAAAGGTAAATGTATCTATAACGTGATTAGTCATCAATGAAAGTAATAAAATACTTATGACCACCTATACCTAGAGAGTACGGTCCACTAATGTCTGTGTAGATTATCTCCAAGCATTTGGTACTAGGAGTGGCATCTCATAAAAGTAATTTAAATATAATATCTACCGTTGGGCCGATTATTGATATAAAAGTAATTTATAATTAAGCAGAAGATTACAATAAGTAAAATATAAAATTATATCATCATTGGGCAGCAAATAATTTAAATCCTACAATTTGAACTTTAAAATTCTGTTTACAAAGTCAATATATAAATCTTTCGTTGGGCCGATTTACATATTAATTTGTACACGTACATTGTGTAATTTACCCTTCTCTTAAAAAATTAAAGTAAAAGATTTTCGTTGGTCCATCTAAAACTTTAATAATAAAAAAATGACTACATTAGCCCATAAATTAAATTAATAATAATTTTTATGAGGGGCTAATATATTATTAATAATCATAAATATCCCTTTAAAATAATAAATAACATAAATTACAATTACGAGAATGATTATAAGCTAATCCATGACTTTATAACCAAAAGAAGTTAAAACCAAACATGAAGTCTCGTAATTACTACATGTCATTATTCTAATAATAAATAATAAAATTTTAGACATGGAAAACTCATCATGTCAACAAATTAGATATTTTATATTTCAATTAAAGCATGTACGAGGCAATAAAAAAAATTACATGTCTAAGCATCATACATGATTATTCTACTATGTAATAAACAACTCGATGTAACTAGTATGTATAGGTTTATTGATTGGCTAATATAATATACTAACAACCAAATTCATGGCCATTTTTTAAATTGCAAACATACTGCGTATAAAATCTGAATCGAAACAGTAGATATACGAACATCAATTCGAATTTACTTAATGAATTGATACAGGAGTTGGCTCTGATACCAATTGTTGGACTAAATCATGTATATAACTAATATATATGCATGCATTCCCCGATCAAAACTATGAGTCTAGATAAATAGTGGAAGCGTATCTGAATCAAAAGAGGCCATTGATAATCTTGAAAGAAAGCGAAGAGCTTGAGCACTTTAGATATTTGATCTTCACTATTCTCCTCCATATGTAAGGATGGTATATGTGTATTTTCTGAATGTTATGAGAAAAAGCAAACGTTCTGTTCTAACATAAGGTTCATTATAGAGGGAATAATGGGACCAATCCTATTGGGCTAAATTCATAACTGTCCATGAAAGTTATGGGCTTAGGCAGACTTGAACACACATTATACACATATGGATACAATAGGCGAATTGGGCCCAAAACCCGTCAAAAGGTAAAGGACCATTGACACTGAATAACAGATATTTTGGTCTAGTTCTCAATTTTTATTTATTTAACTTTTCTTTAGGATCCGTAAAAATTTTCTAAGCGATATATTACAAAACAGAATATAATAATTTCTTTTAACAGATATATAAAATTAAACCAAGTGCAACAAAGAATTATCTCATTTTTGTTTGCATTCTTTGACATGTAAGATTAAATATAAATGCATTTAATGTGGAATTTAAATTTATATTAAAAATAAAATTTATTTAATATTTGACATAAATATCATGAATGAAAATTGTTATGCCATAAAATTGACGTCAATATTTTATCGAGTTTTTTGGGAGATGGATCGGATAATCGATGAGAAAGAAGTAAACCGAGCTCCGAAGAACATATCTTAGAAATTTTGGGCATGCCCTAAGCAGTGCTAGCCGCCAGAGGTGGCCGTATACAACTAGGATGAACATTGATGAGAAGTCCGTTGAATAAGATGTTTCACAACTTAGAATGAACAAATACGGTCATCAGATAACAAGAAGTGACCTAGGCTCCGGAGAACATGTCTCCTGAGCCCTAGAACGTGCCATGAGCCTTTTGGCCGCAAATGGAGGCCGTTTGGGATGCTAAATAAATAATGATGAGTAAATTGAGAAAGAGTTTATTTCCATGACTTAACGGATGGCTAATTGAACTCGAACGATCGAACAGGCGACGAAAAAGAGCCTCTAAAGTGGCTTTAACGCTTTAAGGGTCCGGAAGTGGCTTGTAGGAGCCCGTTATCCTGGAAGATATTCGAAGACCTTGTTTTGTAGTCTTACGAATTATCCTCGTAAAGGAATAGTGGTTTTAACTTAGTTTATCTTTTGGAGCCTCGAATCCGCATTCAATGGGTTGTCCATATTGGGAGACTTTTGGGGTTATCTCACAGTCCTGCTGTCTCTAAAGGATTATCCTCGTCAGGGGGTGAGAACTGATAAGTGGCATTTTATACCACTTAGAGCGTCTCATAACAGCTTGAATTGGTGTCTTGGATTCAAGTATTTTGTGTATTTGACGCATTTTCTAGTATTTTTGCATTTTAGGGTATAACTTGCTTAGATAGGTGCTTTTCATCAAATAAAGCTTAAGGAAGTGTTTGGAATCAGTCAAGGGGTGATGAGCAAAGAAATCAGCATAAACAGGAGCAAAATGAAGAATTTTCAAGAAGGGTAGCACGCGACCGCGCGCTAGGAGCACACAACCGCGCGCTAGCAAGCGACTGCATGGAGGGAGCAAGCGGCCGCATGCGTGCGGAATTTCAGATTCTGGTTTTATTTGTTTTTAATTCTGTTTGGGCTTCTATTGGCATGGTGACTCCTGGACTCTTATATAAACCTTATGGGAAGATGTTTTCTTCAAGAACAAGAGCGAAGGCGAGAAGATTGAGAAGACCGTTTTAGCACACAACAACGAAGAAGAGGGAGTATTAGTTTATCTCATGATTCTTTAAATTTGTTGTAACAGTGGATGCTAGTTTTCTCTATGCGTTGAACCTTAATACTCTTGTGACGTACTTCATTATTTATTAAATATTTTTTCAGCCTTATATCGTTGTGTTATTATCATGCTTTCATATGAACCCATGGTGACGATGAGTTCTATTATGGGATAATCATGATCATGGGATTCTAGTAGATTTACTATGGAATTCTTTAGTTAACTTGTTCCGATACCTTAGTGTGTGGTGATTGATTGATATCCTGGTATTAGTTGTGCTTATTCGTCTTATGTGCGTAGCTAACATATAAGATAGCGTGTTAATCTCTATTGAAGCGACAGTGAATATAGAGGTTTAAAACTTGCCATACTAGCATAGGTTCATGTATTTGTTATGCATGATTCGTAGGTAATTTTAGCCATCTTACTTTCCCTATGTAATCACGATAGATAACTTGCACTTTAAACCGTTATATTTTCAATTCTTATAGACATATAAGGACTAAGCATAATTGGTGTCTATTCAACTTCTATCTCTTTTGTGGATGCTTGGTAGTAGGGTATTCGTACAATGAAAGTTGGCGTTTACTAGTTTTGTATTATCTGATTAGTGTCATCACATCACATGTTAAGGTTAAGAACAATGACTTGGAATGAAGTAGTAATGAAGTTAGAATTCTATGTTTGTCATATATAGTAATTCAACCTCAATTCTCTTAGTTAATGTTCTTTAGTATAATCTCTTAGTTTAATAAAAACCCAATTTGTTATTTGTCTTAGCATTGGGCGATAACCATACATTGTTGCATAGGTGCATAAATTGAACTTAATCTAAACCAGTCTCTGTGGGAACGAATCTGATTTATATCTTATACTACTTGCGAACGCGTATACTTGCGTGAATAATAGCGCGTGTTTCCGCCCTAACAAGTTTTTAGCGCCGCTGCCGGGGACTCGGTGTTAATTTTTATTTTATGTGCTTGTCATCAGTGGTCATTAAAGTTCACTAACTCAGACTCTTTTACTCTCACTGTTTATTTGTTTGTATTTCAGGTACTCAGTACAATGGGAGATCTAGCAGCACGAACGAAAGCCTTGATATATTTTTCTCAACCCAAGATCAATGATATTCAATCTAGCATTGTCCGGCTAGCTATCACATCTAATAACTTTGAGATCAAGCCTGGCATAATTCAATGGGTGCAGAATTCAATCCAGTTTGGGGGTTTTCCAACTGAAGATCCCAATATGCACATTAGGGATTTCATTGAGATCTGCGACACCTTCAAGTTCAACGGTGTTTCTGAAGATGCTGTGAAGATAAGACTGTTCTCATTCTCTCTGAGGGGCAAGGCTAAGAGCTGGTTACACTCTTTACTAGCTGGTTCAATCACTACTTGGGAACACCTTGCTCAGAAGTTTCTTACTAAATTCTTCCCTATGACGAAGACAGCTGCACTCAGGAATGCTATTACTCAATTTGCGCAGCAAACGGGAGAATCACTATGTGAAGCTTAGGAGCACTACAAGGAGATGCTTAGGAAGTGTCCTCATCATGGAATGCCTGATTGGATGATCATCAATTTTTTTTACAATGAGTTGGGAGCACAATCCAGACCCATGCTCGATGCAGCATTAGACGGACTATTATGGGAAAAGAGCTATGAGGAATCTTATGATCTAATTGAACTGATGGCTGTTAATGAATATCAATATCCAACCCAGAGTTGTCTACAGGGCAAGGTAGCAGGAGTTCTTGAAGTGGATATAGCTACGACTATCACTGCTCAACTAAAGGTGTTGTCTATGAAGATCGATTCTTTGGCTAACTATGGTATTAAGCAGATAATTAGTGTTTGTGAGCTGTGTGCAGGTCCGCATGTGATGGAGCAATGCGCTATATCTAGTGACTCAGCTCAATTTGTGAGCAACTTTCAGAGATCACAGCAACCAGTTCCAGAAACTTATCATGCTGACAACTGGAATCATCCTAACTTCAGCTGGAGTAACAATCAGAATGCGATGCAACAGCCGTTCCAGCAGTTTGGAAATAAGCTATTCAACCCTCCTGGTTTTCAGCAACAAATTACACCAAAACAACAAACTCATGGTGCATGTCTATCTTCGAATGAAAAATCTGAACTGGAGGAGTTGCAGCTTATGTGCAAAAACCAGGCTCTTATATGCCAAAGCCAGGCTGTTTCTATTAAGACTCTGGAGAACCAAATAGGGAAAATTACTAATGCCTTATTGAATCGACCACCAGGAACGCTTCCTAGTGATATAGAAATAAATATAGGAAAGAGGGAAGTTAAAGAACAGGTGAACGCCATCACCTTGAGGTCTGGAAAGGTCGCAAGCCCCCAAATTCAGCAAGACGAAGAGCCTGAAAAATCTCAAGTTTCAGAAAATGCAGTTGTGGCCGAAGAAGAAGTGCAGAAGGAAGCAGATGTGGAACCAAGGAAGACTACTGTGGAACACACTCCTCCTGAGGGTAATACATGGGAGAAACAGATCTATCCTCCACCTCCTTTTCCCAAGAGGCTGCAGAAGAAAAAGCTGGATAAGCAGTTTGAGAAGGTTTTGGAGGTGTTCAAGAAACTTCATATCAACATACCTTTCGCTAAAGCTCTTGAACAGATACCTAGCTATGCGAGGTTTATGAAAGGTATTCTCTCTCGGAAAGTGAAGCTCGATGACTTAGAGACCGTTGCTCTAACGAAGGAATGCAGTGATGTGCTGCAACAAAAGTTACCTCCGAAACTTAAAGATCCTGGAAGCTTCACTATTCCTTGCACCATCGGAAACTTGTCGTTCGACAAGTGTTTATGTGATTTAGGAGTTAGCATCAATCTGATTCCCTGATCTATCTTCAAGAAGCTTGGTCTGCCTGATCCGAAACCAACATACATGTCATTGCAACTAGCCGACCGTTCCATCGCTTATCCATGAGGTATAGTGGAGGATATCTTGGTCAAGATGGATAAACTCATCTTCCCTGCTAACTTTGTAATTCTTGATTTCGAGGAAGATAAGAAGATTCCCATTATCTTGGGAAGACCATTCTTGGCTACAGGCCGAACTATGATCGATGTGCAAAATGGAGAGCTTTTGATGAAGGTTTACGATCAAAAGGTCACTTTTAATGTGTTCAAGGAAACAAAGTTACCCATAGATAAAGAGGAGTGCTTTAAAGTAGAATGGGTCGACTCTGTAGTAAATTTAGAGCATGAGCAATTGCCAAAGTCAGATACCTTAGAGAGATCCTTAATAGGGGAATCAGTTATTGAAGATAAAGAAGGAGCAGAGCAATTGCAGGATTTGAATGCACCTCCGTGGATGAGGAAGTTGGATATGCCATTCGATTCTCTAGGGTTAGCAGAACTGAAAATTTCTCAGGAATATTTTGAACCATTTATTCAAGAAGCTCCCACACTTGAGCTCAACCGAATGCTAGATCACTTGAGTTATTCATTCTTAGGTGCACCACATGATAAGGGATTGGGATATATTTTTGATGATGTAGAGAGTGGCTGGACGGATATTCCCGTGCCTACAGAGGGTTCTTCTCATGTGCAACAGGTTGTTGTTAGGACTGGTGTTGGTGATGCACAGTATAGAAGATTGACTAGGCGTATCGATGCCATGCATGTCATCCACCGATATTTTGCTGAAGATTTGACACACATTTCGGTACTGTTGTTCGAGACACTGGTGGCGAGGTTGATTGGCCACCGGATCCTCCACCCTACGAGGGTGATTCTCCCGCTAATTAGGTATGCCTGAAATCCTTATTATTACCTTCAATGAGGACATTGAAAATTTTAAGTTTGGGGTGTGTCTATATAGATACATATAGATTCATATTGCATGTTTAGTTGTAGTTCATTCATATTTTTGCATGATTGTTCATTTAGGACATATTTGTTTGCATTTTTGTTTGTGTTATTATGTGAGTCCATGTAGTTGTATTTTCATGCATATGCCATGATCCCTTTGTGTTGCTTTACCAATTAATATGTGATATTGATGCGAGTGTAGTGATAGCGTTAGAGTGATGTTGAATCTTGTTAGGTTGACATGCATGCTAGAAACACTTGTAATTTTACTAAGTCTTAGAGTATGCTTAAGGACTAGATCGTTGTCATGGTTTGATGGTTTTTGAGGTTAATCTATTGCTTATACTTAGAATGCATGTTAGGCTCTTAATGATAAAAGACATGAAAAGGTAAAAATTGGAGATAGAAAATTGGAATTTATTGCTATTAGTGGCTAGGCGTCAAATGGCTAGTAGCCAGCTCGTATTGTATACGAGTAGTCTAGGGTTGAGCAAGATGGAGCGAAACGCACTTTCTCAGAAATTGAAAAAAAAGGAAAAAAAAGGAAAAAAAAGAAAGAAAAAAAATGGTTTAATGCACAATTGATCACGAGTGGGCTCTTTGGTATTCGAGTTATTAAGTTCTTAGGGGACTTTGTGCCTAGTGACCTAAGGCTTTTATAGTCTGGGATCCGCTAACCTAACGCTCGCTAAATGGGTACCATTGCATAATTCTTTTGTGGACCTCACCCATTGCACGATCAAATAAGCATTTGTTTTATGTGTTGAATAAAAGCATGAATCCGTAATAAACTCCAATAATCTTGTAGTGTTATAAGTCATTTTGTGTCTAGAATATATTCTTCGTATAAGCGTGTGATTGCCTTGATGATAATTAAGTTATGATGATTGATCTAGTTTCGACGCATATCTGTTAATCATTCGCACACACCAAGTTTCTAGTTATATGTTAGCTTGCGTGATTTGATTGATCTTTAGTCGCCTAATTGCATTTGTTGATATGTCATGTGTTGGTTGGTTTAGTCATCGCGAGGGGATCGCCGCATTCATATATTTGCATTCATGCATGATTTATTCTGAGTTTGAGTCTGTGATGCTTGAGGACAAGCATCAATTCAAGTTTGGGGTGTGATAAGTGACATTTTATACCACTTAGAGTGTCTCATAACAGCTTGAATTGGTGTCTTGGATTCAAGTATTTTGTGTATTTGACGCCTTTTCTAGTATTTTTGCATTTCAGGATATAACTTGCTTAGATAGGTGGTTTTCATCAAATAAAGCTTAAGGAAGTGTTTGGAATCAGTCTAGGGATGATGAGCAAAGAAATCAGCATAAATAAGAGCAAAATGAAGAATTTTCCAGAAGGGTAGCACGCGACCGTGCGCTAGGAGCACGCGACCGCGCGCTATCAGGCGACCGCGTGGAGGGAGCAAGCGGCCGCTTGCGTGCGGAATTTCAGATTCTGTTTTTATTTGTTTTCAATTCTGTTTGGGCTTCTGTTGGCGCGGTGACTCCTGAACTTATATAAACCTTATGTGAAGACGTTTTCTTCAAGAACAAGAGCGAAGGTGAGAAGATTGAGAAGACCGTTTTAGCACACAACAACGAAGAAGAGGGAGTATTAGTTTATCTCGTGATCCTTTAAATTTGTTGTAACAGTGGATGCTACTTTTCTCTATGTTTTGAACCTTAATACTCTTACGACGTACTTCATTATTTATTAAGTATTTTTTTCAGCCTTATATCGTTGTGTTATTATCATATTTTCATATGAACCCATGGTGACGATGAGTTCTATTATGTGCTAATCGTGATCATGGGAGATTAGCGGATTTACTATGGAATTCTTTAGGTAACTTATTCTGATACCTTAGTGTGTGGTGATTGATTGATATCCTGGTATTGGTTGTGCTTATTCGTCTTATGTGCGTAGCTAACATATAAGATAGCGTGTTAATCTCTATTGAAGCGACAGTGAATATCGAGGTTTAGAACTTGCCATGCTAGCATAGGTTCATGTATTTGTTATGCATGATTCGTAGGTAATTTTAACCATCTTACTTGCCCTATGTAATCACGATAGATAACTTGCGCATTAAACCGTTATATTTTCAATTCTTATAGACATATAAGGACTAAGCATAATTGGTGTCTATTCAACATCTATCTCTTTTGTGGATGCTTGGTAGTAGGGTATTCGTACAACGAAAGTTGGCGTTTACTAGTTTCGTGTTATCTGATTAGTGTCATCACCATCACATGGTAAGGTTAAGAACAATGACTTGGAATGAAGTAGTAATTGAAGGGTTTTTAGCACATAAAACGCAACAAAAACATGAATTTAAATCTTAAAAAAACGCAACCCTTCGCAGGATCCATGCGAAAAATAATATTTAATTCGTAGTTCAGTATGTCTACCTTAAGAAGATTTACGTTAATGGAAAGATGGAGGTCTTTAATAGCGATCCAAGAACGATGAACGGAAATCCCTAGCAGCTGATCCTCAAGTGTGAAACACTCCACCGGTATCCACCAAGAGTACAATGTGATGGAGGAGGAAGAGGTTGAGAGAATTAGTTGCCTCCCTCTTGTTCTACTTTAGAATTAGGGTTAATTATTTTGGTTAAGGCAAATAGGGTTTATAATAGTATATTTATAGGCAAAATTTTCAGCTGAAAATTTTCCATAAAATATTATTATTATTAACCCTTTAATTGATTATTCTTATTAACCAATTAACTAATAATTAAAACACCCTTTAATCATTAATCTCTTTTCTAAACACTTTAGAAAATAATTCTCTCACTTGATTTAGTTTCCAAAATTAAATTCTTAATTAATAATATTAAGAACTTTTCTTAATTAATTTATAATTAATTAAATCTCATTTAATCAATTATTAAATTTGCTAATTAATTATTTATTTCACAAATAAATAATTATCAGCCATTATTAATTAATTCCTCCACCATTAAATCATTCTCTTTTATGGTGTGACCTTGTAGGTTCAATATTAAGCCAGTAGTAGAAATAAATAATAATAAAACTATTTTATCATTATTTATATAATTTCTCTATTTCATTAAATATGATTAATTAATAAATTAATCATATTTATTCTACATCGTAAGGGATACTTCTCAGCATATCGCGACTATCCGGATAATACGAATTCACTGCTTAGAATACCAAGAACCTATTCAGTGTGTAGTTACCGTACAATCAATTCCTTCTACCCTGCAATGTCATGATTAATTATAAGGCATGGAACTTGTGTCAAGCCTATCTTATTTAATCATATGCTTTCCCATTCACTATGCTTAGTTCTAATTAATGTAAATTAGAAACTCCTTTCTAATTTCATTCACTCTGGCCAGAGATTCTTGAACTAGCATAAGTGGATCAACATTGAACATTCTCTTCCTTCACTGGAAGGGGTAGATCCTTTATTGATCATACACTATCTTCGTGTACAAATTCCTACACCCAGTAGAGCCCTTATTATTGTCCCTAGTGACTAAGAACTAAACCAAAGTATAGTTCAGTGTACACAAGATGACTATGATGACCTCAAATCTAAGGATACTTGTACAACTATCACTATGTGAACATCTGCTGACACATGAGTGAACTCCATCAGTTGTTCAGCTGTGTGACTAATGTTCAGTGAACTTATTCCATAATAAGCACCTACATACTAGCTATAATGTCACCACACAAATGTCTATGAGAACAGACATCCTTCATAATGAAGCAAGCATAGTATGTACCTATATTTACGGATTACTAATTACCAGTTAGTAATCCTACGACCAGGAAATATTTAAGTTCAGAGTTATCATCTTTTAGGTCTCATTATTATGATCTCATCATAATCCATAAAAAGCTTTACTCTAAACTATGGTATATCTTATTTAAACACTTAAATAGATGAAGCCCGCAATAAAACCAAAACAAGTCTTTTATTAATATCAATGAAATCAAAATAGATTACATAAAAGTTATTCCTAAATCATCATACATGATTGAACTTAGGATACATCTCTTTCAATCTCCCACTTGTACTAAAGCCAATCACTCTTGTATCTAATACCCATCTTGTCTTTACGACGATCAAAGTGACTTTGAGAAAGTGGCTTTGTTAAAGGGTCTGCTATGTTGTTGTGTGTGTCAACTCTCTTGACATTGACATCTCCTCTTTCAACAATCTTCCTAATCTGATGAAAACGTCGCAAACATTTCCTATAAGAAGTATGTCATCCACATACAATACAAGAAATGTTACCGCGCTCCCACTAACCTTTTTGTAGACACATGGTTCATCTATGTTTTTGACGAAACCAAACTCTTTGATTGTCTCATCAAAATGGATGTTCCATCTACGAGAAGCTTGCTTTAAACCATATATGGTTCGCAGCAGCTTACACACTAGGTTTTCATTTCCTTGGAAAGAAAACCCTCTGGCTGTGTCATATACACTTCCTCTTCAAGTTCCCCATTGAGGAAGGCCGTTTTCACATCCATTTGCCAGATCTCATAGTCGTAGTAAGCAGCAATCGCAAGCAAAATCCGAATTGATTTTAACAGGGCTACAGGCAAAAAAATTTCATCAAAGTCAATCCCTTGCCTTTGTCTGAATCCTTTTGCCACGAGCCTTGCCTTATAGGTCTCCACCTGCCCATCTGCTCCAATCTTTCTTTTGTATACCCACTTGCACCCAATAGGCTTAACACCTTCAGGCGCCTCAACCAGAGTCCATACTTGGTTGGTATACATAGATTCCATTTCGGATTTTATGGCACTATGCCATTTCTCTGAGTCAACACTACTCATAGCCTCATTATAGGTCACAGGGTCGTCATCATCAATGATTGACAACTCATTGTCATTCTCAATGACAAGGCCATAATACCTCTCAGGTTGGCGAGACACTCTCCCTGACCTACGAATGGGCTGTTCCACAGAAGGTTGTTCAGTCTGAACATGTGTTTCCACTTGATCCGTAGTAGTTTGTGCTTCTTGAACTTCATCAAGTTCAATTTTGCTCCCACTGTTTCCTTCAAAAATAAACTGCTTTTCCAAGAAGGTAGCATGTCTGGAGACAAACACCCGATGATTGGTGTAAAAGTAATACCCTAAAGTCTCTTTAGGATATACCACAAGATTACATTTTACAGATCGAGATTCCAGCTTATCTGGGTCAACTTTCTTGACATAAGCTGGACATCCCCAAATCTTAACGTGTTTAAGACTCGGTCTCCTTTCTTTCCATATCTCATATAGAGTTTAAGGAACAAATTTGGAAGGCTCCTTATTCAGTAAATATGTTGAGGTTTCCAATGCATAACCCCACAGGAATACTGGAAGATTCGCATAGCTCATCATGGACCGAACCATGTCTAACAAAGTTTGATTTCTCCTTTCAGATACCCCATTCAACTGTGGAGTATATGGAGGAGTCCACTGAGAGACTATACCATTTTCTTTGAGATAAGCTAGAAACTCTCCATTCAAGTATTCACCACCTCGATCTGATCGAAGAGTTATAATACTATGTTTGGTTTGTTTCTCCACTTCATACTTATATTCTTTCAAATTTTCAAAGGCTTCAGACTTGTGTTTCATCAAATACACATATCTGAATCTAGATCGATCATCTATGAAAGTAATGAAGTATGAAAATCCACCCATGGCTTGCGTAGACATTGGTCCACATACATCTGTGTGTACCAATCCTAGCAAATCTGCAGCCCTCTCTCCATGTCCACTAAATGGAGATTTGGTCATTTTACCCAATAGACAAGACTCGCATGTAGGATATGATTCAAAATCAAAGGGATCAAGTAACCCTTCCTTATGCAATGTCCGCAGTCTATTTTCACTAATATTGCCAAGTCCGCAGTGCCACAAGAAAGTGAGATTTTCATCATCCCTTTTTCTTTTATTAGTATGTTCAATTTGTAGTAAATTATGCTCTACGTCACATACATACATACCATTGTTTAAAATACCACTTCCATAAAGAACGTTATCTCTAAGAATTGAACATTTATTATTCTGAATAACAAATGAAAATCTAGCCAAGTCTAACATGGAATAGAAATAATATTCTTCACAATCGAGGGAACAAAATAACAATTATTTAGAACAATAGTCTTGCCCGTAGGCATATGTAAATGAAATGATCCTACAGCTTCAGCAGCAACTCTTGCTCCATTTCCCATCCGTAGAATCAGCTCATCTTCTTCAAGAGTCCTACTTCTGCTTAGTCCCTGCAACGAATTGTAAATATGAGAACCACAGGCGGTATCTAATACCCAAGTAGAAATTTGACTTAGTGACATATTAACTTCGATCATGAACATACCTGAATCAGAAGCGGTAGACTCACTACCCTTCTTCTTCTTCAATTCTGCAAGGTAAACCTTGCAGTTCCTCTTCCAGTACCCCACCTTGTTACAGTGAAAGCAAACAGCTTTGCTCTTGGGGTCTTCAGCTTTTGGTGGAACCGGCTTTTTCTCACCTACTTTCTTCTTCTTGGAAGGGTTCTTCATCCTTTTCTTAGGTATGGAACTTTCACCAATTAGAAGAACAGATGTCTTCTTAGGGGAAAATTTGATTCCGCAGTCTTCAACATGTTGTGGAGTTCAGGCAGGCTGACATCCAGCTTATTCATGTGAAAGTTCACAACAAACTACGAGAACGAACTCGGAAGTGATTGCAAGACCAAGTCTTGGCTCAGCTCCCCATCCATGGCAAAACCAAGTTGTCCAAAACGTTCAATCAAATTGATCATCTTAAGTACATGGTCATTCATAGATGATCCCTCAGATATCCTACAACCAAACAGCTCCTTCAATATCTCATATCGAGTTGTCCTCCCTGCCACATCATACAACTCTTGTAAATGCATAAGGATAGTGTGAGCATCCATATGCTCATGTTGCTTCTGTAGCTCAATGTTCATGGAAGCTAGCATAATGTATTGAGCAACATTTACATCATCTATCCACTTACGATACACAACATGTTCATCATTATGTACATCGCTAGCAGGTTCAGTAGGCTTAGGTGAGTCAAGCACATATTCCAGCTTCTCAACCCTGAGAACAATTCTCAAGTTTCGAAGCCAGTCAGCAAAATTAGGACCAGTCAACTTGTGAGCATCTAGTATACTCCAGAGTGATAGTGCAGAAGACATAACGAATATAGTAAATCTGTAAATGATGAACACATAACAACACTTAGCATATATTCAATTTCATTTCAAAACACTATATGAATCGGGTCTTTATTCATAAGTGGCTCCCACTAGTTTATCTAATTTATACAACCCCTAAGTGAAAATTAAGCATTCATAATGCTAGTGGAATAGGGATCCTACATTCCATCACACAACCTCGGCTATAGCACGAAACGTCATGTGATGTTCAATAGGCAGACAACTCTTGTCAATTACATCTTATGTTATTCCCTAATAAAACTTTAGCCTCTTGAATAATTGAGTCACGACTGTAGCACGACAAACTCAATATTCTAAGTCATGTCTAACCCAACATTTCGTACAATTGAATCAGTCTCCAACGGCCCACGGTTGTAGCACGTAACGACCTTTAGATTCTAATTCAATGTACACATCTCTATGTAATAGACAAGTATTTCTTATTTCGAAATCAAAGCCCTCGACTGTAGCACGAAATGACAATGATTTAAAAATAAGAACCACTTTCTACCATGTTGGAAGGCTATGACCGACACAAGCCCGTTGTGTCATTGGCCAATTACTACTTGATATTATTTAATTTTAGAGGGATTATATTATGTTACAATCATAATCATATTATAAAGAGATTCGTCCTTTTAAATTAAATATTTCAAATTAATAATCGATAATCAGATGATTCCCAGATCGGGGGGAGCATTTTCAAGAGGTGTTACTTAATACCCCTTTCTTACAGATAGAAATCTGCTTTTGACAGAATCATCCTTTCTCTCAATATTTAAAATTCATATTTAAT
Organism: Apium graveolens; assembly: GCF_009905375.1. NCBI lineage: Eukaryota > Viridiplantae > Streptophyta > Magnoliopsida > Apiales > Apiaceae > Apium > Apium graveolens. The sequence goes on along the minus strand of NC_133654.1, from coordinate 25,444,419 downwards.
TACGTGTTTCATAAACACAAGAATCTCATGATTGTATTCATAATATTATTGTTAAGGCAAGAAACGATTCATATTCTAGATTTTCTAGAGCACGCCTTATATTTATTTAAGTTCACCTAAATCTATCATCGCATGGTAAACATAGGCATATATCTCATATATATAATTAAATAAACAAGTAAATGTAAAGTGTAATAAAGTAAATGTGTTTGGTTATGGCTCCATCCTTTGTGATCTTTATGAAGCTCATGATAAAGATCAAGGTCAATCTAATATGGTGATGAAAATAAATACAACTACTTATTACATAAGTCTTCTTCTTTGTTTAGACTTCTTGTATGCCTCGTCTTCTTCTTTGTATCACCTCCATTGAATAGCCTTCTTGAGTCTTCAATTACATTACATGATTGAAAGTAAAACTAATCTAATGAACTTACAAGAATAACTCGAGTTACATTCGAGATTTATGATTACAAAGATTGACGATATGCAAGTCGTATTTAAAACCAAAACCATTACACTAAGGTCGAAAGGCCATAACCATCCACAATGCTCATACAACACATAAAATTATGTTAAAACACATAATCTGATCTTAAAATATCATATTATCCATGATCTAATCATAAAAAAAATATGACAAAAATCAGAAAAATCAGAAAAACAAGAATCTATGTTTACAGGAAGTAAATGACGTCAAACGCCTTACAGACGAGTCGTTGATAGCTTTAGCTATCAGTTTTGTTCAGACACTCATTTACCTATGGAATAGGGTATTCGTTTACGTAAAATCGGACACCAGACCCAGATTTCAGCAAATCTGCAGCAGCCAATTCAGAATCCGTATCTAATATGATTCTCATAATTAGAACAAACATAAATCATGTATATATCAGTATATATACAGATTACATAATCATCTTATGATTATACAACTCACATGAATATCATATATTCAAAATCATACATATATAAGCATATTATATCAATATCAAATCATGGCGAATCACGTACATGCTCATATATCAAAAACAATTAAACACATAAACGAATTAAAAACTTTTCGCAAGTAGCTCTGATGCCATTGAAGGGTTTTAAGCACATAAAACGCAACGAAAACGTAAATTTAAATCTTAAAAAAACGAAACCCTCCGCAGGATCCATGCGCAAAATAATATTTAATTCGTAGTTCAGTATGTCTACCTTAAGAAGATTTACGTTAATGGAAAGATGGAGGTCTTTAATAGCGATCCAAGAATGATGAACGGAAATCCCTAGCAGCTGATCCTCAAGTGTGAAACACTCCACCGGTATCCACCAAGAGTACAATGTGATAGAGGAGGAAGAGGTTGAGAGAATTAGTTGTCTCCCTCTTGTTCTACTTTAGAATTAGGGTTAATTATTTGGGTTAAGGCAAATAGGGTTTATAATAGTATATTTATAGGCAAAATTTTCAGCTGAAAATTTTCCATAAAATATTATTATTATTAACCCTTTAATTGATTATTCTTATTAACCAATTAACTAATAATTAAAACACATTTTAATCATTAATCCCTTTTCTAAACACTTTAGAAAAATAATTCTCTCACTTGATTTAATTTCCAAAATTAAATTCTTAATTAATAATATTAAGAACTTTTATTAATTAATTTATAATTAATTAAATCTCATTTAATCAATTATTAAATTTTCTAATTAATTATTTATTTCACAAATAAATAATTATCAGCCATTATTAATTAATTCCTCCACCATTAAATCATTCTCTTTTATGGTGTGACCCTGTAGGTTCAATATTAAGCCAGTAGTAGAAATTAAATAATAATAAAACTATTTTATCATTATTTATATAAATTCTCTATTTCATTAAATATGATTAATTATTAAATTAATCATATTTATTCTACATCGTGAGGGATACTTCTCAGCATATCGCGACTATCCGGATAATACGAATTAACTGCTTAGAATACCAAGAACCTATTCAGTGAGTAGTTACCGTACAATCAATTCCTTCTACCCTGCAATGTCACGATTAAATACAAGGCATGGAACTTGTGTCAAGCCTATCTTATTTAATCATATGCTTTCCCATTCACTATGCTTAGTTCTAATTAATGTAAATTAGAAACTCCTTTCTAATTTCATTCACTCTGGCCAGAGATTTCTGAACTAGCATAAGTGGATCAGCATTGAACATTATCTTCCTTCATTGGAAGGGGTGAATCCTTTATTGATCATACACTATCTTCGTGTACAAATTCCTACACCCAGTAGAGCCCTAATTATTGTCCCTAGAGACTAAGAACTAAATCAAAGTATAGTTCAGTGTACACAAGATGACTATGATGACCTCAAGTCTAAGGATACTTGTACAACTATCACTATGTGAACATCTGCTGACACGTGAGTGAACTCCATCAGTTGTTCAGCTGTGTGAGTCATGTTCAGTGAACTTATTCTATAATAAGCACCTACATACTAGCTATAGTGTCACCACACAAATATAACGACTCGTATATTTTTATTATTTAAATGTGCAATTATTGCATAAGTAAATATTTAAAATATGTGTAGGGGTGTTGTCAGTCGGATATTATTTTGTTGTAAATTAGGTGTGATCATTGGTGTTCGAGTCTCAATTTTGTAATACGTTGTGAAGCTGTGTTGTTTACTTTTATATTTAAAGGTTATTTCATTCATGATTTATTTCCATAAATACTTGGGTTATCTCTAAAATCATTTTTATGGCTTCATAATTTTATTAATTATTTTTAGGAGTTTTTAAAATTGAGAAATCAATACTTCATCAAATATTTAGACCTGTATGATTTTCTGATTTTATTTATTTATAAAATCTGATTTAATTCCAAAATTCTTCAAAAATTATGAAACTCGTATTTATTTAAGTTTGGAATATTCCGAGAATTTTAAAATTATTTTGGAAATTTTTGAGAATTAATTTCACTCGCTCGTTGATTCGTTTAAATGATAAAAGCGGGTATAAACTACGTTTCAGAAATTATTTTAAAATTACGAAATTTATGTTTTTGTAAACTTCAGGATATTTGTGACATTTTAAGACTATTTTCGTAATTTTCTGAATTTGTTCTAAGTGCAGCTCAGATCGTTAATTATTAAACGCGAGTATGTTGCGCGATCCAAAAATGGTTTAAAAATTTTGAAAATTTTATTTTATTAACTCCTATTTATTTCGAGAATTTTTAAGTGATTCTGGTGAATTTTCGGATTATCTTTCCCCGTAAATTTATTCGTTAAATGGTTGTGCGTCGATACGAATTCGGATTTTTCGGAGTAAATAATCAGAAAAAAAAATGCAGACGAGCTTATCTTTTTTTTTTGTTTCCCCCAATTCATCCATGTCTATCTCTTGTCTCTCTGCTAAATCCCTCAATCTCCTCCTTTCGATCCCCTTTTCTCCTCCATCCGTTTCTCGCCTCGCCCCATCGGTATTACTCCCGTCGCCGCCTTCTCTCCCATCTCTTTCTCTTCCCTTTTTCTTTCTCCCTTCTTCCTCTCTTCTCTTTTTCTTTTCCGATTTTCCCCTGCCCTGTTTCTTTCTCGATTTGGTTCCCTGGCCATGTATTTATGTGTGTGTGCAAGCTTACTGTGCGTGTGTGCGCTATTGTGTGTGTATCTTTGCATGTGTGGGTTTCGGTTGTTATGGTCGTCGCCGCCTCCCGGATTCCGGCAAGGCATGGTGGCGTGATGTTGTTCCGGTTGCCCCTGTTCTGGTTAAGCACACGCGCGTGCATGTATTTGACTGAATTAATGATTTTTTTATTTTGTTTGAATTCTGAAGTTTCTGATTATTCAGAAGTTTTGATGAAATTATTCAGATAATTTTTGCTGGTTTATTCGAGAATTTTTCTAAAAAATTCGAGTGAATATTTATTGTATTTACTCAAATTATTTTAGCAAAAACTCGAACGAATCCTTGTAATTATCTAAATTAATTTTGCGAGGTTATTACTAATTTTATCGATAGAATTTATTTGGAAATCTGACAAGCGTCGGGCACCAATAAATTTTGTCGCCATCGGCGATGAGCATCGGCGAGCCGACGGTGGACTATGATGATACAATCTGAGTCCTACGATTTAAAACACAAAATGCGAATAAAAATTGTAAAATACGGATTAAAACATAAAAACATGATAATAATTAATAATTATATTTAAGTGGTATTTGTGAATTTGTGAATTGTCATTGTTGACTGAAGTCGGTGGTTGGAATTTGGATTGTGGTTGTGATTGATTTGACGCCGGGTTGTTCGACGGGTTAGCCGATAATCAAAGGAGGTGCTGTCCAATTTCTGGAAAATTAAATTACGGAAATACGAGGCCGTACCCAATGGCTATCGGAACGTCGATCGGTTATATGTAACTACTTTGTACGAAATCTGATTATGTGTTGTGATGTAATACTTTGCTAAAACCGATAACCCTAATTTCGAAAAAGGACAGATATACATATTTTCTGGAAAAGAACACCGAACCGATATTCGAGAATGTGAACCCTAATTGATACGTGTATTATAATATTAAATATGTTGCGAGTCGGGTTTTGTTAACGTTCGGGTAGATTGTTGGCGAGGATATGTCAAGCATAATCGAAGGTCTAAATTAGGGTATTTCGCCTTTGTAGGTTCTAATCGGAAGGTCCAAGAGTTGGCGTTGGTCTAAAGATAGCCTAGTGGATAGTCGACGAGCTCAGTAAGGTTCCAATCGAAGGACTTGAATGTTGAAGTCGAATCCGGGGTAATCTAGTGGTTAGGCGATAAAGCCTGAGTGTCCGAGTCGGCTCAAGGTCAATCGATATTATTTGTAAAGCTCTGCAAGGCAAGTACCCCTGACCATATCTTTATGGTTCAGCATATATGAATATAATGTTATTTTATTCTCGTAGTGGAACAGAACGATTTAAATTACGTATTCCCTGGGTTCAAATTGTTTTGTTAACTTGTGTTTTGGGGAAAAAGTAACTTCTGAAAATGCCTATCTCTAAATTTTGAATAAAATGAAAATATTTTGGAAAATGTGCAGTGTTATAATTATTTTGACAAGAGATAGGTAAGTGATTTGGAAAAATGGATAAAAATGATCAGATAATTGGATGAGTGTGCGCAGAAGGTCCAGCCTGGAAGTTAGCGTAAGAGGTGAAGTGGTTGCGCACCCTATTACAACCACCGGCCCAGCGTGACAGAGACCTAGCTAGTCTCTGAGTTCCGGAACAAGTTTCATAGGATAGCCTGATCAGCTGTCTCACCAGGGATCATCCAATACTTTCATATCTGAGCAAGTGATTTTGAGGTTCCCGGGGAGGGACAAGTTTTATAGGTCCTGTGATGGGACAAGTTTTATAGGTCCTGTGATGGGACAAGTTTTATAGGTCCTGTGATGGGACAAGTTTTATAGGCCCTGTGATGGGATAAGTTTTATGGTTCCCGTAACGGAACAAATGATTTTGGATCCCCGTAACGGGACAAATGGTTTTATGGGTCCTGCGATGGGACGGAAGATTTGAAAATGAAAGAAGCATGCTAAAATTGAAATTGATATTTATGCACAGCACACAACTAATGATTTAGTTTTACAGAGCATGCTAGTTTTGATATCCAGTTCACACATGTTTTACTTGTTTCTAGCAAGTTATGATTTTTGTTCCTATAATTGTTTATCATAAACTGTTTTTTATTATTATTCATATAGTGGTGCTGCTGAGCAATCTATTGCTCACCCTTGCAAAATGTTTTTTATATATATATTGCAGATGCCTAGGGGATTTTCCCGTGGTGGTCAGGGCAGAGTTCCAGTTCCTTCCATGTCAGGCTCCTCTGAGGTAGTTGTGTTGGACCAAAGAGAGTCTGTTGAGTTGCTGTACAAAGATAGTATTGTCAGGATTGTCTTTAGTAAGTTGGTTTTGTGATGGTTGTAACCTAAGTCATACTTAAACCTAGAAAAGATCTTGGAAAAAGGGATTGCGTTTATATAATAATGTTGAGTTGGATTATGTTATGTTGTTAATATTGTTATTGATGACGTCAACTCCTGACCCCGGGGTTGAGGCCGTCACAACAAATGTCTATGAGAACAGACATCCTTCATAATGAAGCAAGCATAGTATGTACCGATCTTTGCAGATTACTAATTACCAGTTAGTAATCCTACGACCAGGAAATATTTAAGTTCAGAGTTATCATCTTTTAGGTCTCATTATTATGATCTCATCATAATCCATAAAAAGCTTTACTCTAAACTATGGTATATCTTATTTAAACACTTAAATAGATAAAGCCCGCAATAAAACCAAAACAAGTCTTTTATTAATATCAATGAAATCAAAATAGATTACATAAAAGTTATTCCTAAATCATCATACATGATTGGACTTAGGACACATCTCTTTCAGTAATGAAGTTAGAATTTCATGTTTGTCATATAGTAATTCAACCTCAATTCTCTTAGTTAATATTATTTAGTATAATCTCTTAGTTTAATAAAAACCCAATTTGTTATTTGTCTTAGCATTGAGCGATAACCATATATTGTTGCATAGGTGCATAAATTGAACTTAACCTAAACAAGTCTCTGTGAGAACGAATCTGATTTATATCTTATACTACTTGGGAACGCGTATACTTGCGTGAATATTAGCGCATGTTTTCGCCCTAACAAGAACGCCCTAGCAATTACGATACGTCATGTCTACATACATGTTATTACGACCAAGGAAGATAGTGGTAGCGGAAAGGTTATCCACCTGTTGAGGAGTTGCCTTATCCGTGAAGTTCTGAAATTGTAATTGAGCTTTGGACCTTCGCGACTAGGCCGCATCTCTGGTACTCTAAAAGCGAATATAAGTTGGGGTTATAATATGAAGTCTTTTTGAAGACTATTATCGGGTCTCGGAATGAGAAGCCAAGTCCATGTTGGTTTCTTGTTCTCAAAGTACTTCGTTTGACTTGATCCCCTACATAAAAGAATACGTAGACACATTATTGTGATACGTGTTTGAGAACTGTGAGAAGACAAACATAAATCATATCAATGTCAGCCTCTTATTAAGCACAAACCACCATACTCTAACGATTGTTTTGATCACCGATCATCGTTGCAGATCTTGATTTCGGTTGCGAACCTCGAATCTCTGTTAATCAAATTACTCCGTTAACAAAAATTATGTATAACTTTTTTAAAAACACTTAAATTGTTATAAATCATAAAATAGTTAAAATGAGACAAATTAGAGATATAAAACCTTACAAGTGATTAACAAAAATAGGCGACAATTGAATTTTGAAGGAAGAAAAAATGTCGTTAAAGATACGAGATTTGATCCTGGCATTGCAAGCCCAATTTCTATGACTGATTTCTTAAGATGGTATCAAAACTCAGATAGACGGAGGACTTAGAGTCAACTCCCTACCACCTCCAATATTTTTATAATTATTATGGACATGAAGGGATTTTTTGCCCATAGACGGGCACCCATGATTCACTTTTCGACCCAAAGAGGGGCCTTCGAGTGGGAGGAAATGTTAATGTATAATGTATAATCTGATTGGGGCCTTTCTTAACACCTTGTTAAATATGATCTTTCGAGTGAGGGAGAATTTTATTCTATAATATATCTTATTTGGGCTTTTCTCAACATATTTGTTAAATTGCCATCTCATCATCTAGTTACTTAAAGAACTTGTGACCTCCCACAATCATAACTCTAATACCATATTGAGCAATCATCTCATCTAAAGCCTTACACTGTTAGAGTTGGTCTTGCCATGATTATATCTCATAGCTTTAATACCTATCACATCTAAAGATTTTAGAAAAACTACTAACTTAGCAGGTATCGGAGATCAGAATGATAGAGGACTTTGATTCGAATATTTACCATCTCAAGAGTTCCTCACACTTATACACATAAATGGACTTTTGAATAGAGGGTAGTGTCAAAAATGGACTTTTAAATGAAGGAGAGTGTAAGAATCTGGGAGTGTTAGAAATGAGATTTCGAATAAAGGAGAATAAATGAGTGTTAAAATATTAATATAAGTAAATTTTTAATAAGATTTTTTCTTCATTAAAGTTTCACGAGAACGAGGAACTTAAATAAATTCAAAAAGAAAGAAGTACATATGATTGATTTCTGTGACAAATTAATTTTAGATCTTCCTTCAATCACAAGCATTTCAATTTTGATATTCGCGAGCATTTCTTAATACTTGAGTGCTTCTTTAATTTTATTTGTTGTTTATTGTTTGTACGGGAGTGAGGGAGGTGAAAGTGTTTCTGTACTGCCTGGTAGGCGGTAGCACATACTACTAATTTTCTTGTCTTCTGGAACTAAACGAGAAAGTACTGTTACGTACAAGCTCATCAGTTGCTAGGTATTCTACGCATTGTGTCATTGTGTGTGAATTTGTTGAACACATTGTTTTGACTTTTAGTAGTGTCTAGGTCTTCGTAGAATAACGCCTGTAATAGCTTCTGTTAATTACAATGGTAGCTTTCTCGCTGAAAGGGTTTTCTAATCAATTTTATACGATTTACATATCTTCGTAATATCTGTATATCTATGTCCGAAGACTAGTTCTAATAAAATCTATCAATTAGATTTGATTAGATTTTATATAAAACATGCATGTTTATTAGATATTGCTTATATATCATATCCTAAACATTATAACATGAACAGATCTATATGGCTTAGATTATTTTTAAAAATTATCCACATCAGCTTTTATGCAGTTTCAAAATTTCAATTTTCAATTTGCTATCAACAAAGAACGGAAAATAAAATTTGATTTAAATCTGAACAATGATAATAATGGATTTTTACAGTTGATAATAGTACAATTGTTGTATTTCATATTATGTGATGCATGCAGCACAGATTTAAAAAAATAATTCTATGTTTGTGCAATTAGAAGAGCTTGCGGGACAAGTCGTAACATACTATATATACGAACATGACATACTGTTCTAGAATATGTTGTGGATTTGTGGTGTATAACATTTACGTAACAATGTTATTTTTATAAATTACGTTTTAATTGCTAAGTAAGGTTAATTACTTATATAGAAAATAAATTGAAAAATAATTCTCAAAAGTTTGCCGGTGAAGATTGTAATAACCATGATTTTTGTAATTATATGTATATACACTTTTTTTCCTATTTTAATTATTTGGTTAGATAAAAAAAATATTTTATTATATAGATTTGTTATTAAATATAAAGACTCGTATTTTTATATTAAAAATAAATATTTCTAGTTATCCAAAATATTTAAGTAAGGTTAAAAAAAAATTTTAATTTATATGTGCATAATTTTAATTTAATATATATTTATTTTATGACTAGAATTTAAAATAGGTGTAGTTATGTTGTGTATATTTATTAGTACCTGTTATGTGTATTTGAAAAACTTAGTCAAACACTACATATTAACAAAGAGATAATGTTTGTTTAAATTTGTGATCACGTACCCACTAACCCACTGCTACCCACTGAATAGGAGTATTAGTTGAACCAACTTGTGTATAAATAGGCTATTAGCATATCATTTATCTATGTATAACATCTTCTCTTTTCAGGTACGTTCTATTTCTCATGTTTTTACTTATGTTTTACATGTTTACTGCATACTTCTATATATATATAATTAAATTACATTTTTTTGGACTTATGTATGACTACTCTAATTCACTTATTATTAGTTTATTTTATTATTTAGTTTCATGGTTATGTGTATAACACTATAGTTTACTTAATTTAATCATTTAGTTTGATGTTGATTATTAAATGTTTTAGTTAACAATCACCATTTTTTTGTAAATATTTAATGCATGAATTTATATTTATAATTATGTGTTTTGTGCATGCATAATAATTCATGTGTTATATGTTAAATATATGTTTGATTTAGATATGCATTTAGATTAGTACACCAATTAAATATATGCTCATTTATTAAATTGGTTATACTTATTTTGTATAATGATATTTTCACACGTAAGGTTATGAAAATTTTATACACCAATATTTATATTTTGTCCACTTGCATAATCCTAAGCATATGTTACCTATTTTATCTATCTTTGTTATTTTATTTTAAAAATTATATAGATAGTAAATATTAAACGTACATCTATTTTGTTCTGAATTTAAATAGTTTACATAGACTTGATTTATTATTAGTATATATAATGTATTTAAGTGTTGACTTTTTTTTATTGGTCGGTACACTATTTTGAACTATTATATGAGAATGGTCGTATTTATATGTCAATATGAATTTATTTTGTTACTTGTAGTGACATTTAATTGTTATTGTGGGTTAAGTTTTATAAATTTAAAGTTTTTTTAGCATAGTGGCATACAAAAGTTAACATTCTGATTATTATATTAAGTGTATGTGTGTATGTCTAGATTCATTTTGGCAACATAATTTGGGAGATATTGCTATTAAGGTAAGTTAACTCTTCACACTTTATTTTATTTTGAAATCTTTTAAATATTTTTGCACTGCTTTTGTTTTAAAATGTATGGATCAAGTACCCTGTTTTAGAAATAAGAATTCTCAGTGAGCTTTGACTTATGAACCAGTTAGTAATTGCGTATAGTTCCGGAACTAACCTTGGATACCTTACTAGGGAGTGCTACTTATGATGCCTTCGGGAGCGCACACTCTATGATACCTTAGTAAGGGGCGCATTATTGACAGAAATTATAAACTTTTGATACTGTGTCACCAGGTATTTGTGGCCTTAGCGAGCTGTGGAATTTTATATCTTATGACATATGGATTTTGGAAAATGATTTTTGTTTTATAAAATTATGATACTTGATCCACTAGTGTAGAATTGTTTTCTTGCTGGGCCTTGGCTCATTACTTACAAATTTTTAGGTGCTTAACTTTTGGGACATATTAAAGGTGGACTTGATTTGAACTTCCTTGGGAATCATATTTTAGTGATTATATTTGTATTGGAGCTGCGTCTCCCAGGATTTGCTTTATTTTCAGCTTAGATGACTTTATTTCTGTCTCGGATTTTAGAATTTTATGGAAAACTAGAAACTTATTCTTATTATGGATTTAATTTGGAGTTTTAGTTGAATATTTAAGTATAATTATTTTCTGAAAAGTTGGGGTATTACAAAGATAATCTAAGAAAAGTTAGAAAATTGTTAGCCTGGAATATCGATTTAGAATGCGATTGACTGAATGTAATTTCAATTTAATTAAATAAAACAAAAAAATGATCATTATAAAATTAAATTTTAATGAATGATACTGATTTGATCTACATTTAAACAATTTATATTTGTGAACTGATCTTTTTTTGGGCTAGTGGAACTCATTAATTTTTTGATAAATTACCAAAAATTCTAAATTTTCTAAGTTTTTTTGTCATTTTATTATTATCATATTTTTTGTTGAATGTAATTTTTTTGGTTGTATTTGAGTTTGCATGTAACTGCAAAACTCGAATTGCATCTAGCTAATTTCAATTGTAAAAAATCATATTTTTGCAAAAAAAATATGAAAAGTAGTATTTTACAAATAAAAATGTATGTTTGCATTTTTTTTAAAAATGACAGTATTTGTGCAAAAATAATTTTAGAGTTAGGTATTTACCAAAAAAGCCATAATTATTTTTAGCCCCCACTAAACCTAAAAAAAATAGTTCATATAATTATGTATGTTTTATATTTTAATTAATTAATACCTTAAATTTCTATAGTTTGTACAAATTTTAAAAAAATTCTTACAATTTATTTAGTCCCATATTACGAATCTAAATTAACAAAAATAAAAAATTTGTACAATATGTTTATATCTTAATTGTTTTGACATGTATATACATCTCATATTAAATTATAATTTTACATTTATAGTGTATTATTTTTTCACATTAAAAATACTAGAAAAATACAAAAAAAACTTTTATTTTATAATACCAAAAAAATGTACTTTATAAATTCTACTATTGTAAAGAGTGATTTTTTCTCTTGTAATTACTATATTTTGTAATAAACATAATTTTTGAACAATTTTAATGTATAAATATTTAAATAGACAAAAAAAATTTAGTAATTTTTAATTTAGCTCCTGTTTAAGCTTTCTAGTTGGGCCACTACTTCACGTTCATAATGGCATATTGTTCTACTATAGAATATTAAAAAATGTACATTCACTTTTTTTTTGCAGAAATCTGTTTTTAATGATAGCTGATGGTGATCTTATATAAATATTTATAATTAATCATTTTAAAGTTCATACATCTTTTAATCTTTGGTTTAACATAATTTTATAAGAATAATCTTTATTTTCTAGTTAAATATATTTACCAAGGTTCTAGGTTATATAACCTCTAAAAATTGGGAGTTACCCCTACCCAAAAGACTTGCCTCAGTATTTTATCAAGAATTAATTTGCCTATCACAACATATATATATATTACTTGACCTTCTAGATTGTGATGTATGCTGGTTGCCAAGTAGTACTTCCTCCGTCACTTAATACATTTTCCATTTTGACTTAAACACTGTTAAGTGTAAGCGACTGACTACTAATTTACATATAATCTATAAAAATAAATATAATTATGAGTGATTTTCTAATACAGTTAAATTTTTATATTTAATATTCCTACAAAATTAAAGATATTAACAATTCAAAGTGTATATTGACAAATGTTCACAACACAAATGAGAAATGATTTTAGAGACAGATGGAATAGTAAACCCTATAGCTATTTCTCTACAGTGCGTGATTGAAGAAAGGGTAATATATTTGCTCAGCAGGTATAACCATGATATCAGTCAAAACTTCTAGGCTTTGTTGACTTCGTTGAGCTTCATCAGTTACATTCAAATCTAAATATAGATTTGGAATCTGCTGGTAACATAATTTGACAGCTAAAATATGATTGGACATTACAAGAAATAAGCTACCTATACGGCCATTTCTGACCGGAGACTTGGTAATTATTTTTATACTGGCTACTATTAAATAATAGGATTTTTTTTCTTAGATTTGACATTAATACCAGTACAGTACTATTGTATACTTATTAAGTCCTAACCAAACTCTTTCATTTCTGTACACTTTTATTGGTACATCTCTCTCAATTCTCTATTCAAAAATAGTAAAGTTTTCTAATATAAAATCAACTACATTCCCTCAATCATTTTACCCAATTTTCTTATTTTTTCTCACTAAATTATATTTTTTCATAATATCTATGCCTAAAGCGTAGAGAATTCAAGGGGACGGAAGGAGTAATAACCACTGCTATGCACACATTAAAAATATGAATTAGTCTTTATCTCATTAAAATATTAATATTAAATATTAAATTGATATTTGTGAATAATTGAATAAATATTATTAAATTATTTAGTTAAGATAATTCGAACCATGTAGTTATAAAATTTCATCGTATAATTTTAGTTTCCGTAGTTATTTTATTTGTTATACAAATCTAAAAGTTAACTTTATTATTTATATAATTCTTTTATGAAACAAATTGAATGATTATCATATAAATCAAACATTTTTGCTATTTTTAATAATTTAATATTACTTGATAATTATTTTTTTAAACGATATTAAAAATATCGAATTAATATTTGTACAGAATTGAACCTCATAATAGGCTAATCACATATCAAAATTAAAATATTAATATCGAATATTAAATTAATACTTGTAAAGAATTGAATCTGATGAAAATGTATAACAAACAAATTCTATTAAATTATTTTGTTTAAAAAATTCGAATAGTTGTGAAATTTCATCTAGTTTTACTAGTTGTTTTACCAGGTCTAAAAATTTAAAAATTAGCTTTTTTACTAATATGATTCTTTTGTGATATCAATTATATAATTATCTTATTAACGAAATATCTTTGTTATTTTAGATAACTTAATATTACTTGATAATTATTTTATAATTATATTTTTAATATAATTTATTTAATATTAATTATTTATTTATAAAAAAATCAAATTAAAATGAAAGAGATGTTATTTTAATTTATATCTTTTATAAAAGGAAAATAATTGAATAATAAAAAGTCATATAACATCTACCAATATAATCGAAATTGAACAAACACATAAAACCTTTTATCACTGAATCAATACACGAAATTCTCCAGATTTGTAATCATGAACATAATGAACATCAAGAAAAATTGATGTTAGATATTAAGTGCAACACAGAGGGGGTAAATGTGTTTTTTTTGGACTTTTAGCCTTTTTTAAACTTGTTTTGATTGTTGGTGAACAAAGCAGTTTGTGTTTGTAGAGATAAAGTGTTTATAGAAATAAATCAACAAGCATAGTATTTCAAAACTCACTTAATTTGTATTAATTAAGTTTGTCTTTCTACAAATTTTGTGTCAAATTTTGTGTTCTTAAAAATATAAGAACTCGGCTTCTTTCTTGAGAGAATACAAAAAAAATGGTCTGTTTGTTACCACTAAACAAAGGACGAGTGCATGCGTTACAGACTAGCAGCACAGGTTTACAAGACTTGCACTAAAATGTACTAAACCACTTTCTAAAACAACCTTTTTCTATTTCCATTTCTAGCTAAGCAAAGCTATGCAGTATCTTGCATGTCTGTAACCATGTTTTATCCAGTTACTTTTGGCTCTTGATCTTGTATTCTTCTAGCTACTTTGTAGACTTTTCAATCTAATTGATAGATCGTTTGTTGATTGATAATCTTGAATATTTAACTTGTCTGCATTCTGTACTTTGAGATGCATATCGAGATTTTTAGTTTGATCTATAGAGAAGTGACATCTCGATAAGTATAATGACTTATCGAGATCTTTGAGTTCTCTATAGGTATATTTGACTTGTCGAGGTCTGTAACAACCGAGAAATTATGATTGTTTTGTGATATATTAAATGAGTATTGTGTGATCTATGCTATCATAAATTATGATTGTCATAAAAGGTTATCTGTATGTGCTATATGTGTTCTGTATGGTTCGGGTTACTTTAGGGTATTTTATTACGGGTTAAATGGATTTATATTAAAAGTTATACCATCCAGGTTTCGTCTTAATAGCTGATATTTCGTATATAATAATTGGCTTTATTTTGCGTCATATGGCGTATACCAATGATATATTCCGAACATCCAGTTAATTTAGAAAATATTTTGTTTCGTGAAAAATGACTTTTCGGAGCCCCTACTGGGACATCAAAACCCACAAAAATCATATTTTTATTTTTATAAAATATTGGGACTATCAAATATTCAATATTATTGCATGTTTGGATTATGAGTAATTTTTAGAAAATTTTGACATAAATTTTATATTTATTGGATTAAAAATTATTCCCCGTTAATTATAAATTTTGGGCTACTTATTTTTATTAAATGATATAATTAGGCCTTAAATAATTTTGGGGGTATTATTTTTATAACTATAAATATAATTTATCTTATATTTAATTATAAAAAAATCAGAAAAATAAATAAAAATTCTGAAAAATTCTCTGAAAATTGTTCTTGGTGTTCTTGAGAATCAAAGTATGATTTTGAAGTGATCTGGAAAGCAAAACCACTGATGTTTGTAGTCAAATTGACCCTCTCATCAAGCTCTATTCAATTATGCCATAAAAAACATTCACAGATGTATGAATTTTAAAATTCGATTTTAGGGTTCTTGACCCGATTTGGGGATTTTTGATTTACGAATCAGTTGATGGTTTTGATGCTTAAATAAGCTTTATTACTGAATTTGCAATCGATTAGTATATAAACTTGATGATTATAACCCCTATAAGTATTAAGTCGAAGTTCTTGAATTTTTTTAGTTTTACTTTTCAATTTTCTGGATTATAAGTGTTATGGTGATTGATTTTGATATCATGAATTGATTATATGTGTTGTAAGCTTCATTTTGACATGTTAATCGTAGAAGTTGGTTTAGTGTTTAAAAAAATCAAATTTTTCCGAAATGGGTCGCCGGATTTTGCTCGGTTTTGACCGGAAAATTAACCAGAAATAGTGTTTGTTGATTTTGATTATGTATGTGTGTTGTTGGGTTCGTTTTGGATGGAATGGATGTGAAAAACAAAGCGAACGAGACTGATTTGATCCTGTTTAAGGGCTGACCGGAAACATTTTCGGTGACCGGAACCGGCGACCGGAATCTGGGTTTTCCAGGAGCCGGCGACTAGTTCTTGGTCCCTGCCGGCCAGCCGTCCAACTCAGACCGCCGCTGAATCCTTCAAACCGTGAAACCATGATTGAAAACTTGTTTCTGGAAATTATTATCAGAAATGATTCAAAAATCATGTTTTATTTCTGAAAAAATGATTTTTAATTCAAAATTAATTTTAGTTAATTATTTCAAAAATTTAACTAATTTTTTTTAATTTCAGAAAATTATTTTCTTTTATTATTTTCAAAAATCTAAATTTGATTTAATTATTTATAATTTATTTTAATTAATTATTTATGAATTTAATTAATTGGTTAATTCATTAAATTAATTAATTTTATTTATAAATAGTTAAATAAAATAAAATTATTTATAAATAATTTAAATAATTCCAAAAAATTATTTTTAAGCTTTTAAAAAATATATTTAAGTATTTAAACATCAGTTAATATTATTATTAATTGATTTATTCTTATTTTATTTATAAAAAATAGACCGTTCTATGAAACGAACGCGTTTAGGCTCAGAAAAATCTTCTGCTTCTATTAAAAATACTTTCGAGACCTAAATTCTTTTGTATTGAAAGATTGCTTGTTTTGCGAGTCGTTCTGAGTCGGTTATTGATCGATAAATATTATTTTTGACCCGATTGTAATTCTGAATGTATCGAATCGAGTGTTTAGACGAACTAAATCATATGTTATAGGAATACGTGCCTCATATATTTACGTGTTAAGTTAATTGTGAGTTCACGTGTCTTTTAAACTTCATATGATTAAATGTGGTCCCTATCTGTTAGTATCGGGCGGGTAGACAATAAGGATAAGCGTATAATAGGCAATTATATATTGTCAGTTAATTGAAATGGTATATTTTATGATAAATACTCATAGTTCGAGGCGTTCAAAGTCATACAGAAAGATTTAAAAGTAAAGTTTGTCTATATATGAAATACATGAGACGAGTAAATACAGAGATAAGACAAACATAGAATGGTGATTGACAAGAAGGGTCAGATAGACTGTCGATGGAAACACAGATATACTGGAACTGAGTTATATGACAGATAATTAAAGATTAAAGGATTATCAATTGAGGCAAGTATTCTCAAACCTTCTTGTGATATATTGCAAGTATTTATTCCTTATTCTAAATTCAGAATAGTTAAATGTTTTTACATTTTGCTGCAATTACTCTTAATTATGCAAGTACCTTTTTGTTCTTGTTCCTGATTATTATTGGTGATTTCTTGAGCAAATACCTATTGTTCTGGGTTATTTACGAAACCTGAATTGGGATGTCTTGAAATCAAAATAATTTGATATAAAAATACTCTACGGACTGGATGGTTATGATGAGGGACAGGGATGGACTGGACCCTATGGGCCGGGGATGGACCGAACCCTTGTTTATTGGGCCATAGTGCTTGGGTACCCGAATGGATCTATACAGGTGGGTATAAGATTGCACTATATCCTGACTGATCAGCAGGGTATGAGTGTAAATGTTGGTTCTAGTGTCTAGTCTAATTTATTGTTGATCGCCATTAACTACATTCATTCTTGGAAAGTTTTATGATTACAAAACTAGACAAAGACCTGATTCAAGAGATGAATCAGTGAATTGCTCGTTGCTTTTGAGTTATGATTAAGGGCTAATAAATGCCAATATTTTATTCGCTCAACTACTTCAAATAAATAAAGATGGTTACAAAATTATTTAAAGATTGTGTCCAGGAATTTTCTTTTGTTATTGATACCTGGAAACCAATTATGATACTTGCTGGGCATTTTTGTCTCACTCTTACTTTGTGAATTCTTATTTCTTTCAGTATCAAATGAGGATAAAAGTGAATAGCTATTAATAGACAACAAAATTGGAGAAATCTCAGCTGCAAGAAGTCAGAGATGTCAGAGTGAATAAGATGTGGAAGTTAGTGCAAAATGTAATAAAATTTTATTAGTTATTATAAATTTAAGAAGGTTAGATTCTTGTTTCATACCATAACCTATAAACGATTCGGAATTGAGGGGTTATCTGTATATTTATTTCAATATACAGGTTTATATTGTTTAAAGTTATTTGGTGACACCCAATCCTGACCCCGAATTTGGGGATGTTACAAGTTCTCTTGATCTTTACATGTGAAATGACTTGTCGATAGGTCTGAGATCTCTACATATAGAAATGACTTATCGATATCTCTGAGATCTCTATATACATTTTGACTTGTCGATATCTCTGAGATCGCTAATGAGAAATTGACTTGTCGATATTTCTAATTCTTCACATCTTCATTTTGACTTGTCGATATCTCTGAGTTCTCTACATGCAGAAATGACTTGTCGATATCTCCAGTTCTCTACATCTTCATTTGACTTGTCGATATCACTGAGACTTCTCTATAAGTCATTTTAGACTTCTCGATAAACTATTATGGACTTCATGAATGGCTTCTCGATATAACTTGATCATCTGTGACTTGTCGATATCTTAACTTAGAACATTTTTCATTGAACAGTTTTATTCAACTCAAAACTTCTACACTTTTCTCTGAGGGATGATCATGACTTGATTTTCTTCCAGAGTTTATTTCTTAGCTTGAATATGTTCACGAAAAAAAACTCCAGTCTAATCTTCGAACCTTTTTATAGACTCAAGAAATATAAAACATAATACAAAATTGATTATCAAACAAATAAATTTCAGGGCTGTCAATGGGACTTAGTCTTGTCATTGTATAGGCATGTCTTGCATAACAATCAATACAGAAACCAAACTCTCACATTTAAGGAGGGCCTAGACAAAATCCAAATAAATTAAGAACTTATTGATTCAAAATGAAAAATGTAATTAACAAAAATAAACAAGAAAAAAAGGATTAAGACTTTTCACGCAAAAAAAATCATGAAGCCCCTCATAAATTTTTTGAGATGACACGAGAGTGTAGTAGAATTTTTAAACACATCCCTTAATTGATTAAAAAGAGATGTTATTTTACTTGTTTTAATATTAATTAATAAAATCTAAATATAACTCATTATTTTTTTGATATTAAAAAATATTTTTTTTAACTTGAAAGTATGGGATAAATATTAACAAACACAATCGTTAAATAAATATATAGTTTCCAGGTTAAAAATAAACACATATCAATAAAGTTATTTACTATTAAATAATTATTGTTAAAAAATATATTTTCCAATTTAAAAGTAAATCAATATTTGGATGAACACTAACTAATAAAAAATAAATTTAAGTTAATTTGTGAAACAAAATCTATGTAAAAGTCAATTTGTATTAGTAGTTATAAAATAATAATATACAAATTTAAAAACAGTTATATAATTAACTCATGATTACCAAATTTTATACTTCAATAAAATGGTTTCGTTTGTTAATAAATAATATATAGTGTCATCCCTAATCCCTAATGTTGTCATAGTTATTAATTTCATTGATTAATTCCCTATAAATTAATAAAAGCATGTATTTAGTTTATTATCTCTACTTCACATACTTATCTGCATAGAATCATTTGTCAATTTTAATAAATTATTTTTAATAATACAATTATTTATATTGATAAAAAAAATTACAATAAACTAATTTTAAAATATTTTAAAAATGCCAAACAAAATTTTAAAAATAATAATGTTTAAATTACAGTTTAAAATTTTATAACTATTATAGTAAAACAATAAATTTATTTACAAATGATTATAAATACTAAAACAAATTTAATTATAAGCATGTACATCTTAATTTCTTTTTATAGATTTTAGAAATTTATAAGCTATACATAATAACAAATTTATATATCTAAATATGTTTTAATTTGAAATATTTAACTTTAAGCAACTTTTTTAAATTAAAGCTAGTTTATTAATCAAGATGCGAGTATAAAATCACATTATACTCAATTATAATGTGAAAGTGAGCTACACACGCGTAACAATATTTCTACTAAGGTTAATTTCTCAACAAAATAAATCAACTTTATCTTTTTCAAAAATAACAGTACGTGATTTTTGAGTATATTTGAATTCTATATTTTTAAATCACGACTTGTTATAAGATTTCATTAGAAAAATTTATTGGAACACTTGGAGGCTACTAAAGAATTTAAACAATTATCTTCGAAAAATTATAACATTTTTCATGATGTAAATTTATTAATAAGGCTGCCTAAAAATTGGGTAGCAAATAATTTAGTGAGAAAATAGACCATAATCAAAGGTTATACAAATATTTGGAACAGTCTACAGGTCATATGTTACATAGTGCAATGATCGTGTATAATTATGAACATGATTTGCATGATACTAGTTGTCACTTGTCACACGAAACCTGGTGTGGGATAGAACTTAGCAGTTTGACTAACAGCCTGATCAACTTGTTAAACCTACCAACCATAGCTAACTAGTCTTTACTTGATACGTTGTTATTCACGAGAGATTACTTTTAGTTTTAGATGATCATCATTGACTCATTGAACCTATCCGCTCCCACCTTTCCCAAATGTTTTAACTAAGTGTGAATCTAGATATTTTTAGAAAATTTCAAAAATACTTGACATCATTTCTAAATAATATTCTCTTTAGAAATAAGACTAGTAACTATTAATATATATGATTTAAGATTGTTGGAATGATAAAATTTGGAAAGTTCGTTAGACATGGCGCATCAAGCACGGAACCATATGTATTCTTAATTTAGATGGTATAAAGTCCACATAATATATGATCTCGTTATGAAGTCACCCTACTCATCAGTTTCGAATTTTGTTTTTTCAAATGCATGTACTTCCCATATGAATATATGCTAAGTGTAAAAAGAAAGAAATTATCGTTGAAAAAGAGCAAGCAATGATATCAGAAAACGTATTTTTCAAATATATTTTGAGAAAAAAGTGTATTACAACCATACACATGTTTTGTTAGAAAAAAAGTATATAATTCTATTAAGTCCTCATTTTTTGTAAAATTTTGGAGTCCACATATGTTATGTATTAAAAATATTACGCAAAATATTATTTTACGAATTATTTTATATAAATATTATTATTTACTTAAAATCTTGCAAATTATATATATTTTACAAGTGAAACATAAAACACATGTTTGTAATGTGAATATATATCATCATCATCATAATACCTAATAATACCGCATATGAGAGTGTCTGGGAGGGTGTACAGTACACAGTCTTACTCTCGTTCCAAAGAATGAAGATGTTGGTTCTTCAAAATACCCACGGCTTGTGTGTGCACAAATATGTTTATGACTAAGTAAAAAATTATAAACTAAATGTTCTGTAAAATAAATATATTTTATATAATAATATGTTTTACAATTTTATACTCGTAAAGTGTATGTGTTTTGCAAAATTCTCATTAAAATATTAATATATATGCAAGATTGTTTGTAAAATGCTACGTTCTACAATGCAATATATTACGTAATATTTTAACTGCAAAACTTAGATGAATTTTATGACTCAGCAAAAAATAAGATTTCCCTACATTATAAGAAATATATCATAGACCGACCACAGTCGGTTTACACAAAAATAAGTCGATGTTTTTGGTTGGTTACAATTTAAAACGGACTGTGTTGAGAAACTGTCAATTTTAGCCTCTTTGTTAGTCGGATTAGTTACCACTACAAGAAATATTGAATTAGACCATGGTTTTCCACTGTTGTCTAAAAGATGAATTTTTCGTTGTCTATTCGGGGGCGGTGTGTTTGGCAATCATACAATGGTTACGCACCATTGTGACAAATACATCACACAGCGAATATAAAGCCTTTGTCTCTTTTTATTCACACAACTCATTTGACCCTTTATAATATTCTACAAACAACAGTTTTTTAGCCGTTGTAACAATTTACAGGCACAATAGTTAAAAATAGTGTTATGAGAATTGACTTCTACAACAGTTTATGTATTTATTTCAAACAACGGTACCCATCTGTTGTCTGTCTTCATCTAAGCCAATAGCAAGTGCATATAAAACTGTTGTTTGAAGGTTGGTATATACAACGGTTTTGTTAAAATGGACTGTTGTAAAATATTGTATTACTCAAGCATTTGTTAGATGCATACCAAGATCTGATATCTTTAACACAACGGTTTCTCTGAAAGGAAGCATTGTCCTTATTTCCTACAGTCAACAGTTTCTAAAATATGACACATTGTCTGAAATTACTTAACACAACGGATTATACAATGGAATTAACAGATTACGCTTATTTGAGTTTCTAACAAACAATAGTTTATGAAACTCAAATTGTTGTGCACTAGTTTGTCAAATTATATAATTTTAACAAATATTATTTTTATTCTATATAAACCAGTTGCAAATACAAATTGCACCCAACCATTGAAATTTGTACAATAAAATAATACAAATTGCAAAGTTAAATACCAAATAGCAACTTCACTGACAATTAGATAGTACTGATTATAGAGTGTTCTGGTTTGGGGTCATATTCATAATCAAAATGAACAAATACATGCTCCTCTTTAGATAGTTCTTCAATCTTGATATGCAATGACTCTCTGATCGCATGTGCTTCTTTCAATGGCAAATCTTGTGGTAGTTCGATATTCACCTCCACAAAATAAAGAACAGCGAAAGTGTAGGCACGAACGGTGTCTGCATATTTTATTTGCGGATCATACCTTCACTAGATATGTAAGTTTCTGCAGAACTTCCGGTGGACCTGATTGTCCAACCTGAGAAACTGCATATGATATATAGTCAAATGTTAGAACAAATCTTAATCGGGGAACCAAAACCAAAGAACCAATGATACCTTTGTATTGTCATATTAGAAATGAAGATAGGTCTCATTTACCTGCATTTTCAAGTACAGTTTTACCCCAATTTGAGATGTTGTAGAATGCTAGAGCTACGGCACCAACTGGGTCAATCCACCAGTAGAATTTATAACCAAGAACAACAACTATTAGACCAACCATATTTGTCACCACATCAAAGTAATGGTCCTGTAGATGAAAATTTTGAACTTTTAAACGAAACCATAAATAATTACAGGATGTTAACATAATAATTAAACGTGTTTCAGAAAGAAAAAAAAATATAAGAGAACTCTAATTTAGTAGATATCTCAAATTTAAACCCTCTTTCCCTTAATATAGCTCCCTAGGATTAGGGTTAACTTGTAAAGAAAATAAAAAAAACAAATAAAATTAAATAGAATGGTGATGATTATAGAGTTGTGATGCTCAGTGAAAAAATGAAAGCAAAATAAAATTGGATATATATGCCAAAAACTAACAACCCAATAACAACGGTTCTTTTTTTTGTTGGGTTTCTGCAGAATTACAAGGATAAAATTAGCTTTATGAACAAAAATTAGACAAGTTCCCCATTATAATGTAACATTGAAAATTGTTGATCCTGCTACCGTACCAAATACAGTTAAGACATTTTCTTGAGCTCCTTTGTCGCTGCTAAACAACCCAATTACTGCAAATAAGCCACAAAGTTGAAACAGAGCAGAGTAACATTAGAGCGGCTTTTGCTGAAAAGACAACAAGTTTTACCTTAACAAATATTGTGGATTCTAAAATATATTTAATGGTGAAAAATTAAAAATCAATAGCCTTTCCTCCTACCAAGCATGGCAGGAGGAAAATAAAGAAAAATATGTCATCATGAGAATCAGTGATCAAATGTAGGTGACTAGTGTTGGCTCTTATGGAAGTTATTTTGATCCTAAAAGCTAGAATTTAGCTGGGTAATTCCCTTATCTTCAAATATCAATGGGATATCACCAACTGTCTTTTTTATTAGGCTTATCTCTTTGCCCAAAAACCGGCTTCTAGACTTGGGATTTTGGCATACTAGAGCAGCCTTACATGTGGGATTCTCAAATGAAACAATTTCAAATTTATGAACGGAATAAGAGAATATATGAGAAAAAAATAATTCCAAGGATATATTTCATATACTCCTTCCAGTTTACTACAGGAGCTGTGCAGAGACATCTTGTCAAGGCCAAATGTTGTGTTGGTGAGGAGAATGAAATGGGACTAAATGAAATAACACATTACAATGCATTATAATGTCATATAAACAGGTACACCAAATATAAATTGTGAATGAAAATTTATACTTGCTTTGGTTGACCGTTAAACAAATAGATGTGACAATAATATGACTATTTTCATTTGAAACAACTGCTTCCATTTCTTGGAAATTTGAAGAGACAACAAGTTAAACAAGTGTTAGTAGCTTATCAATTTAATTAACCATTTAAACAAAAAAATGTGGCATACCAGAAATAGCATGTGCCTTCTCAATAGTCTTGGGATGACCTAGAGTGCAACCTTCTCGGTGATATTAAAGATGTGGTCAAGACACGTTGGCCTGTTAGGATGACGTGCAATATTCACACGCTGTATGGGAGTCAAATGTGTGTAGAGATCTTTCAGAGCCTGCAATTTATTTTAAAGTGAGCAAAGTTGACAGAGACATGTATGTTTAAACAAAGTGATCATCTGAAGTTGGGCAATAAAAAATTCTTAGTTATATATTATGAGCAGCACAGTTCTTGACAGCAATTTACAAATTATCACTCAAGAGTTAAACTTAAATCACATCGATGAACTCAAATGCAATAAGCGCAATAACTTATAAGTGTTTTAGTAATAGAATAAATGCAGATTTCATAACTGGTGTTCCTACCACATGCTAGTTATATGAAAAAATTAACATATGTACAAGCAATTGACAAACCATTGCAATTTATTTCGATATATCCAAGGAAAAAAGGAGCTTTTGGTTTTTACAGCGAAATCTCAATAAATTGGTTTATGCGTTACACATCAATTCAAGATAAGAATTATAGCTATTATTTTGACTGTTACAAGTGCACAGCATAACCATAAATGAGCAAACATGATTCATGTGGAACAATGAACTGAAAAAAAACGATAAACACGATACCACATATTTGTACTTACGATACAACATATAAGATCTCTTCCCAACTTAATATTTACTTCAGCAATATCATAAATATGTATAAAGGGTGTTTAATTACAGATTAATAATACCTGCTGATACTTGTTTTCTAGAGAGATAATTTGATATATGTTTCAAATACTTGGCCCCAAAAGCATCACAAGCTTCTTTGGCACAAAAATCCCCCAAAACAACACAATAATTTAACAAACAGATCTGAAACCCAAAATTCAAAAAAGTGAAAACACCAAAAATCATGAAACCTAACTGAATTCAGGCAATCGGGATCCTTCAGATCGGAAATGGAAGCACAGACAGTGGACGATTCTGAAAATTCCATTTCTTATGTGTAAATTGGTCATTAGGAGTGTAATTAATGTTTGAAATAGAGGTGGATTGAGAGGCAGAGAGAGGGAGAGAGAGAGAGAGAGAGAGAGAGAGAGAGATTTAGATTTGGGTATTTGGGTGTTTTATGTTTATAGAGAAGGAGGTTAAAGGGGGCATGTGAATTTTGCAAAAAGAGGGGGGAAGGGGAAGTTGGTAATGAAAATAAAAGCAGGGGGAAACGAAAACTTAAAGAGGGAAACCAAATATAAAGAGAAAATTGAATAAAAAATCTTAAATACTTGTAAAAATTTTACAAATAAATTTAGAAATTCATTCTTATAAAATAATATAAAATAAATTTATTTTTTTTATATTTTTAATATGACAAAAACTAATATATTTTTATATTTGTACGATAGTACTTGTAAACTAATAGTGAATGAATATCATGTTTGCGGTTGTACTTTTAACAGTTTTATTTTTTTTATAATTTTTTCATATGACTAAAATCTATATACTTTAACATCCCTAAGGTTGGATCGTCTAAAAAATAATTTTAAAAAATAATTTTATTATTCGGAAAAGAATCTCGTCGAGTGTAATAGTACTTTTACCGAATTTTCCTTATAAAGTCATGCAAGATAAGTTTAATTTTTTTATAATTTTTTTATATGACTAAAATCTATATACTTTACCATCTGTACGGTTGGATCGTCTAAAAAATAATTTTAAAAAATAATTTTGTTATTCGGGAAAGAATCACGTTGAGGGTAATAATAATTTTACAGAAATTTTCTTATAAAGTCATGCAAGATAAGTTTAATTTTTTATAATTTTTTCATATGACTAATATCTATATACTTTAACATCCGTAAGGTTGGATCGTTTGAAAAATCATTTCAAAACTTATATTTTAGAAAATCATTCTTCCAAATTTTAAACCCACGTATCGAATTAAATTGAGAAAAAATGAAATATTTAAATGGATCGAAATTAAATGGCTCGTTTCACTTTTCTTTACTCATAGGGTGTCTCTATATAATATAGTAAACTTAACAAGTCCCGAATCTTTCATATGTATAGTTATCGACTATATTTCAAAAGTAATGACGGGATCTACATTATTACGATACAACATATTATAACGAAAAAATATAAGTTATTTATTTTGTATAACCTTAGTGATATTTAAACATGTGTTTGATAATGTGAGTTTTTACATGCCAATCACTTCTCTTGTAGCACATTTTGAAAGCGTACGGTATCGATTCAAGTCCAATTCAAGTCTTTGGGATAATCAAGAAATTTGATGTTAATAGACAATGGTTTGAACGAAAAAGACTTGTTTGTACAGGTTCTTACAATGGATTTTCGCCCAAACCGTTGTCTTATATTTTGTCAAAAACGTTGATGTCATGACACAATGGCTTCCTAAAAAAGGCTTGTTTGTACACTTTCGTACAATGGTTTAATATTAAAACTGGTGTCTTATATTTTAGAAAATCATTCTTCCAAATTTTAAACCCCTATATCGAATTAAATTAAGAAAAAATGAAATATTCAACTGGATCGACATTAAATGGCTCGTTTCACTTTTCTTTACTCATATGGTGACTTTATGTAATATTGTAAACTTAACAAGTCCCGAATCTTTCATATGTATAGTTATCGACTATATTTCGAAAGTAATAACGGGATCTACGTACGTATATGATTACGATACAACATATTATAACGAAAAAATATAAGCTATTTATTTCGTATAACCTTATTGATATTTAAACATGTATTTGATAATGTGAGTTTTTACATGCCAATCACTTCTCTTGTAGCACATTTTGAAAGCGTACAGTATCGATTCAAGTCTCATTCAAGTCTTTGGGATTTTCAAGAAATATGATGTCAATATACAATGGTTTGAATGAAAAAGACTTGTATATACAGGTTCTTACAATGGATTTTTGCCCAAACCGTTGTCTTATATTTTATCAAAAATGTTGATGTCATGACACATTGGTTTCCTGAAAAAAGGCTTGTTTGTACACTTTTGTACAATGGTTTAATTTTAAAATGGTTGTCTTATATTTTAGAAAATCATTCTTCCAAATTTTAAACCCCTATATCGAATTAATTAAGAAAATATAAAATATTCAAATAGATCGACATTAAATGGCTCGTTTCACTTTTCTTTACTCATACGGTGTCTCTATGTAATATTGTAAACTAAACAAGTCCTGGATCTTTCATTAGTATAGTTATCGACTATATTTCAAAAGTAATGACGGTATCTACGTACGTATATGATTACGATACAACACATTATAACGAAAAAATATAAGTTATTTATTTTATATAACCTTAGTGATATTTAAACATGTGTTTGATAATGTGAGTTTTTACATGCCAATCACTTCTCTTGTAGCACATTTTGAAAGCGTACGGTATCGATTCAAGTCCCATTCAAGTCTTTGGGATTGTCAAGAAAGTTGATGTCAATAGACAATAGTTTGAACGAAAAAGACTTGTTTGTACAAGTTCTTACAATGGATTTTCTCCCAAACCGTTGTCTTATATTTTGTCGAAAAGGTTGATGTCATGACACAATGGCTTCCTAAAAAAGGCTTGTTTGTACACTTTCGTACAATGGTTTAATTTTAAAACTGGTGTCTTATATTTTAGAAAATTATTCTTCCAAATTTTAAACCCCTATATCGAATTAAATTAAGAAAAAACGAAATATTCAAATGGATCGACATTAAATAGCTCGTTTCACTTTTCTTTACTCATACGGTGTCTCTATGTAATATTGTAAACTTAACAAGTCCTGAATCATTCATATGTATAGTTATCAACTATATTTCGAAAGTAATGACGGGATCTATGTACCTATATGATTACGATACAACATATTATAACGAAAAAA
Organism: Apium graveolens; assembly: GCF_009905375.1. Taxonomy (NCBI): domain Eukaryota; kingdom Viridiplantae; phylum Streptophyta; class Magnoliopsida; order Apiales; family Apiaceae; genus Apium; species Apium graveolens. The sequence continues at coordinate 25,415,947 of NC_133654.1, read as the reverse complement.
TATAAGTTATTTATTTCGTATAACCTTAGTGATTTTTAAACATGTGTTTGATAATGTGAGTTTTTACATGCCAATCACTTCTCTTGTAGCACATTTTGAAAGCGTACGGTATCGATTCAAGTCTCATTCAAGTCTTTGGGATTGTCAAGAAATTTGATGTCAATAGACAATGGTTTGGACGAAAAAGACTTGTTTGTACAGGTTCTTACAATGGATTTTCGCCCAAACCGTTGTCTTATATTTTGTCGAAAAGGTTGATATCATGACACAATGGTTTCCTAAAAAAGGCTTGTTTGTACACTTTCGTACAATGGTTTAATTTGAAAACTGTTGTCTTATATTTTAGAAAATCATTCTTCCAAATTTTAAACCCCTATATCGAATTAAATTAAGGAAAAATGAAATATTCAACTGGATCGACATTAAATGGCTCGTTTCACTTTTCTTTACTCATATGGTGTCTTCATGTAATATTGTAAACTTAACAAGTACCGAATCTTTCATATGTATAGTTATCGACTATATTTCGAAAGTAATGACGGGATCTACGTAAGTATATGATTACGATACAACATATTATAACGAAAAAATATAAGCTATTTATTTCGTATAACCTTAGTAATATTTAAACATGTGTTTGATAATGTGAGTATTTACATGTCAATCACTTCTCTTGTAGCACATTTTGAAAGCGTACGGTAACGATTCAAGTCCCATTCAAGTCTTTGGGATTGTCTAGAAAGTTGATGTCCATAGACAATGGTTTGAACGAAAAAGACTTGTTTGTACAGGTTCTTACAATGGATTTTCGTCCAAACCGTTGTCTTATATTTTTTCAAAAAGGTTGATGTCATGACACAATAGTTTCCTAAAAAAAGGCTTGTTTGTACACTTTCGTACAATGGTTTAATTTTAAAACTATTGTCTTATATTTTAGAAAATCATTCTTCCAAACCTAAATCACCTTCAAAAAAATTTTAAATTTTTTTTAAAAATTCAGGCGGGAATCCAAATAAAATAGAGGGGGAATTTAAAATTTTAATTTTTTGTAAATCAACCGCTCAGAATAGTCTATTCATAATCCAACGATAAAGAAAATGTGACTTTTTTTAGTATTATATAAATAAAATTTACAGTAAAAATAATTCAAAAAGAAACGTCATTAGTTTAAATTGAGACATAAATTCAGACAGCGGTTTTGGTGAGCTCTGTTGTGCGATAGAATGCATACATTGTTTATTGGCGGAAACCGTTGTCAGATGTGTCATGAATTAGTTTTCCTAGTATTAATAATTAGTTTAATCAACAGAGGTGATAAACAATTGTCTATATGTTTTGTTTCTAACAATGGTTTTTCAGCACCATTGTCTAAAATACATGAACACATGTGTTCTGAGCCACCGTTGTCTAACTTGCACAACAGTCATGACAATTAGTTGTCTAAATGCAAAGTGAGCACAATGGTTTATTATGACCTAAAAACAACTTGTGTAAGAGAAGTCACACAATAAGCTGAACTATAACCATTGTCTCATTGGAGCACACTGATACTATGTAGACAACACTTTGGAAAAAGTTGAATCACCATTGTGTGAAGGGAAGTCGCACAATGCTTTTCAGTCAACGAATCGTTCACCGTTGTCTGATGATTGGGGACAACAGTTTTTTGATCAACCATTGTGTAAGTGGTGTTGTCTAATTCAGTTTCTGGTGTATTGTACGATAGAACTTAACTCATATATTTATCTTGCCAAAAAAAAAACTCATATATTTATATTTAACCTATAGACTAACCCTAAAGTTTTCAAATAATGTATATTTTCAATTTTCATTCTTGTTTAGTTGATATCATATATTTTATCTTCTATCTACATGTTTTTAGACATAAAATACATAAAATATATGTATAAATACATAAAATACATGCATAAAATAAAATACATGTAATAATAGCATAAATGACTTGGAGAATTGCATTTCACATAAATACATGGAGAAGCAAGCATCTTGTTGTTGAAACTTGAAGTCATTAATAAAAGGGTTCATATAACTAGCTAGCTCGTACTACTTTTCTAACTTGCAAGTAGAAGATTAGATATATCCAGAACAATGACACTAATATGAAGAAGAAAGTAGAGTCACGAGCCACGACTCGACCCTTCACATACACAATCAATCAAAGTCGATCTGTGACTTAACACCCAAATTGTCACCCCTACGTCGTCCATGACGGATGGCTTGCTACTAGTGATGCTCGGGCATTCAATTTACGAAATCGCCAACAAAACTTCCTTTCTTTAATTCAAAACAATCAAGGGCATTTTGGTAATATTCTCCTAACCAACAATAATTTTCCAACTTGAGTCTCACTTCTAAGCATCCCAACCCTATAAATAGACCTGGCTTGGTTTCTTCCCAAAAAACACTTTCTCATTCATTCATATTTACATTTAGTATTCATAAAAAAACCCTAAAACATCATGGTTTATTTCTCCATGAAGAGAGATAGGGAAGCTAATGATCATTTCAACGAAAGCATAACAAACATGGCCAACTACTTGATTTTACTCTCTCGCGGCAACATAATGATCGATAATTCACCGACGACAGCGCGTGTTTTCGAGTGCAAAACATGTAACCGGCAATTCACATCATTTCAAGCACTAGGTGGTCACCGTGCAAGTCACAAGAAGCCTAGACTTATGGGACTTGATAACTTGAATGATCATGCACAAGAGGAGTTATCACCGCCTAAACCTAAAGTTCATGAGTGCTCTATTTGTGGTCTAGAGTTCGCTATAGGGCAAGCATTAGGAGGTCATATGAGGAGGCATAGAGGTGGAGATGGCGCTGCCGTGAATGAGAAAATGAGTCATGATCTTCCTTCTATTAATAGAGTTGTTATCCCGGTTGTGAAGAAGTCAAATAGTAGAAGAGTAATGGGTTTGGATCTGAATTTGACACCTTTAGAAAATGATATCGAGTTTGAGCTTGAGATCGAGAATATGAGAACCGGTAACTTAACGATAACTCCGGCGGCTAATTATTTATTGTGATATATAGAAGATAGTTCATGTTCATACTACCTCTCATTCATATATGGTGTAGGGTTTAGATTATTTCAATCTTTGTTTTATGAATGTTATTGTACATACGACAGAATTTGATGATCATGATGATTTGTTTAATTACAGAAAAAAGACTTATTAAGTCGGGTTATGTATGCACTTGTATTCTTGAGTTTCTATTGTATGATACAGATTATTCTATTCCTTTTGACCTTTTGTTGTGAGTAGTTAAAGTCTTAAAGATTGATAATAATGCTATGTAAAGCTCACGTACTTGTAACGTTTGCGATTAATCAGACAATTGATAATGTTCTTCGTATTTTCATATGAATTTTTTTAAAAATAAGTTAAGGTTTGTCAAAATGTAATTAAGAGGACAAAACAAAGCTTTCTAATTGAGTTGAATTTGGCTGCAAATGTATATGCCCACATACATCAAACGCTGCCAGTAAGGACAAAAGTCATACATAATTCATCTAGACAATAAAGGAAAAATCAAGTCTAAAAGATTTTTATTTACATTTTAAAATAATAAGAGAGAGTAACGGTTCCAGAGCTGTTATTTAATTTTCGAAGTAAAAATATGGTGAAAGGACAAAAGGGATCATATAAACTGCCCTTGATCAAAAATATGTGGATCCTAAATATAATTTGGGATAAAAATTATCCAAAATTTCAATTTTGAAAATTATAATATAAAATGTCATTTCAAGACACTACAGCGAGCCCAAACGGTCACTGGATATATCGTTTTGTATTTTTAAATAATTTCAAAGCCGCACGCTACATTTTGTAGCGTAGTGTGCTTTAGCTTTTTTTTTTAATTTTTAATAGCCAAAACGCTACATGCTACATCATACCGTTATGGTCCTGAAATAATACTTCATCTAGCGTTTTATATATATTATTAGTTGGTAACATGTGCGAAGCACGGGTCCGAAATTAAAAATAATAGTATCACATTATTATTTGCATAAAACTGAAACTCATAATCCGTGCAAAATACAAAGCTAAATATAATATATAAAATGTTGTTAAAATATGTAGTTAAAAAATCGAAGTTAAGTGTAACTCTAAAATTTCAGCGTATAGTTCTAATTATGCATGCACCTAATTATTTACGTATATAAATATGACATGTTAACTTACTAATACGATTATTTTAAAGTAAACTGACGCTTGGATGTTTAGCAACAAATAAAAATTGAAGGGAAATAAAATTTACAGAGAGTAGAAGTTAATTTTTATCGGTTGAGATTTTATTACATAAAATGTTAGGTCACACAACACTATAGAAGGGGGTTGAATATAGTGTTTATATAATCAAATCAATTTAGAACACAAGTATGTAACAGTAATCAAGTTTATTCAATATAATAAGCTCTGTTACAAAGTAGGTTAAACTACTCTCTCAATGATGAACAATATCACTAAGAGCTGCTAGGTTACAATGAATAATATTCTCGTGAATGATAACACATATGGTGTAAACCCAAAACTGTGTTTATATAGTACACAGTTACAAGATATCTTCTAATTGATATGGAATACAATTTTGTCTCCTAAAATATATCAATCAGATATTATCTTCTACAAGTCTTCTAGTTGTCCAACTCTTCATGCATATCTTCTTTTGTTTTAGTCCAGATCCTCTCCTGTAAATCAGCTGCATTCCTTATCTGAAGTACCCGAACTTAAGTCCTGATATTAATCCTGACGGCCTTAAGTTCTGATATAAGTTCTGACTTCAGTAAGTTCTGATTTCCATTAAGTCCTGATATTAAGTTCTGAAACTAAACACAACAGATTAGACATGACATCACAAATATATCTAACATAAAATTTTAAAAATAGTTGTATAATGTTATAGTGAGTACCAATATTTAGGACCTAAACATGGTTTCCTTATTAGTATAGATAGTTGATAACCAGCTTCAAACCCTACTGTTCTAAGGATAAGGAACTGAAAGGGGATGAAAATCTAGCTCATATTCTTCTTTTGCATAGACCCACCATCTATCTGGTTAGCCCCCTCGGTGGACTAAGAAGAATGACGGCGCATTTGCTTGAAAAAATTTCGAAATAACAGTTTTACGCCTTTGAACCCGCATAGAACCTTTGATAAATTCTCGACGAAAATCTGATTCTTCCGAATAGTCTCTAATAGACATCCAGTTTTTGACACTTGCTTTGCGACTACGTTTAGTAGGCCTATAAATTATTACACGATCCCTTTTTCTTGAACGTATATGATAATCCAATGGTAGGCCTTCATGAGCTGCGCCCGACAGGAATTCCAATTCGGTAATAAGTTTGTATGACCATCTAGGGACTTTTTTACTGATTTCTTTTATTACAAATTTTTCCGCCGGCAAGCTCGTTCTGATCTTGGACGCAGAAAAGCGACCGACCAGAGCCCTATTGATGAATGAAAGAAAGGGTTTATGAGCCCTAGCCCTTTTTTTGGTACTTGGGAATCGAATTTGAAAGTAATGTCTTTAACTCTTTCATCTATCGTTGCTCGTCAGAGAGTGAGAGTGAAGCTTTGTCCCGAGAGGATATCTATAAAGTCTCTTCTTTCTATCCTTCTATCTGACCTGCTCTATAAAGGAATGCTTCTAGGAGTTGTATGGTTTTATTCTGTTTATCATATCGGAGGTTATGTTCCTTTTTGCTTTTTTTAGGGGTGCTAAACACGGCCCTGAGATTAAAAATATCGAATTAAAATGTGTAGAGAATTATTCATAATACGGGCGAAACATGAATTAAAATTAATATATTAATATCAATATTAAATTGGTACTTGCAAAAAATAGTTATGTGGTTAAAAGGAATCGAATCAGTTATGAAATTTTCCACTATAATTCTAGTTTTGCATTGTTTTACTTGGTATAGAAATCTAACATATTAGTTTTATTTTGTGAAACGAATTGTATCTCTATCTGTTAGGTCACACAACACTGTAGAAGGAGGTTGAATACAGTATTTATACAATCAAATCGATTTAACACAAGTATATAACAAATATCAAGTATATTGAATAAACTCTGTTACAATAAGAATTATTGTTCTCTCTCAGTGATGAACAAATATCACTAAGAGCTGCTAGGTTACAATGTATAATCTTCTCGATAATGATAGCACATATAGTGTAAACCCTAATTCTGTGTTTATATAGCACACAGTTACAAGATAACTTCTAATTGATATGGAATACAATTTTGTCTCCTAAAATATATCAATCAGATATCTTCTACAAGTCTTCCAGTCTTCTAACTCTTTCCATGCATATCTTCTTTTGTTTTAGTCTCGATCTTCTTCTGTAAATCAGCTTCCTTCCTTAACTAAAAGTTTTCCTGCACTTAAGTTCTGATATGACCTTGATATTAAGTTCTGACGTCCATTAAGTCCTGATTTTAGTAAGTCCTGATTTGTCCTGTTGTTAAGTCCTGAAAACTAAACACAAATCACATTAGACATGACATCTCAAATATATCTAACAATCTCCCCCAACTTGTAAATTATACAAAATATACAAGTTAATAGATTTGATGATGTCAAAAACATTTAAGTTCAAATGTAATAAGAGTCTAACTAGATAACTAACTACAACTTACAGTCCTTATAGCTTTTATCAATCTCACTGAGTCAATCTGAATCCAAAGTGATTCTTGACAAAGTTTGATATCAGTTTTTCTTCTTTATTCCTCAGGACTTGAGCTATTGTAGTCTTGACTTGCTTCATCTCTTCATTATGACTTCCAATCTGGTAGATTGCAGTCCTTAGAGCAGAGATATGGTTTCTTTCGAAACCATCATCCAGTCTTATTACCCTTGGGTGAGAAGAATCTTCATTGTAGCATAGACATTTCTCTTTCAGGATCACTTCAAGTTTAGCAGAATCCTTCTTCATTGGAATTTCACTTCCATCATCTTCAACTATGTTAGGAATGAATTATGTAACCCTTGAACCAGAAATTCTAACTTTATCTCTTATGGTCTTCAATATGAAATTTAACCATCTCTTGGTAATATCAGACTTTAATTCTAAAAGGTAATGAAAGAATTGAAGTTCTTTCGGTGATTTGTTTAGCACGTCTGATTCTGACATCTGATATGTACTTCCATCTTCAAGAAATAGCTCCAGATTTTCCTTGACATTATGCTTGTCGTGAGCATCCAGTACCACTTGAACAGAGATAACCTTATCAAGGTGTTTCTGTGTAACTTCTTCAAGAGGTCTATCAGTCAACATAAATAGATCTCTAGTAGCAACTTCAACTCCTGTCTTGATCTTAGCTTCATCAAAACCTAGCCCAACCCTGTCTCTTGGTTCTCTAGCAATTAACCCAATAGTCATGAAAGTATACAGCAATTGGCTTTTCTTTGGATCTGATGGTTTGACATTTTTCCACTGAAGTTTCTTTTTATCAGCTACTTCCATCTTGTCTAAATCAACTTGAGCACTGTTAGAGGTTGATGTCTTGATGACTTTATCAGAACTCGTTGTTTCCGTAGTAGCTTGAAGTTCTTTACGCTGAACAACTTGAGCTTTGTCAGAGCTTGTCTTTGATTCTTCAGAAATCTTCCTTCTTTTCAGAGTTTGAAAATCTTCATCTTCAGCAAGAGTATCAGCAGTAACTTAAAGCATTTTGCACACTGGTTTTATCAGGATTTGAGGAATTTTCATCTCTAGTGGCTTGGTTGGTTCATCAACTTTTCCCTTCCCATTGTCTTTGGGATCAATCTCAGATTGTGATCTTGTTTTGGGCTTTGATGCCTCAGTATTTGACTTCTCCTTCATCACAATGTCTTTTACCTTAGGCCTTGGAGGTTTCTTTACAACAGAAACTTTTGGCTTTAGATTTGTCTTTTCAGCTTTAAATTTAGCTTCTTTCTTTTTGAGATTTTCTAAATCCATTCCTGGATTATGCTTCAGAAATAGTCTTCTAGCAATTTCCTCATCAAGTGTCTGAATCTTGGGATCTTTGTAGTAGACAATAGTCTGCTTTCCCTTGAGATTCAGAGTTTGCATAAACTTTTGAGAGTCTTGACTTCCACCTTGTATCAGAACATCAGGCTTTGTCATCAGATTTTGCTCATCATAACTTGATATCAGATTTTGATTATCAGCACTTGCTATCAGATTTTGAGTTTTAGCAGCTTCAGAACTTGTCTTCTTTTGAATAGAAGATCTGCTTGCATCAGTAATTAGTTTCCTATAAGAAACCTTGTTGCTATGCTCTTTACCTTGAACTTGACCTCTGCCCTTGCTAGGGTATCCCTGGTCATCAGCTTCATCATCTTTCTTCTTCAGTACTTGATCATTAGAGTATTTGGACTTAACTATCTTCTCCCCCCTTTTTGGCATCATCAGGTAGTAGGAGAGAGAGAAGATTGGATTTCATCCGATTGAGCTTTTTGAGAAGCTTGATTTTGTAGGACCTCCGTAATTTGGGCATGTTGCTTCTCTTGAATCTTCTCAATGGCTTCAACTTTCTCATAAATAGGTCTGATAAACCTCTTTTTATCAAGTTTGGTCTCCATATCCAGCTTTTCAGATTTTGCTAGAAGTTTGTCAACCTTTTCTTGAGTAGCAGAGTGTAGACCTTGAAGATTTTTGGTACACAGAGCTGTGACTTTGAGTTGTGTCTTGAAATCAGAATTTGTGAGCAACTCATCAGCTTTACCAATATGGTCTGTTAATACTTTGGATCTTGGAATGAAATCAGTTTCATTCCACTTCTTGGTCCACTCCACACCTCTGTGAGTATCTTCCCAAGGAATAGGAGCAGCTTGCTCAACAAACTTCTCAATTAGTGCCTCCTTTCCTAGAATGGGAGCTGGAGTATCAACAGAAACAATGTCTGCAGAACTTGAAGAAGACTCATTATGTTCTGACAGCACTAGAGTGTGTGAGGCAATTGGAGATTTTGGAACAACCTCATCTAAATTCTGAGCATCAGAATTTATCTCCAGAATTGGTGTTGTTGGTGTAGATGGTATCTCAGCATTTAAGATTGGATTGACTTGAGATGGCTGAGCTGCTGTAGGAGCTTCCAAATAAAGAACAGTTGGTATAGTCAGATTGCGAATATCTATTTCATAATTTGTGCCTTATTCTTTAGCATCATCTGTAGCTTTAATAGGATAGACAGGAGGTGTTAGCATAGTGTCTTGAGCTTGAGTAGGGGATGGCAAAGCTTCAATTATAACAGGTTCTAATAAGATCAGAGATTCCTGATCCGCTTCCTCAGCTTCTGTAGTATCCTCAGATGGAGGCTTAGCCATGTGCCTTTTTGCTCTCATTTTCTTTAATCTCCTTGACAGTGAAGGAGTTGCTTTATCATCAGAACTTACAGTTATTTTCCTCTTCAAAGTATCAGAACTTTGAGCTTCAGCATTTATCTGATGGGTTGACCCTTCAGCTTCTACTTCTTTCTGAAAAATCATATTTTCAGCTTCCACAATCACAGGTTCTGATGCATGAACCTGTGCCTCCTTTCCACTATCAGATTCATCCCTTAGAATCATCTTTCTTTTTTTTGGTTGAGGTTGAGGAACAGACTTTGCCCTTTTTGTCCTGGAAGATGAAGGTCTGATGGTAGGTGCTGATGGTTGTTGTTGTGAAGATTGAGCTGATGGTTGGAAGTAAGTTCTGATTGTAGGTTGAGTTGGTTGAGGTTGAGAGGTGATTGGTTGTGTAGTTGTTGGAGGTGCTGATGGAGGTTGGGTTGGTTGGACATCAGGATATAAGGCAGCATAGGTGGCTGGATCAAAATTTACCAAGACTTGTTTGACAGATATAGGAATTTGGAGGGGTCTCAAAACAGTCTTCTTATTATCAGTAGATAATAAGTCAGTAAAGGCTCTCTTAGCAAGTTTAAATGGTTCAATTAACTCACTTGCTAGTTGGGGTGCATCAGAGCAACAAAAACTATAAATAAGCTGACAGAATCTAGCAAAGTAAACTGTATTTCTATCTTCTGTCATCATATCCCCAATAAATCCTAAAATACCACTTGTATAATCAAAATAAGTTTGATTAATGAGAGCATACCCGATTTGTTGACTGAGAATTGGGATTGCATCAAAGTTTGAACATTTGTTTGCAAAAGTTCTGGTGATGCAGTCAAAGAAGAAACTCCATTCCCTCCTTATATTGGGTCTCTTCAACTGTCCCATCTTTTCCAAAGTTTTCTCATAGCCCAGATTGACCATTAGCTGTTGAAGAGCTGGCTCCTCAACTGTTCAATATGTGCAATTTTCTGGCAGATGGAGTGTTTGTCGAACTGTGGCCAAAGTCACCACATGGGCATCCTCCCCTGTTAAAAAGATAATACTTGGGGACCCATGAGCACCACCATCATCATATATGCCACTTCTCCAAAACTCCGGCACTTGAATTCCAGATATTGCTTCTGGTTGAGTCAAAGTATTCCCAATCTCAGAGTTAGCAAGAAAGTCCTGAATGAAGTGAAGTTCTGATGGAGCTTCACCCTTGCTAAGAATAGCCAAGTAGTTGTTGGGAACAAACTTAGCTCCATTGAAAACAATGGCTTTTAGTGCCATTTCTGTAAGAAATAAGGGAGAAAATCGAGTGTGCACAAGGTGTTTGATATAAGTTCTGTAAGAAAAAGCTTCAGAGAATATTAGAGAGAGAGAGAATAAGAGAGATTAGAGAAAAAAAAGTAGGTAAAAGATTATAAAATCTTTTAACTCCCATATATATACTCTTTTTTTGACAACTGTTATGATTGAAGCAGAACAGACTTTAGACACCTGGCAGTATATCATTAGTCAAAATAGTATTAGTGGGCACGGGTATTAAGCAGTAATAAATGTGCACATGCAGTGTTTCAAGTAAAACACGTTTCCCACTAACTAAATGATTATGAGTGTTTTTATCTCACTTAATTATATTCTGATAAAATATGTCCGTTACAGTATTTACCATAAATAAGTCAAGTAAATAAATAATGCCACGTAAGCATCAGAGGTTCCATCAGAATTTAATATCAGAACTTGACTATTATCATACTTTAACAGTCATCAGAACATGGCTTCTGTACTCAAAAAGTGAATGTTTGTATCTGTGATTCTTCATACAAATACTGACTTATTTCTTCAGAGTTTAATCATCAAAACTTCCATCAGAACTTGTCCTCGGAATTTATGCATATGACACTTAACTGTTTATCTAAAACAACTTAATCACCACAGTAATTTTCATCATTCATATGGAGTGATAGTGTGTGCATTAGCAGAATATCAGATAAAGATTAAAGTCTAATAAACTTCAGTATATCTTAGAAATAAAGCATAACTAAGAAAAGTGCTTAAAATCTGTCATTAATAATGAAGTCTACTATAGAATGAATTTATACAAAAGTCCACCTCAACTGTTTGTGCTCATTTTATGCATCTTTTGAAATTCCTTTTTACGGTGGCTTCTCAGTGTAAGTGAGTCACAACTGCTATCAGAATTTATGCTATTATCAGAGTATTTCTCCAATAATCAGAGAATGTGAAAAGTCATCAAGAAAAATTTGTTTGCTTTTTTAATGCATATAACTTAATAACAGCAATGCACTTGGGTCTTCCCTTCCACATTTTTACTCTAGATCTCAAAAGAGTACCTGACTTCAATTATCTTTTCTTTTCTTTCCTTTAGATAAGTGAGGCTTATCAAGCATGTGGTTCATTCTTAGATTTACTGACATCATAATTTTACTAGATAAGAAACAAGAATCTAGTTTGTGACTTAGTAATAAGATACACAAAGTAAATTTGACTAAGCTCAACATCAGAATTTGCTTGTGTTAATGAATTTCCACATAAACAGCTAATTCAAACATGGGATTTCTAGTATGTTAAAGACTACTAGGTCAGCTTCTAGCACAGTAATCCTCATTGGATTGAATAGTCACAAAACATTCAAATCACTATCAGAGTATATAGATCCACATCAGATAACAATCAACATTTAATGTATAACAATTTAAGCACAGATTACATGAAGATGAGACAATCTGTAAACACTGATCATAAAGTCTGATGCATGAGAAAAAAACTAAGTAGATTTAGAGAAAGAACCTGAAACCATTCCAATTTTATTTACCAGTCTTGTAAAAGTAGCTTCACATAGTGGTTTTGTGAAGATATCTGCTAGGTGTTGATCTGTTGGAACAAAATGTAATTCTACTGTACCTTCCATCACATGTTCCCTTATGAAATGTTACCTAATATTGATGTGCTTTGTCATTGAGTGTTGAACTGGATTACCTGTCATAGCAATAGCACTTTGATTATCACAGTAAATAGGTATTTTAGAAAATTCTAACCCATAATCCAGTAACTGATTCTTCATCCAAAAAATCTGTGCACAACAGCTTCCTGCAGTAATATATTCTGCTTCTGCAGTAATGTGGAAATTGATTTATGTTTCTTGTTAAACCAAGAAACCAATCTGCCTCCAAGAAATTGGCAGCTTCCACTTGTGATTTTCCCGTCTATTTTGCATTCTGCAAAATCTGCATCTGAGTAACCTATTAGCTTAAAATCACATTCTCTAGGATACCACAATCCTAGATCAGTTGTACCCTTGAGGTACTTGAAAATTCTTTTCACAACTATTAAATGAGGTTCTCTTGGATTAGCCTGAAATCTTGCATAAAGACAGGTAGCATATATGATATCAGGTCTACTTGCAGTTAAATAGAGTAAAGAGCCAATCATACCTCTGTAGTTAGTAATATCTGTTGGATTTTAAACGCAGCGGGGCAAGGCAAAACACTTTTACACATATAAAATCCAAATAATAGCATATAAATCGTGGTAAAAATATAGGGATCTAATCTAACCTTTAAAATAATTCGGAGACAACGATCAGAGATCCTTAGCAGTTGCTCCTCAAGTGTGAAGCACTCCACTGGTATCCACCAAGAAAACGATGTTAAGGAGGAGGAAGGAGGTGAAGAGAATTGGGTTTTTCAAACTTTTTGGGTTTTGGGGTTCTCGGGTTGGAATAAAAATAGGGTTTATAATAGTGTATTTATAGGCAAAATTTTCAGCTGAAATTTTCCCATAAATAATATTATTATTATCCCATTTATTATTCTCATTAATAATTAAAATACCTTTTAATTATTAATCCTTTTTCTAAACACTTTAGAATTAATTCTCTCTCTTAATTTAATTTTCAAAAATTAAATCCTTAATTAATAATATTAAGAACTTTTCTTAATTAATTTATAATCAATTAAATCTCATTTAATCAATTATTAAATTTGCCAATTAATTATTTATTTCATAAATAAATAATTATCAGCCATTATTAATTAATTCCTCCACCATTAAATCATTCTCTCCACCATTAAATCATTCTCTTTTTATGGTGTGACCCTGTAGGTTCAATATTAAGCCGGTAGTAGAAATAAATAATAATAAAACTATTTTATCATTATTTATATAAATTCTCTAATTTATTAAATATGATTAATTAATTAATCACATTTATTCTACATCGTGAGGGATACTTCTCAGCATATCGCGACTATCCGGATAATATGAATTCACTGCTTAGAATACCAAGAATCTATTCAGTGAATAGTTACCGTACAATAAACTCCTTCTACCCTACAATGTCCCGATTAAATACAAGGCATGGTTCTCGTGTCAAGCCTATCTAATTCAATCACTTGTCTACCATTTACTATGCTTAGTTCTATGCAAATTAGAAACTCCTTTCTAATTTCATTCACTCTGGCCAGAGATTCCTGAACTAGCATAAGTGGATCAGCCTTGAACATTCGCTTCCTTCACTGGAAGGGGTAGATCATTTATTGATCATACACTATCTTCGTGTACAAATTCCTATACCCAGTAGAGCCCTAATAATTGTCCCTAGAGACTAAGAACTAAACCAAAGCATAGTTCAGTGTACACAAGATGACTATGATGACCTCAAGTCTAAGGATACCTGTACAACTATCACTATGTGAACAACTGCTGACACGTGAGTGAACTCCATCAGTTGTTCAGCTGTGCGAGTCATGTTTAGTGAACTTATTCCATAATAAGCACCTACATACTAGCTATAGTGTCACCACACAAATGTCTATGAGAACAGACATCCTTCATAATGAAGCAAGCATAGTATGTACCGATCTTTGCGGATTATTAATTACCAGTTAGTAATCCTATGACCAGGAACTATATAAGTTTAGATTATCATCTTTTTAGGTCTCACTATTATGATCTCATCATAATCCATAAAAAGCTTTACTCTAAACTATGGTATATCTTATTTAAACACTTAAATAGATAGAGCCCGTAATAAAAATAAAACAAGTCTTTTATTAAAATCAATGAAATCAAAACAGATTACATAAAGAGTTATTCCTAAATCCTAATACATGATTGGACTTAGGACATATTCCTTTCAATATCTACTGATGAACCAGTATCTTTATCTAACTTGGTTGCAGTAGCCATGGGAGTGGATGCAGTTCAATAATCTTGCATTCCAAATTTCTTCAGTAAATTTCTAGTGTACTTTGATTGATTTATGAAAGTACCTTCTTCATTTTGCTTGACTTGAAGTCCCAGAAAATATCTAAGTTTTCCCATCATACTCATTTGATATCTTGACTGCATTAGCTTTGCAAACCTTTCACCGAGTTTGGCATTTGTAGAACCAAATATGATATCATCAACATATATCTGTACCAAAAGTAAGTCATTTCCATGGTTAAGGTATAACAGTGTTTTATCAATTGTACCTCTGTAAAATCCACTTTCCAGAAGGAATTGAGCTAAAGTCTCATACCATGCTCTTGGAGCTTGCTTAAGGCCATAAAGTGCTTTGTCAAGTCTGTAGACATGATTTGGAAATTTTGAATCTACAAATCCTAGAGGTTGTTTAACATATACCTCTTCTTCCAATTCTCCATTGAGAAAATCACTTTTCACATCTATTTGAAAGACTTTAAACTTTTTGTGAGCAGCATAAGCCAAAAAAATTCTTATGGCTTCCAAGCAACTGGTGCAAATGTTTTATCATAATCAATACCCTCATGTTGAGAGTAGCCTTTAGCAACTAGCCTTACCTTGTTCCTTGTAATTATGCCATCACTGTTAGTTTTATTTCTGAACACCCATTTTGTGCCAACAATGGATCTGTTCTTTGGTCTTGGCACTAGGGTCTAGACTTTATTTCTTTCAAATTCATTCAACTCTTCCTGCATTGTTTGCACCCAATCAGCATCTTGAAGAGCTTCTTCCACTTTATTTGGTTCAGTCTGAGATAGAAAAGAATGATAGAGACATTCATTAGATGTTGTTGTTCTAGTTCTGACACCTGCTTCAGGATCTCCAATTATTAAGTCAGGTGTATGTGCTTTAGTCCACTTCCTTGCAGATGGAAGTTGTTCTCTAGAACTGGATCCTCCCCTATGATTCATGTTGTCTCCATCAGCATTTTATGATGCTCCCCCTGTAGTTATGCTCTCTGAAACTTCAGAATTTGAGTTGGATCCTTCAGAATTTGAAGTATCAGAGTTTCCAGAATTATCGGAATTTGGCTCATCAAAACTTGATGAATCAGAACTTGAATAGCCAAAGACAGGTTCTGATGCTTCTAGAGAGTCTTGAGTTGTGGTAGGATTTTCAGCTTACACCTCCTGAACAGGTGCATTTTCCCTTGGAGTAGTTAACACGGTTTCAATGACATCAGAACTTAACCCGTCAGAACTTACAGGATCAGGATTTAAGTCATCAGAGTTTACAGAATCAGAATTTAAATTTTCATTTTCAAATCTCAACTGATCATGATCATTGAAATCTTCAAGTCCAGTAATCTTCTTATCATCAAAAGATACATTGATAGATTCCTTGACAACCTTGTTCTTAAATTGTAGACTCTGAAGGCTTTTGTGGAAAGTGGATATCCAACAAAAATTCCGTCATCAGCTTTTAGATCAAATTTTGATAGTTGTTCAGGATGAGTCTTAAGAATAAAATACTTACATCCAAATACATGAAAGTATTTCAGATTTGGCTTCTTTTTCTTCACCATCTCATATGGTGTTTTTCCATGCTTGTTTATGAGTGTAGCATTATGTGTAAAACAAGCAGTCTGCACAGCTTCTGCCCAAAAGTAGGTTGGTTGCTTTGTTCATCAAGCATAGTTCGTGCAGCTTCAATGAGAGTCATGTTCTTTCTTTCTACAACTCCATTTTGTTGTGGAGTTCCAGGTGCAGAAAATTTCTGTTTGATTCCATGCTCTTTGCAGAACTCTTCCATGATTGAATTCTTGAACTCAGTGCCATTATCACTTCTTATAATTTTGACAAAATCTTTGACCAATTTATCCACCTGTCTGACATGATCAGTTAGAGTAGACGCAGTTTCATTCTTCTTGTGCAAGAAATACACCCAAGTGTATCTTGTGAACTCATCCACTATAACCATAGCATATTTCTTCTTTGCAATAGACATGACATTGACTGGACCAAATAGATCAACATGCAGTAGGTGATAAGGCTCAAGAATTGAAGATTCAGTTTTTCCCTTGAATGAAGATTTTCTTTGTTTTGCCTTTTGACATGAATCAGAAAGGCCATCAGGAGCAAAAACTGATTTTGGCAGTCCTCTCACAAGATCTTTCCTTACAAGCTCATTTATGTTGTTGAAATTTAAATGAGAGAGTCTTTTGTGCCAATTCCATCTTTCTTCAATTGATGCTCTACTCAACAGACAGATTGCAGAACCATCAAACCTTGTTGAAAGTCTGGCTTCATAAATGTTACTATGCCTGTATCCTTTCAGAACCACTTTGCCTGTAGAATTGTGTACAACTTCACAGTGTTCTTCAAAGATATCCACATGATAACCTCTGTCACAGATTTGACTCACACTTAGCAAGTTGTGTTTAAGTCTTGAGACAAGAACTACTGTTTCAATGATGACATTCCCAAGATTGATATTGCCATATCCCAGAGTTTTTCTCATGTTGCCATCTCCATAAGAAACTCTTAGGTCAGCTTTCTCCACAAAGTCTGATAGCAGGGCTTTATTTCCAGTCATATGTCCTGAACATCCACTGTCCAGCACTAGGATATTTTTTCTGTTGCCCTGCAATCACAAAGACCACTACTGGTTAGTTTTAAGGACCCAGACTTGCTTGGATCCTTTGGCCTTTTTAAATTTGTTAGCATTTGCAGCGGATTTAATTTCAGAGTTTATGCTAACATGCTGTTTATCAGAATTTATATCAGACTTTGCATCAGACTTTATACTAGAAGGAATAATACTAACTTTCTTCAAAGAATGTTTTATTTGATAATAATCATAGTACAAACTATGATATTCCTTACAAGTATAAATGGAATGCCATAAACTACCACAATGAAAACAAGGATTTTGTGGCTTAAACCTAATAGACTGACTCTTAAGTCCTGATTTAGGAGGTAAAGAGTTTATATCTTTATTTTTCCTGCAAAAAGAAGTAAGATGGTTAGAGCTTCCACAGTTATAACATTTCTTTCTAGGAGCATTAGGAACAGGCATATATTTATTACTTTATTCATACCTTCCTTTCCATTCCTATTTTTCCTAGCTTCCATTACCTTGTTGACATTTCTAATTTCTTTCAGCTTATGCTTAAGCTGCTTCTTTGTCATTAAGCCTATGTTTACTTCAGCTGGTTTATCCTGTTCTAATTTGTCAGAAGTTGACTTTTCTTTTACTTCTGTCCTAGATTCTTTCATCTTTTCAGAATGACTTTACAGTTTTTGCTACAAACTTAACAGGATTTACCTTTGGCTTAGCAGTCTGTTTAACAACAATTGGCTCAATTTGTTCAGTTCCTTTCTCACTTTTATCATCTCCATAACCTAAGCCCTCTTTCCAGTTTCCACTACTTTGTAAATTCTGAGTTGTTCTGCCAGAGTTAGTCCAAATTCTGATAATCTCTTTTTCCTTTTCTAAGTCAGCTTTTAGAGATTCATTCAATTTTAACACTTCATCTCTAACATACAAATTATCATCTCTTTCTTTCTTAGTTTGATGAAGAAAAACTAACTTCTTTTCTAAATAATCATTCCTTTTTTTAAAAGCAAGATTTTTCAGATGTTAATCTTTCACATATTAAAATTTGATCTCTATAACTAATGAACATGGTTTTAAGATATAATCTCAACTCAGTAATATCATCAGTATGAAAAGCATAAGTTGTTTGAGGTACCTTTAATTCAGCAATTTCAGGACTACTATCAGCATTTGCCATCAAGGCATAGTTCACCTCATTTTCAAAATCTGAAGTGTCTGTCCAGCTTTTTTTCTTTGTGACAAGTGCCTTGCCTTTGTCACTTTTTCCTTTCTTGCAGTCAGGAGATATGTGGCATCTTTCACCACAATTGTAGCATTTGACATTTGAGTTTTCTCCTCTGTCAGACTTTCCTTTACCTTCAGACTTTCTGAACCCTTTCTTATCAGAACTTGCACTTTTCCTGAAAAACTTCTTGCCTTTTCTGAATTTCCTATAGGTTATCTTTGTGATACCCTTCACCATAAGAGCACACAATTTCATCATCTTTTCATCAGCATCCATTTCAGGTAAACTTTCAGTTTCTGAATCATCATCATCAGAATATGATGACTCTGAATCAGACTTTATGATGAGAGTCTTTCCTTTGCCCCTCTTTGAGGCAACAACTTTAGGAGATTCTCCCTCAGCTTTAAGAGCAACTGTCCTTGACTTTCTTCCATGCCTCTTGCTCCTTTGATCCATCTCAAGTTCATAAGTCTTGAGCATTCCATTAATTTCATCAAGAGTAGTTTTAGTAAGGTCATAATTGTCTCTTATGGTAGTAGACTTCAAATCCCAATTTTCAGGAAGAGCTAAAAGAAATTTTAGATTTGAATCTTCAAGATCATATTCCTTGTCCACCAATGACAGATCATTCAAGAGTTTGACAAACCTGTCATATAAGTCAGTTAATGACTCATCAACTTTTGAGTCAAAGTGCTCATACTCTTGAGTGAGTATAGTCCTCCTGTTCTTCTTGATTGCATCAGTTCTTTGGCATCTTTTCTCCAAAGCATCCCATATCTCCTTTGTAGTCTTGCAATGAATTACCCTGTTTGACATGACATTATCAATGGCACTATGCAACAAATTTCTTACCCTTGCATCCTTGGCAATAGATAAGATGTTTTCAGCTGTGTAATCACCTTTTTCCTTTGGTATGGACTTAGCTGGTTGATCTGCAACTGTAACAGAGAGCTTGGTAGGTTTATATGGTCCTTCATTAATCCTGTCAAGGTATTCTGGATCTTTATATATGAAACTATGTTTTATGTGCATCTAAAAATGCATAGAAAAATTAAGAAAATCGGGATAGGAGTACTATGGTATCATTTTTTAGAAAATTAAAAAAAAAGGTGAAGTTGAGTTATGTAATATGATACCAGGCACTAGATGAGTGTTTACTCTAAAAGTTACACATTGCATACTGAGATACTATCACATTTAGCATCATAAATTATGGAGAGTCCCTGAGATTTTCCATACAAGGCATGCCAAGAGCATGTTAAATGCTCATAGGGCTCATAATGCAGAAGAGAGGCTGACATTTACATTGGAAAAAGGTTCTCTGTTGTTATTCGATCATTCAATCACCCAAATAAAATATGTTCGCGGTTAATACCATCATCACCTGCTAATCAAAAATCTGTTATTTGAAAATTGGATCGGCCGCTATGTTTAAAAAGAAACGAATCACCTAGTGATCGAATTTTAAAACCCGAATAAGACATCATCTAGTGATCCAGATTGTAAAATATGAATAAATGAATTTTTGAGTGAGGGTTAAGCTAATATGATTTTTGGTAAACACATAGCCTAATAATTCCTTACTATTTTAGGAAAACCGGGAAAACACACTGGAACGTACCTTCTTGGTAAAGAACTAGACTTTGACTGATCTTTGCGAAATATTTCCCTTTTGTAACTCCTTTATACAGGTGAAAGCTACTTTTGACGAAATGTGCAGATCATGGTCATGTACCGGAATATTAGCATCAGCATTCGCGTTATGTTAGTTGTGAGTAGTGACTATCACAATTTTAATGCCTCATGATGAGATGTTAGTTATGCACTCATTGAATTCTATTCATGTTTACTAATGATCACATCACAGGTATTCCTTATAATCAAACAAGGTTTATATAGATTATATGGAGCAAGTCGCTTAAAGGGAAGGGCATCTCTCATTTTAATAGTGTGCATCTCGGAAACAAATCTTTCTATGTTTTCTTTCAAATTCGTTTCTATAACTTTTGCCTTTGAGAAAAAAAATCATAACATTTTCATACAGTTCTCTTTAGCTACTACTTCCGTGCCTGTTTTATTAAATTAATTAACTTTTATCCATGAGCTTTGTTTAACATTTACCAACACTCGAGGTCCTTGCTTGCAGCAAAGAAGTTAATAATGATACAGGTTAGACATTGACAGATTACCAATCAATACAATATCACTGAAGCCACAGGAGCTATCTTTATATGACTCATAATATTTGCGATTAATAGTCAATGTTAAATACATATTAAGTGTAAAAATGTTAATTAGTTTCCACCACTAATTTAACTTCATCGTACTGAATCACTTCCCTTTCCAGAGGCAAACCTAACAGGTGTGTCATTGGCATTTGAAAATCAAGACAACCACAAAAGATAATCATACGTTTCTAACTCCCGTCTTTGTAAACAGCTCCTGACCTGATTACCTGCCTAGTTCAATTTAATCATCAATTGTGTGCGTGCTTCCATGTCTAATTATGTTTTCTGTTATGTACATCAGCCAAACATTTCCAACTCGTAGAACCGTTTTTAGCAGGGTGAAACAGACACATACCTTTCGTACACTCCTCAGATTAAAGAAATTGTTTATTTGGCTTTTATTTAAATTTTTTGCAAACTAACGAGTAGTAGCAAGAATCCATTGCTCACAAAGTTAAACTGCTTTTAACAAGACCGCAATTTAGTATTGTGCACCAGATCAATGTCTGTTATAAGGTCCTGGGATACAGTAAAGCATTCATATAATATATTACATTTCTGAGATACCATCACATTTCACATTTAAGTGCCAAAATTTATAGTAAAATGCAGTGAGATTTCCGGATAAGACTTATGAAAAAACAAGCAAGCCTAATACATGACAGAGAGAGAGAGAGAGAGAGAGACGCTAGAATATACAGGTCTTCTTCGTAAAGAACTAGTCTTGAATGATCTTTTTAAATTCTTTCCTTCTCTTTAGCTTCTTTATACTGCTTCACAGGAAGCAGCTACTTTTGACGAAACATGATCATGAACAGGAATTTTTGCATCAATATTTGCGTTAGCCTTTACTTGATCGACAGGCAGCAATTCGCTGTCAGACTCCAATGAACACTGATCCTTGCTCTTACCCCATAGAACCAAGTATAGGCCAATGACTATGACAATCGCTCCAATAGCTCTGAAACGGAGATTATAATGCAAAAATTTACTCAGCTGAGTTATTACATGTATTGTCATATGAGATGGCCAGCAAGATTTACAGAAAACACGTTTTATACCTTCCTAGGACCAATTGTTCCGATAGCATAAAAGGTCCCAGAATTGCAACAATAACCATGCTTAATGGGCCGAAAGATGTGACAAAAACAGGTCCTCTCTGTCTCATTATCACTCCAGAGATATAGTAACCAGCTCCTGCACAGACTATACCCTGCATTCGAATATCAAGATTTGGGAGTTGATATCAGAAATGTAATCTTACATTTTTTTATGAATACACTTTATTGGGATTGAAATCTATGATGTAAACTTTTGTGGTTCTAATCTGGTATGAATACTGGGCCTTGTCTTATATTTATTTGGGACTGAAATCTATGATGTAAACTTTTGGGATTGACCCCCCTTTTTCATAATTAGTACGAATTACAATGTCGAAAGATTTGACAGGAATATAAGTAGCTGAGATAGTTTGTATGAACTATTTTTTCAATCTTCATTAATTTGGTAAATTTTGCTGTATTTCTTTTTTACATTTCCAGGTTCAAATTGTTCTCCCTCTTAGAAAACTTGTAATCTAGTCATATAACTTGTAATATAAAAGACTATTATTATTATCCTGGATTTAAGACACAAGGAAAAAATGGCCAAGACTATGTTTAGTTCTGCATGATCTCAAATCAGATAGTGGTAGAAAGTTTTGAATCTGGGATGTATGCTAGTACAGACTAAGAAATAGAAGTCTTACACCATAGAGTGCAGCTTGAAATTTGGTATCCCAGTGTATGGCCCAGATTGCCATATTGTCCTTTTCAACAACAATGGTCAATATGATCCCTTGTATCGTACCCATCATACATAATAAGGCTGTTAAGGAAAGTTCAGCAGGGTAGGATTTCAAAGTTATTGCCTGTCATATAATTCATACATAGCAAACAATGTCAGGTAATTACTTGTAATAGCTGCGTTAAAAGGATGTTCATAAATCATGATTTTTCTCAATTATCAAAGTGTTCTTCAGATGATTATTTGATACTAATCTATTTCTTACTTGGAGGATGATAAAACAAGCCCAGCAAAGGCAACCTGCTGTGATCATTAGGGCGCCCTTTATTGAGTCTTGTTGTGGATCTGTGGCATCAGCTTCTGTTGTAGATTGATCATGCTTACTCCACGGCAATCCAATGGCAGGTCCACTGACCACTGTCATTATCATAGCTCCCCCTACTGTCACTAGTGTGCCTAGTACCTTCGCTTGGCTGTGAAGTCTCTTAATATTCACTTTCTCAAGCCTATCAACACATACATGTGTAAATCAGTATTCCTAATTTCTAGTATGGATCCCCAAGAAAGCACGAACGTATAACAAGTACATGCTAAAATACACATGAATCTGGTATTTTGACTTCTAGTAATTAATTAATTTAGCACTGGAGGATCTTAGCTTAGAAACAAAAGTGTTTGATGTTGAAACTGTATATCTATATACCTAAGTATCCAAGCCATAACAAAGGTTATTGCAGGAAGAATATTGCACATAGCTGATGTAAAAGTTGCACTCGTATACTTCATCCCTGTATAATATAAGTTCTGGTCCAGTACAGGCCTGTCCATGCAAGATAATAAGTTAAAAACCAAAGAGATTATAATTGAACATGCATATAAAAACTGATCAAAAGCCGAGGCATGTACTCCAATAGTCCCATCAGCAGTATCTTCCAGAATATAGAGGCTGTCATTCCTGGCCTTACTTTTCTGTTTAATCGTAATTAAAATCATATTAGTTCAAATCGTATCAAAGAAAAAAAAGGAAATTTTCACATGCACAGACTTGTACATGCATGGGTACTGCTAAAGATTTTTAAAAAAGAGATGAAGACCTTTCTAAGAAGACAGCAAAAGGAGCGAAAATGAGAGCAGCAATAGCATTGCGATAAACAGTGTAAGTGTAAATGTTCATTCCTTGGTTTATAGCAGACTTTGCGATGATAGGCATCCCAGCATACCCAAATTGCAACAATATTACACCCAGATATGGCTTCGCTGTGTTGTACATCTCCAAACACGACGCTTTCGTTGGAATTTTACTCATGTTTTTCCCAGTGAGCTTACTAAGGCTAGGGATTTATGCTGATTAAACAAGGTTTATATCTGAGGCACGTAACTGAAAGGGCAAGCTTCTGTCGTTTTTATAGGTGCATCTTTTGAAAATAAATCTTAGTTATTTTTGAATCACCGCAATTAAGTTAATTGATAGTGACCAATTTGATAGAAGATAAAGGAATTCTGCACTGAGAAAACATGTTCAAGTGGAGGCGCTGTTGGATTTTGTACACAAGATCAATGTTATTTCTTCTTCTAGCCAGGCATTTTCCAATCTATATGGAAATTATACTATGGCCTGTATTGCCATCAGATTTATCTTGCCCGATGATGTATATTTTACTGGCACTTAAAAATTATATAATCATGCCAAGTACATGCACCAGTTGTGTGCAAGTTAAGTTTTTTATTAGCTGTCTTTTTCTGTATACCGAGACTCAGAGAGTACTGGCAAGTCAAGATAAATGAAGAGGCCGTTTGGATCATGTGATTTTAACTTAGCCTGATGCGAATGAGAAAGGAGATTTTATGTTGTAATCTCATGATTCAAACGGCACCTTATGAGCATAATTTAGACTTGGGAGAGGTTCAAGTTATCAAGTATCAACACACAGTATATTAACTTAAAAGCCGAAGCAATTCCATGTGGCTTTCTATCGACATGACAACCTTAACTTTCTCGGTTAGACTGAGGCATATAGGGCGGAGGGGCCTGGTTTGAATTCATTGCATTAGTTTTTGTCCAAGACCGAAATATAAACTTTCTCATTGAGTTCTCTCCAGCTCATTGCTAGTTTAGACATTGTTAGTTTTTGCTTTATGTGCCAGTTGTCGGCTTATAGTTGATCGACGAAGAGCACTTTGAGTTGTGAAAAAAAACAGATTGCTAGATTACTGGTTAATTATCTCAAGTCACTGACGGTGCCAATTTTGTTTAGCAGAAAAATTAATTACAGACGAACTTTGAGAATCATTTGTTTCTAACTCATTTCGACCCAAATCATGACTTTATTACCTAACCTTAACTTATATATTCAAACACTTCTCTTTCTGGAGATAAAGGCAAATGCTGCGTTTTCCGGTGCTTGACGTCAGTTCTAGAATGCCTATAACTTTATGTGTCAGTTTTATGTCAGATTGGCATCGGTTCGTTTACAGCACTTGTTAGGTTAAAAAACCTCGTTTCCATATGCGTTGGCTGTGAATCGAATACCTAAAGCAAAATAATTTTTTTTATTGTGCATGCGTCCACGTATATTATGGACGGTAACATCTTAAGATATCAGATGAGCAAAATTACGGGTCCATGTATTTTATATTTTACACAACATATCATAGAGGTTTGGGTCAGTTCCGCATGAATGAAATGTTGCAGTACGTGTTATCTATCTTTCTCGTAACATAGTGAAACAAGTTAGCAATAGACTCTGAATAGCTAGACAAACATTAGGCAGATGCACACAGAATAGGAGATTCTTATTAGACAAACGTTAGGCAGCTGCGCACAAGATCGGACACACAGAAACCAAATGTTTTAGCAACTCAGTTGTTTTTAATCAACTTATTAGTAATTGATCATTACCATTCTGCCACTCATTTGTTTAATTAATCAATTATAATACGTTGAAAATGATAAGAAAGTCACTCAGCAAAAGAGCCTGAGGAGTAGAAAATTACACCTTGCAGTTGGAAGTTCCACTGGACTGAAAATGATTCTGTATAATTAATTAGCAATATTGATCATTAGTGGCTGCTAATTAAAGAGATGCCTGATTTACATCCATTTGTTTTAGAATATGCAATCTGAATCATAGCTCACATGATCTTGCTAGAGCTTGTAGTTTACTCATGTATTTCCCTAAATAGTTTGTATTTTAACTTACACGTAGAATTTAGAGAAATGTTAGAGTCCCCGAAACGGTTCCCAAATACTAATGTGTAAGTTGTTGGCAACTTCCTCCATAATAAGATGGAATCCTCATGACACGTCATTGAGGAAAGGTTTTGGGAACAGATTCGAGGTATCTAGCAGTGTTCTAATATTTAGTATATAATAACAGCAAATATACATAGATAGAGAATAATTTATATAGAACTGACAATTTTCATTACTAACTTTGATAATACTAGTGCGTGAGTATGTGTAAAATATATATCCAGGTAAGCAGATTAAGAACCACAAATCTTCTTCTTGAAAAGATTGTCATGTTGACTAGTGAGTAATTATATGTTGTTTAATCATCAAATTAACCTAGCCCACATATATCAGTTAATAAAGTGACATAAACTTGAATTAGTAATTCTGGAAGGAAAGTTAAATTATTGATCAGTCTGCGAGTTCTAAAATGAGCTAGTGATCTTTACCTAACATAGTAGTTATTCAAAAGTCTGGTTTGCGTCCATAGTTAAATTTAAACTCTGTCTAAATTTGTGTGAGAATCAAATTTAAGCAATAACCAAATTAAATGAAACTTGGGATCTTTTTTCTAAATTAGGAGTACTTTTAAATATCTTAGAAGTTGCCAATCAAATACAGCATCTCCGCATTCTTCAGTAATACAAAATTATAATTTGACGGCAGACGGAATGCATAAATAGCTAACAGAGAATCTGAGTACAAAAAAACTCTGGTAATCATAATTGTAGTTAAACAGTGCTGTCATTACTAGGTAACTTTCCTCCTGGGACAGTACTGATGCCATCATCCTTGGTTGTCATTTCCAAATCATTGGTGGCAGCAGCCTCTTCATCTTTGTCGATAATCTTACATGAAGTTTCATCCTTGCTCTTACCCCATATCACTAGATACAATCCCGTAACAATGACTATAGCTCCTACGACGCTGCAAAATAATGTTCACAGATATGAATTTCCTACCACTGAACACAAACATGAATTTTCTACCTCGTTATTTTCTTACCTGATCTCGGAAAGTATATCGTACTACATATAGAGAGTTTGGGTTGATGAAAACAAACTTAAAGTATCATTTGAAGACAACTTCAGTGAAATGCATATGATATTGATTGAAGTAATATAAAGAGACTTGTACCTTCCTAAATCCAGTTGCTCCGATAAAATGAAAGAACTGAGAATCGCAACAAGAACCATGCCCAGGGGATTAAAGGCAGTCACAAAAACAGGACCTCTCTCCTGCATTATTACTCCTGATACATAATAAGCTACTCCAGAACATATTACTCCCTGAAATAACAACCATCATATGTTGTTTATAAATAGGATTATCTGTAGTTTATAAATAAGATAGCGCTCTAAGGAGAACAATTTTTACTATGATAACAACTGTTATGCACTCTGCACTCTAAAAAAGTGCAGAACTATGCATAGTGTCATATTGTCCTGCACTCTTCTTTTTTAAGAGTGTAAAATAATTTATTCTAACTTAAAATTTGTTTTCACATGAATCAGTAATATGATAATTCTTACACTATAAAGGGCGGTAATGAATTTCATGTCCCAGTGTACGGACCAAATTGCAAAATTTCCCCTTTCAACAACAAGTGTTAAAATTGCGCCTTGCAAGGAACCCATGCCACAAATCAAAGCCGTCAACGAGAGCTCAGCAGGATATTCTTTTAGTGTGATTGCCTGCACGCAGAACAGGCAATAGAACTCTATTATTTGTCATCCTTAATCAGCAAAGATCAGTTTTTGTGTGTGCGTATTACTTCCAGCTAGTTGGTGCCCCAATTTTATTCTTCATTTCAATATAGAAGGCAAACCATCCACGCACACATGCACATAATTAGCAAAACATTTTTATTGCTCTCTCTTTATTTAACCCGAATGCACTCAATGTTTCTTGATAAGGCAGTAGAAATAAAATGATATATGCACAGGTAGGCCTAATGAATTACTTGTAAAATGGTAAAACTGGCCCAGCATATACAACCGGCTGATATCATCAGAGCGCCCTTTACAGAATCATGTGGATATGGAGAAGTAATAGCTGAAGAAGAATGATGAAAGCTTGGTTGCTTGGTCCAGGGCAATCCAATCGGAGGTCCTTTAAATAGTGTCATTACCATCGCTCCGCCAACTGTAACTATTGTCCCTACAATCTTCCCCTGGCTATGTCTGCTCTTCAACTTCACTTTTTCAAGCCTACAAATTACGGTTCCATAATATTATCATCAATGTCAACATAATGGGTATATGCATTCAAACAAATTGGTAAGGAATGTATATTACATACCCAGAGATCCAAGCCATGATAAAGATGAGAGCAGGAACAATGTTGCTGAGTGCTATAGCAAAAGTTGCTGTTGTGTACTGCATCCCCGCATAGTACAAGTTCTGGTCAATAACAGGTCTGCAAATGTTCGTTAGTTTCGATTAGACCCCATCCTCGTGTTTTTTAAATTTAATTGTAAGACTACTTGCATGTCAAAGAGATTAAGTACATACTCCAACAAGCCCATCATGAAAATCTTGAAGAAGATAGAGATGGTCATGCTTGGCCTAACTTTTCTGCAAAGCAATTCATATATATGTAACGACCTATCAGTTTCGAAACATTTAATTTGCAGTGTACAAAAACATTCATTTCCAATGGTAAATTATACTGGAAGAATCAACTAGTTACTAATCACTTTTCCTCAAGCGCCCTGCAAGTTATAACCTTAGGCATTATATACTCGGTGCCAATTGCAACTTACAATGCAGAACAAGGGAATACGTAAACATTCAACAAACACGTAAATAATAAACATACATGTATATGAATGTAGAGATTTTTGATGAATTAACCTTTCGTGAAAGATAGCGAAAGGAGCAAAAACAATAGCAGCAATGCCATTTCGGAAAACAGAGAAAGTGAAGTGGTTCATCCCTTGGTTGAGAGCAGTCTTTGCTAGTATACCTTGACCTGCAAAACCAAACTGTATCATTATCACTCCCAAATATGCCTTTGCTCGCTGCAACCGTTCCTGTAACATCACCATTGTACTCTATCTACTTCAGCAAAGACCGAAATGTTAGACTCTTAATGTATGATGTATCCCGGTAATAATAAGCAGAGCCTGCTCCAGCTTGTTTATATAGGCTGCAGCACATGTATAACTTTGAAATACGAATATGCATAGCTAGATTAGACGACGGACAGACAGATTATACGTATACTAACTTTGAAATACGAATATGCATAGCTAGATTAGACGACGGACAGACAGATTATACGAGCATACAGTAGTTTATTTACATTATACAGAGTATCTTACTACTGTTAAGTACACTACATATATGCTTGTTAATAACGTGGGGATATTGATCTTAAAAAGGTTGACAATCGATTCTGCGTGATTAGATTATAGCATTACTGATAGTTTAACATGATTAACGGGGGAAAAGCATGACAACACAGTTGCAAAACCAGAATTGTAAACGTTTATGGCCTAAAAACAATATAATTTTCTTATTGTTCGGACTTCTAAAAAATTTATTCATCAACTTCTCTGGATCAACCAAAAGACTAAAATTTATTTATACACCAACTTCCGGAGATCGGCCTGCCTGCCTGCCTGCAGGATTCAGCCCTGCCCTGCAAGAAAATCGTACATTTCTGATTGCTCATTTCCGGCCAACGATTCCTACCCCGATTTCATCGAGTTTATACTAAAAGATTTGCACTTCTTTTATATAATAATTCTCCATAATATTGTGCAAAATATTAGTTTTGCCACTTCCCTCGTAGCCTATTTACGTAACTTTTATCTTACAGATTCTCAATTCATGATATTACATCGAAATGGATAATGTTTAACCAACCCGTGTATGTCAACTGGTTGAGGCCGACATTTTAAGTACTTACATCTCGAACATCGTAAATTCGATTTTAGCTGCATGCAAGGATTTAAGTTGAGAGTCACGACGGTAGGATGTTGTGCTAACTCTTTTCGAGATTAGTTGAGATGTGTGTAAAGTTTAGGCCGTAAAGTTTATACCGTACACCGGCTCATACACCAAAAAATGGATAATGTTTCAACTAGTACTTAAAAAGCTACCTTTTTACGAGTTAAACAGTTTGGCATATTATTTATTCTCTTTCACAACTCAGGGGCTCTTGAAGAAAAATATTCCTATACAGCTTCTATAAGTATAATAATACATCAAATCATCTGTCTAATAGCTAGTTCGTAGATCGATTCGCTATAAATAGTACCCCTAGTTCCCATTAACGAATGATGCTTTGCTCGCAACAAAACACTTGGAATAAATCCAGTGTAGACAGTGAAAAGCCAATTCAGGTAATTCCTGGTGCGCACCAACTTTGCAGATACTTAGCAAGGCAATTGATAATACATAATAAATACAATCTTGCATGCATTTATGTAGTCTGGGCCCGCCTGGCTAGCTAACTACAAATTTTTTGCATGATTTGTCATATTGGCCAAGATGGGACATTACGTGCCTCACAATCACCTCATTCTTGTTGGATATAATCATTTTTCCATCATTTGCAAAGTTACAACTTGCAAATATTAAATATTTCTAATTACTTGTATATTCCCATTAATTATCTGATGTCTACGTCATGTAATTATACCTACCTGCCTGTTTTTATAAGACATTTTTTGAAATCTAATCTCAAGTAGATTTTTGGAGAAATGTATTACTCATTTAGCTAACTTACATTAATTTGGGAGTAATTACATGCTAGGAGCTAGAACAGTAGTATAATATATATGTATATGTAGCATTATTAAAATAAGAAAACGAGACCTTAATTTCAACCTTTTTTACAAATTTATCAATTACCTGATTCGATCCAATCAAGATGTAAGCACTAAGCACGTAGAATACAAGAAACAGTGATCGATTTAAATGTGACTGTCATGTTTTGCTTATATAGTTTTGATCTCATTTTCAATCGAATATAAACAACCGACATGATTGTTCAGAATTATAACCATAAATGTTTTATGACTATACCAATTTGTTATGACTATAACAAATTAGTACGGTCTCATTTGCATTTGCAGTAATATAATTCTTTTCAAATAGGTATTATGACTGTCAATTGATAAGTAGTAGTGCAAGGACTTATATTCTAGTGATATGTTAGTACTCTTATCATAACAGAATTTGTTAGAGAACAAGTTGTATATATTCACCATCCAACTCTCCATCATAACTCAATTCATTTTTTAATAGTGAAATGTAAAATTTCATCTTTTTCAATCTGTTTCTGATGCTAGTTACAAGTAGATGCATTTCTGTTGAAAATTGAGAGATTATATTTGATCAAGATGGTATCAGAGCTCTTTCGTACCATTCGATGACTTCGATTCTTCAAGATCTCAGTCGATCTCCTTCGTTCTCTCGATCTCTCGATCTCGACCTTCTCAATCTCGATCTCTCTTATGTAAGCTTTTTTACTTCTATCACACTTAGAATATTGTACTGTCTATAATTGGTTCTCACATTATGTTCTTCAATGATCAATATCTGTTTTTCAATGATCAATCATGTTCATTCTATTTCTTGATTGGTTTTGTGCTTTTCGTAATTGATTTGTTGAATGTCTCGTATTCAAAACAATCTTCACCGAACTCTTTATGACGCTCATGTTGTTATGGTTAATCAGACATCTACTCAAAACAATAATCCAAAACAACACATCTACTGATCAAAATAATACTAATCATTAAGGTCAATCAATTGATAATAATAGTCATCCATTATTTTTACATAACAATGATCAACCTGGAATGGTTTTAATTTCTAAGAAGTTTATCGTTAGTGAGAATGATGCTTCTTGGAAGCGATCTATGCAAATCGCCTTCTCTGCTAAGAATAAGCCAATGATCGCTACTGGCGAATTTGTTGCACTTGATGTATAATCTTCTCTACTTCCGCACTGGAAACATGTGAATGACAAGGTAATCACCTGGATATTGAACACTGTTGCTGATGATATCAGTAATAGCATGAATTACATGGATAGTGCTTTCAGTGTTTGGTCTGAGCTAAATGAGCGTTTTTTATTATAAGTGGACACGAGATTTATGAAACTCATAGGGATCTGTTCAAATTAGAACAAGGCAATGATTTAGTTGAATCTACTTTCCCAAACTTAAGGGTTTTGGGGATGAATTAAAAGCCTTGGAACCCTTTATGAAATGTACTTGGGGTGCTGTCAAAGACTGGGAAATGCAGATTGAAAAAACCAGGCTTATTCAGTTCTTTATGGGGGCTTCATTCAAGTTTTACAACAGCTAGAGGATAATTGTTAATGATGCAACCTTGGATAACGGTAAATCAAGATTTTATGTTGATCAAACAGGAAGAAAAGCAAAGGCAGATACATAATGTGTTTAATCAACCAATTGATATGATGGTTGGCTTACCTAGATCAAATTTGAAGAGTACTGATAGGACTGTTGGATTACCAGAATGCTCACATTATCATCTCAGAGGTCATACTCGAGAAAAATGTTACAAACTGATAGGTTATCCAATTGATCATCCATACCACCCAAACAACAAAGGAAAGAGAAGGATTAATCCTAGATTTGGTAATAGGCCTAGTCGGAGTATGCAAACTAGTGTTGATTCTCAGATGTCAGCTTCTTGTGTTACTGGCGAGTCAAGTGTGGTTCCTCACAGCAGTGGCAACATAACTTTGAGTACTCAAATGGAGGCCTTACAGAACTAAATGAGCTCCTTCATATAATGCTTCACCAAACCACAGTCTCAGACTCAGACTCAGCATCACATTCAGCATCCATCCATTTATTCTCCAGGTGCTTCTTATTCTTTTCCTGACAACATTGCAGGTACTGCATTCTCATTGTCTACATCCATTTTTGTGTTACTGAGAATGTGTGGATTCTAGATACAGGGGCTACAAATCATATATGTTGTAGTCTTAATTATATGCATGATATTCATGCTATAGTTGATCTATATTCTGCCACTTTTCTGAATGGTGAACAAGCACTTGTTACACACTCTGGTTTTATTTTATTGCATTACATTTCTTTGATTATCCATGATGTTTTATTCATTCCCACTTTCATTTTTAATCTTCTGTCCATCAGTAAACTTTCTTCTCAACTCCAATCTAAAATTTGGTATTAGTCTAATTCATGTTATCTGCAGGACCAGTCCCAGAATGAGACATTGGTTCTTGTAACATGATTGGAGGTCTTTATCAGCTTGTCAATACTCAACCACTATCTATATTTATAACTCTCACTCCAATTGTGTCTGTGGCTTCTCAAAATTCTCAGATCTCTTCTGTTCTTTGACATCACCGTTTGGGACATGTTCCCCTTTCTGTAATCTCAAAAATTCCATACTTAGCTTTCAAACAGTTATAACACCTATTTGACAATGTCTCATTTCCTGTTTGTGATATTTGTCCATTAGAAAATCAATGTAAATTGTCTTTTTTTTGTGAATATGTTGTGAACTTGATGATTTCATTAACAAAACACCTTGGTAGATTTTACTTAGTGAAAAATGTAGCACTCGACGGATAAGGATTATAGTCCTGACAGATGACTCAATATAGTCCCGACGGATGATGATTTATTATCCATCGTGTGGGTAGCTTCTGTAACAATAAGTCTGTAGCACATTTCTGTATACACATTGTTTAGATTCTGTAGTAGTACTCAAGTCATTTGACTTTAACTAGATATGCAGAATAGGTTGATTAATTGTACATAGATGATGTCTTGTAATTCTGCATAAATGAAATGAAGTCAAGTGCCAGATAGCTACCCGACGGATAAACAACAATGCCACTCGACGGATGATCAACAAGGCAACCCGACAGATGATCATGAACCCGACGGATAAAGAATTCAAACATCTGTTGACAGTGACAACACAGTCACATGCGTCGAGTGTATGCAAATGGAATGTGGAAGCATATTCAACTGGGTTTTAGAGAACAAAGAAGCATTGCCATTTCCATGCTATTATGAAGATATTCAAAGATGCTGGAATAGAGTAATAAAGTAGCACAATATTAGACTTGATAGTTTTTGTTTTATTTTCTTGTCTTATTACTTTGTAATCTTGGTGTTATATAAACCAAGAAGTAGCAAATAGAACAACAAGCAACTGAGCAAGATTATTATTCTCAGAGAAACATTTGTAAGTTGTATTCTTAGCATTTCTCTGTAAACTTAGTTGTTCAAATTTGTAAGCAGCTGTGAGCTAATTTCTACACAGAGTTCTCTTGATATAATATATATCTCTGGTGGATACAGTCAAATCCACCAGAAAGTTTTTAAAGACTTGTGTTTTTAATACTTGTGTATTGATTCATTCCAAGTTATTATTCCGTAGTCTGCAAATCAATTCACGCAGTTATATATTATTAAGATAGAACATTTTATATCTTTGTGAAAAAGTTTTAAGAATTCCATTCAACCCCCCTTCTGTAATTCTTGTTGCATTGTTAGGGACTAACAATTGGTATCAGAGCAAGCTCTTGATAAACAAAGAGTTTAAAGATCAAAACAAAACAGCAAGATGAACAAGAAGGATGTTGGAATCAAGATTCATTTTCTGGATAAGGATAATTACCATCATTGGAAGGTAAAAATGCATCTCCATTTACTTTCTCAAGATGAGGCCTATGTAGATTGCATAGAGAGAGGCCCTCATGTACCAATGAGAGCTGCAACTGGAAATGAGCCATCAGTCCCCAAGCCAAGGCATGAATGGTCTGATCCTGATATTGAACAAGTCAGGAAAGATAAGAAGGCCATGAATATTCTGTTCAATGGAGTTGATGGTGACATGTTTGCCAACATCATCAATTGCAAAACTTCCAAGGAAGTCTGTGATGGCACTGAGCAAGTAAGGGAAAATAAGATGCAGCTACTCATTCAGCAATATGAGCATTTTTATAGTGAAGAAAGTGAGTCTATCACTGACATCTTTAGTAGGTTTCAAAAACTACTAAATACTCTGAAGTTGCATGGAAGGGTCTATCAGACAAAAGAATCAAATTTATTCCTTAGATCTCTTCCAAAGGAATGGAAACCTATGACAGTCTCATTGAGAAACTCTCAAGATTACAAGGAGTTTACTTTAGAGAGGCTGTATGGCATCCTGAAAACTTATGAGCTTGAAATAGAGCAAGATAAGAGGATGGAGAGAGGAAAGAAGAAAGGAGGACCCATTGCACTAGTTGCTGAGTTAGAGAAAGAGAAGGAGATGAAGATGGAAGCTGTTGAATCAACTTCAAAGGTCTGTGAAAATAAGGACAAGGGGCTGGTAGCAGAAAATGAAGATTATTTGAGCCAAAATGACATGGAAGATATTGATGAACATCTAGAATTTCTTTCCAGAAGATTTTCCAAGCTCAAGTTCAAGAAGAACTTTGGAGCAGCCAAGCCAAATAGAAACATGGTGGATAAATCTAAATTCAAATGTTTCAAATGTGGCTTGGCAGGGCACTTTATCAGTGAGTGTAGAAAGTCAGATTCCAACAAAAAGAAGTTTGAGCCTGTGGATTATAAACAGAAATACTTTGAGTTGCTCAAACAAAAGGAAAGGGCTTTCATTACACAAGAAAATGACTGGGCAGCAAATGGTCTGGATGAGGATGAGGATGTCAGCTATGTTAATCTAGCCCTAATGGCCAAGTTTGATGAAACAGAGACAAGTTTTTCAAGTAATCAGGGAAATAGAAAGAATCTATGGTACTTGGATAGTGGTTGCTCAAGACACATGACTGGTGATTCTACCCTGCTCACAGAGTTCAAGGAGAGAGCTGGCCCAAGTATTACTTTTGGAGATGACAGCAAGGGTTATACTGTGGGATATGGCTTGATTTCAAAAGACAATGTCATCATTGAAGAGGTTGCCTTAGTGGATGGTCTCAAGCACAATTTGTTGAGTATCAGCCAGTTTTGTGATAAAGGCAATTCAGTAACCTTCAACTCAGAAGCCTGTGTTGTGACTAACAAGAGGAGCAACAAAGTGGTTCTCACTGGTGTGAGAAAAGGAAATGTGTACCTAGTTGACTTCAACTCATCAAATGCAGAATCTGTTACTTGTTTTCTCAGCAAAGCAAGTCAGGATGAAAGTTGGTTATGGCTCAAGAAGCTATCCCATCTAAACTTCAAGACCATGAATGAACTAGTAAAGAAAGAACTGGTTAGAGGCATTGCTCAAGTGGAGTTTTCTAAGGATGGATTGTGTGATGTCTGCCAAAAGGGAAAGCAGATCAAAGCATCATTCAGAAAGAAGCTTGATTCAACAATTGAAGAACCTTTGCAACTGCTACACATGGATTTGTTTGGACCAGTCAATGTGTTATCCATCTCAAGGAAAAGATTTTGCCTAGTAATTGTAGATGATTTCTCAAAGTTCTCTTGGACATATTTCCTAAAGTCTAAAGATGAGGCTAGTGAAATCATCATCAATCACACAAGGTAAGTCAATAATCATCCTGATTTTAAAGTTAGAAGAATCAGGAGTGACAATGGAACTGAGTTCAAAAATTCTGTCATGAGAGCATTTTATGAAGAATATGGGATTTTGCATGAGTTTTCAGCAGCAAGAACTCCACAACAAAATGAAGTGGTAGAAAGAAAGAACAGATCACTTATTGAAGCTGTCAGGACAATGCTTGAAGAATCTAAATTACCAACATATTTCTGGGCTGAAGCTGTAAATACTGCATCCTAAACTCAGAATATTTCTCTGATTAATCAAGCAAAATGCATGACTCCCTATCAATTGTTCAAGAACAAGAAGCCAACTCTAAATTTTCTTCATGTCTTTGGCCGCAAATGTTATATCTTGAGAAATTAAACTGATCAGAATGGGAAGTTTGATGCTAAAGCAGATGAAGG
This sequence comes from Apium graveolens, assembly GCF_009905375.1. Lineage (NCBI taxonomy): Eukaryota > Viridiplantae > Streptophyta > Magnoliopsida > Apiales > Apiaceae > Apium > Apium graveolens. The sequence goes on along the minus strand of NC_133654.1, from coordinate 25,379,367 downwards.
AATTTTTGTTGGATATGCTGTTGGTAAAGCACATAGAGTCTACAATCTAAGAACCAACATTATTGTGGAATCAATACATGTTGTGTTTGATGATAAAAAGATTGAAGGACTGCAAGATGGAGATTATCATGAGAGCCTCAAATTTGACAATGTGGAGATGGTTAGTGATGACAGTGATGATGAAAATGATCAAGAAACAGTATCAAAAGATAATGCAGAAAAATCTACTACCACTGAAGCATAAAATTCAACATCTGTCGAGTTGTATAATGCTTCATCCGTCGGGAGACAAGCTACCTTATCCTTCGGGAGACAACCAGCCTCATCCGTCGGTACTCAAAATTCACCATCCGTCGGGTCATCAAAAGAAGCTGGGAGTCAGAATAGATCACCTACAGAAAGCTCTCCCTTCTCAAATCAAAGATCCATTAACTCAGGGGGAGTTTGAAATAATTAAAACTCAATCACACATCAAGACAACAATGAGGCCTCTTCATCTAGAGCTAATCTACCTCAACAAAGGAAATGGACAAAGGATCACCCCTTTGAGCTCATCATTGGTGATGTATCTTCTAGAGTTCAAACAAGGAGAGCAACTCAAGAAGAATGTCTATACAGCATCTTTCTTTCTAAGAAAGAACCTAAGAAGGTAGAAGAAGCTTTGTTGGATCCTGATTGGATTTTAGCTATGCAAAAGGAGCTAAACCAATTTGAGAGGAATAAAGTGTGGAAGTTGGTGCCCAAGCCTAAAGGAAAGAATCCAATAGACACCAAATGGGTATTCAGAAACAAGATGGATAAAAATGGCATAGTAGTCAGGAACAAAGCTAGATTGGTTGCTATGGGCTATTGTCAACAAGAAGGAATAGATTTTGATGAAACATTTGCTCCTGTTGCAAGACTTGAAGCCATCATAATCTTCTTAGCCTATGCAGCCCATGCCAATTTTAAAGTCTATCAAATGGATGTCAAAAGTGCCTTTCTGAATGGAGATTTGGAGGAGGAAGTCTATGTCAGTCAGCCTCCTGGTTTTGAAGATCCAAATTTTCCAGAATATGTTTACTATCTTTTGAAAGCACTTTATGAACTGAAGGAAGCACCTAGAGCCTGGTATGACACTTTGTCAAAGTTTCTTTTAGAGAATCACTTCACTAGAGGTACTGTATACAAAACTCTTTTCTTTAAAAATATTAATGGCTCTAGTATACCTGTTCAAATTTATGTAGATGACATTATTTTTGGCTCTACAGATGAAAAACTTTGCAAAAAGTTTGCCAAATTGATGCAAAGTAAGTATGAAATGAGTATGATGGGAGAACTAACTTACTTTCTTGGTTTGCAAGTTAAGCAAGTTAGTGATGGAATATTCATTAGTCAAACTAAATACATTTATGATCTTTTAAAGAAGTTTGAACTAATGGACTGCACATCTGCAAAAACTCCCATGGTCACTGCAACTAAGCTTGAATTAAACACTACTGAAAAGTCTGTGGATATTTCAAGTTATAGGGGCATAGTTGGCTCACTTCTGTACTTAACAGCTAGTAGGCCAGATATAATGTTTGCTACATGTTTGTGTGTAAGATTTCATGCTGATCCTAGAGAATCTCACTTAGTAGCTATTAAGAGAATTTTCAGATGTCTCAAGGGAACACCAAAACTTGGGATTTGGTACCCTAGAGATTCTAGTTTTGATCTACTGGTTATTCAGATGCAGATTATGCAGGTTGTAGAATTAATAGAAAAAGTACAACAGGAACCTGTCAATTTCTAGGAAACAAGCTTGTATCCTGGTTCAGTAAAAAGCAAAATTCAGTTTCTACTTCTACAGCTGAAGCTGAATATATTGTTGCTGGCAGTTGCTGTGTACAGATTTTGTGGATGAAAAACCAATTGCTAGACTATGGTCTGTGTAACACCCCCAAATCCGGGGTCGGGGATCCGGGTTGTCACCAGTTCCATTTCCCTTAATAATACTTAATCTTAATAATCAACCAATTACTGCATACTGTGAACCCACAATATACACACACACCACAAGTTATAGTCTCAGAGATGAATACCAAAAATAACACAAGTCATTTAATTCTACAATTATAAGTCATTACACCTCAAAAGGGTTTCTGAATAAATTTACATATTCTTTGCCATTATTACAATTCACAAATATACATAAGTCTGGTACAACAAAAGTTGAAAGCCTGGCCTATTGGTAGACCCTACCTCAGCTACAACGGCATCAACGCCTACAGGAAACTGCGGAACGTTTCCTATCCGCTCGCGAATTGGGAGCTTGATCCTGTTCATCTTGTCTATCTGTTGTTGTGTGATGAAAGAAGAAATCAAGGGTGGGCAACAAGCCCACCGAAATAATATGTATTATAATTAACAATATATGAGCATTCTCATAGTACTCATGAAAGTCTTGGTCAAGAAGAAATGAACCAAGTTTGTTATTTTAATGCGACGAAGTCGCAAAATATTCAGTATACATATATACTTCTCAAATCTTTGAAATCCTCTGACATCTATAATATACACAGAGTTCCAGTTTATAACTGTATAAAATATCGTTGCAAGGTGATCTCATATATCTAACCTTGTCTCAACGTTTTTCTGAAAATCTTTGTCATGCATAAGATAATCACTTACTAGATATAAGTTGAAAAGATGAAGTTACAAGATACTCTCATATACTTATATCTTTTCCTAATACTACTTGAACTACCACCGTCCAAGTTATAATTAGTTTCAAAAGTTCATCACACAGATGAGACTACAAGTTAATACTTGAATAGATTCAATCTTTGAAATATTATTGAATGAAATGAAGTTACGAGATATTTCATTAAGTCCCGATATATATATATATATATATATATATATATCCATATATATCTCTCATACATTTCCTGAAAACCTCTGTCATATAAAGTATGAACAGAGTTGCAATATCCAATGAATTTGGAAAGAAAAGAATTTTGGCATAAACCCGATATCTTGCTGATCAGGCAAAGATACCAATAAGTAACTTTTTCTACTTATAGATGGATGAATCCCCCACCGGTCATCACCCTGGCCGCATTAGGACCTTGTGCTGGACCGCCACCCGGCCTCTTACGCGTTGATGGACTGCCACCCAGCCACTTACACTTTGATAGACCGTACCCCGGCCTGTCGCTTATGCCGACTCAATTAGATGGGCTTACTTCCTGAACATTGGGCAAGTAATCAAATTGTTTTCTCAAAACAGCAACCTCGTTGCGAATGTAAAATACACCACAGAGCCGGATCCCTCAGATTTTGAGCGAGTGTTTAAATCGCCTTCGAAAGGAGGATCTTAAATATAAAAATGAGTTTTGGGATCCGCCCTAACTTTTAAAAATCATTTTGAAGACTCGAAAATATTTTTAAGAATATTTGGAGTAATGCTGATTTAATGAAATAAATCAGTCCCGATATATTAGAAAATATCTGAATATTATTATTTAAATAATATTCCCATAAGGATAACCTTTATAAAAAAATAATTGAAATAGAAGTTTTAAAACTCATACTTGAAATGAATAATAAATAACCAAAGATATACTTATGCGAAAGTACGATCTTTATTTGAATAATCGAAAATAAGTTTGATTATCGAAATATTATTCTTTAATAAAATAAAGAATATTATTTAATAAATAAGCGGAGTCATAAGTCCACGAATGAATATTCAAAATAATATTCATTAAATAAAATAAACGGAGTCATAAGTCCTCGAACGAATATTCAACTAATAATATTCATTAAATAAAATAAACGGAGTCATAAGTCCTCGAATGAATATTCAATTAATATTCATTAAATAAAATAAACGGAGTCATAAGTCCTCGAATGAATATTCAACTAATAATATTCATTAAATAAAATATACAGAGTCATAAGTCCTTGAATGAATATTCAACTAATATTCATTATTTAAAATAAAGTTATCGAATAAACCTTATTCGATTAATAGTTTTGATAACTATATCTATATATATAAATATATATATATAATATATATTCGGGAACATCGACTCCCGGTTTAGAAAATGTTCACCTTTGGGTCCCCTATACTAAGGGTGTACGCAACTACTGCTTATCTCTAGAATAGGTATTATGCAACTTATAAACTTTTGAATCAACAATTAGATATCAAGATTACAAAACAGGCATGCATATAAATATCATATCACATGCTCCAATATATCGCAAGACTTTGCTAATAATAATCATGCACTTATCACAAGATAATGCATATACATATATACATCACAACAACAGTATAACGGGTAGAAAACTTGCCTGAGTGTTCCCGGTTAGACTTAAGCTTAGAGTGGGTCTGATAACCTATGAACAGCAACATAAGTCGGAATTAAACCACGGTCGCTTAAGAAACTAGACTTTAACCAATTGAACCCTAACGTTTGCTTATGGTCACTTCTACGCTTAACGAATCACATAAGTCGTTCGAGTACCCTTGGCTCCACCATTTTTAATAAATTAACCATTAAGAATTTTAAGGCGATTCTTTGGCAAGTACCCTACCAGCTGCCTAATCCACTTTACATAATTGTTTCATACTCCAATTAGTCATTTAAGGGCCTTAACCAAGGTTTCAAAGTAAGGTGAGGGGTAATGGTTCGTTCGCGAAATGACGTTACTTAAAACGGTCGTTTCTCCTAAACCGTACATCGGAACCAAGTGATCCACATATAAAAACGAAGCTTACGACACGCTCTAGCTAAAAATGGAAATGTTACAGATTGTTTATTGAGTTTTCTGTCCTGAACACTAAGAACAAGCAGTTGAATAAAAATGGGCATTACGACGGCTATATTTACGAGTTTTCCAAGTTTCTCACTACACCAAAATCTCACCAAACAACCCACAATCATTAACACATCAAAACCTCAACTAAATAATACTATAACAGTCCTTATTCTTCATATTCTTCATCTCAACCAACCACAATCAAGTTTTATTAACTATAACAAGATTCATTCACCAAATCACTCCAAATCCAAATCAAACCACTAATAATAAAAGTTCATGCTTCTCATTTAGAAAACCAACCATCAAAATCACTAATAATCAAAGTAAAGGATAGGGTTTGAAGTTTATACCTTCCTTGGGAGGTGTTAAGTTGCTAGGAAGCCTTAGGGAGCCTCCTACAAGCTTGATCTTTTCAAAGAAATCAAGAACACAAAGTTAGGCTTTGAAGTTTCTAAAAGTCCGATTGAAATAACTGTAAAAATGAGGGTCTTACCATGCTTATTTGGATGAGACTTGTGAACAAGAGTTGTAGGCCATCTCAATACCTTTCCAACGAGCTATAGAACACAACATTTGAGTGAGAAATGAAGGAAATACAGCAGTTTTAATGTGCTGGTTCTGTTTTGGCCGAGAGCAATGGAAATGGGGGAGGAAGATGAGAGCTTGTGCTGACTTGAACTTGTGGTGGAAATGAAATAATTTTAGGATATTTACTTGACTAGTTGTTTTGTTTAAATTAGTGGAAAGTGACATAAGCATGGTGATGGCATCAAGCTTACATAATCCTTGCTACTTGTCTCATCCTTATGGTGGAAGCATCTTTTTAAGCTTAATCCTTATATTAAGATGTTAACTAAGTGCATTAATCTTGCACTAATTGACCCTCGTCCTTGCCTCTTGCATTACTTATTCGTTTAATTATTTTACGACTTGTTTATTATTCATTCTCGTTGATCGTTTGAGGGATCATATCCGGGATCTCATTACTTGGGTTCCCCTAAACCTTTCTCAATATTTCATATTCCTTTTATGGTCCTCTCTTATAATCCTTGAATTTAAATCCTTTTAATCATGTTACCTTATACTCAATTCTTTCAGTATCTGGTGAATTTTCGGGAAAAAAATCAAAGTGTTCGAATTTAGATTCTGACGATCTTTACATACATTTATATACCATATGGAGTACTAATAAGATCTCAGAATATCAATAAAAGAATTCCTACATAGTGTGGCATGAAAAGTTTTCTTAATCAGCATAATCAGCAAAATCACTATTCATCATTGTTTCAAAGATTCCAAAAATTGGGGTTATTACAGTCTGCAAGTGGAAAGAATTCTCATTTTCTGTGATAACACAAGTGCAATTTCCATCACTGGAAATCCAGTACAGCATTCAAGGACAAAGCACATAGACATCAAGTACCACTTCATAAGGGAACATGTAATGAATGGTACTGTAGAACTATATTTTGTTCCAAGTGAAAAGCAGCTTGCAGATATATTTACCAAGCCACTGGATGAATCCACCTTTTCAAGGTTGGTAAGTGAGTTAGGTATGCTAAATTACTCTTAAATCTTTTCAGATAATTTGCAAGTTGTAATGCAACCAGAAATTTAATTGATTTTTCAGTCTTGGATGAAATTTTGGCTAAGTCAAAATTTACATCTCGACGGATGATCATTATCCATCGAGTTTGATCATCCGTCGGTATACATTTTTATTAATAAAATCAATTATTTTTGTGGAATATTTTATGACTCGACGGATAACTGATTTATCCTCATCCGTCGAATTGTCTGAATCTTAGCCGTTAATTCTCTGAACATTATCCATCCAGTATACTTACAGTTTATAAGTATAACACGACGGATAATTGAAGGAATTTTTACAATTTATTTTTAAACGGCTATTTTGGGCAATTCTTTTTGGTTACTTTATTTCACTTTTTTAACAGTTATATTTGAGACAGTATAAAAGCATAATTCATTTTCATTGCTTTTCTTTTATCATTCTCAAATCATCTGCTCTAAATTCTCTCTTTCTCTAAAGCAACTATCATTTCTATCTCTGCAATTTCCACTTTCTAACAATGGTACCAGTAGTCAAGATCATGTCACAAACTGGATACATCTATGAGAAAAACAACTTCACGGCTGTAGTAAACAAGGGGATTCAACATTCAAGTGACTACCACAAAATGATGGATTTTGTGAAGAACTGCAAACTCAGCTATGCAATGCTAGAATCACCTACCATCTTCAGTGAGGTTGTTGAAGAGATGTGGACGACTGCTACATACAACTCTACTGATAAGACCATCACACTCACTATTAAAGGTAAGGAATTTTGTATCAATAGTGATGTTATTAAAGCATGTTTCAAAATTCCTGATAACACTGTGACCTCACCACACACAGATACTAGTATTGTTAATATGTTTAATTTCATGAACTATGCACTCTCTACTTCTAAGTTAAGTGATATTAGGAGGTTGGGTCTTAGGAAAGAATGGAGTTTCATGTGTGACGTAGTTACAAAGGTCTATTCTGGTAAAATCAGTAATTTTGATTCTGTCAATATTTCTATGCTTAACATGTTTTACATGCTAGTTATAGATAAGTTCTTTAATTTTAGTGATCTGATTTTGTTTGAGTTGGGGTTTAAATTAGGGGAGTTAAATAAGAGGGGTAAAAATATTTACTAATCTAGATTTTTCATGATGCTAGCTAACCACCTCTCTGAGGAGATTATGCTTGAGAACCCAAACAACAAATTAGATTGCTGGGTTCAAGAGAGAAAAATTATTGCAGATTTAAACAGGGCAAACCATCACAAGGAGGTGCCACTATTCTATTTTCCTGTAATGGAAGCACCTCAGGTAAGTGAGGTAAGTTCATATGTCCCTACTTTTCCAACCTCACAGATTTTTTTGAATTCTAGTGTAGTTATGGCAACTGTGTCAATGACCCAACAGTTGCCTACCCAAGCTACTAAACCATCAAAAATTTCAAAATCCAAATCAAAGAAAGCCCCCTCTGGTATCTCTCAAAAGATGCCAGTTGTAAAATCCACCAAACCCAAAGAGGGGAGTGTGAATGTGGGTAAGGTAGGTGAGGGACAGGGTGAACATAAAAGAAACCCTAAGGATAAGGTTGGAGAGGTGAGTGTTTCCCAGCCTAGCCACACTGCAGTTTCCCAACAAACTGCAGTGCTTAAAAAGGACAAAAGCTCATTTCTAGCTACATCCTCCCAAAAGGATGTGGCTATTGAACAAAGCTCTTAGCCAAGAGCATAGGCCAAAAGGGTAAGGGACACTAGCTCACCCCAAACTTATGCCAGAAAGAAGAAATCAAAAACCTTTGGGGATGTACAGGGTTCACACACTGTGCAAACTGGTGCTAAAGACACGGTCAATGCACCTTCTCAAATTCAGTTTGATGTGGCTCCAATAAATGTGGAGTCACAGCCAAAATCTTTAGTTATAGAAGCACCTCACACACCAAATTCTCCCACAAACTCTCGGGATATGGATATGATCAACACATCAATTCATGATTCCCCTTCTTTAACTCTGTTGGGGAAGCCAAAATCTAATGCAAGTGAGCATCATCTTTTAGATGATTTGTTGGCTCACTTGCCAATTCTTTCAGGATCTGTTGAAACATCTATGCCTAAAATCTCATCAATCTGCACAGAGTCCACAATAGTTTCAATTCCAAGTTCACTCATTTCTACTCTCTCGATGGATATTGCTCATCCGTCGAGTAGTGATTGTATCCCGACGGATAAGCTTAACAGCAGTTATTCGTCGGATAGTCAAACTGCTAACCCGACGGGTATCCCTTATCTGTTGAGTGTCTCTGCACAGCTTAAAATTTCATCAATTATCTCAAGTGCAGAAGACTTAGTGGTAGTACAGTCACTCTTACGATTGAGGGAAGAGAGTGTTATGAGTGAGAGTCTGGGTTGCTCCTAGGAAAAAGGAGAGGAAAAGAGTGAAAATAAGCAATCCAGTTCTTCAGGATTGGCAAAAGAGAGTGAGAGGAGTCCCACCTTAGATGGTGAAGGTGAGGGTGTGAGGGTGGGAAGCCAAGGTGAGACCTTGATGCAACGGAAGAGTGAACATGAGAGAAATGCAGGTACAGGAGCTATAAGGATGGATGTCATTGCAAGTGAGTTAATGGATGTCCAGGATGCAGACAGGGAGGGACTATCTCAGCGAAGCTGTTATAGATTCCACCTCCCTTGATGCTGAGACATTGACTCACCCTGTTCCAGCTTATCAGCTTCTAGCTGAACAGGGCAATGACAATGCAGAAAGGATGCTCAACTTGGTGCACACCACACAGTCAATACTAAGGGCTAAGGATGCCATCACAGTTTTGCCCTCTACAGCTGATTATGTTGATTATGAGACTGTTGGTTCATCAAATTTCTTTGGAGATGAAGGTGGAGATAGTGAAGAAGAGCCATTGGACATAGGGGAGAAGTAGGTTCTAGCTCAAGATCAGGCATGCCATCATGGTCATTTTCAAAGCATTGTGATGAACACTACTTCAAGACAACCCTGATTTAACTCATAAATCAGACAAATTCTGCTCTTCAAACCACCACAAATGCCAACACCAAGAAGCTCATTCAAGCACATCTTGCTTCTCTGCAACTACAACAAATTCAAGGCTTCCAATATGCTAGAGATGTCAACACCATCAAAGGAGATATTGATGAGATGAAGAAGGCTATTTCTGACAAAATGGACTCTAAGCTTCCAGAAGCTACAATGTTTGATATTAAGAGACAGCTCAGGAAAAATTCTGATCTTGCCACAAAGATAGATGCCTTGGATACAAGGATGACAGCTATGGAAGCATCTCTTACAGCAATTCATCTGCATCAAGCTCAACAGACAGACTTGCTTCAGAAACCGGTGGCTGTACAAACCTCCTCCTCCACTCAACTAGATGATAACAAAAAGGGGGAGAAAGGACCAAGTGAGGAGGAGAAACAGCTTAACATTCAAATCAGTAAAGTAATTGTGCCTACAATTGCTTTCACCAAGCCATCAGTTATAGACATCATTGATCTGATAAATGAAGCAACAGCCAATATCAGAGCAGCTGAAAAGAAACAGTTGAGTCCAATCAACTGGGAGAAAATTGATGAGGACATTCAAAAGAAGTTTGGGTTAGTAAAGAAGCCAGAAAAGTCAGCCATTCATCACTCTCAAGTCAGGCAAATCTCTGTGAATGAAATGAGCATGAACTATCTGGAAAGGGGACAACCATCCTACATCAAATCTCCAAAGGCTGAAATAATTTTGAAGCCAAGGGTGAACTAGCCAAAATCATCATTAAAGAACCCTTTGGATACAGTGTATGAGACACCTAAGCCTGATGAGAAGAAACTGTTGTCAAGGTCAATTGCCTTCTACAAGGATCCAGCTGATTCAACCTTAAAAAGGAGAATTGCTAAAGTTTTCAGGAATGGGAAAGAAATTTGTGTGGTGGATGGACATCCTCAATTTTCTCAAGCAAAGAGAGAAGAAAAGGCAAGATTGAAGCAAGAAAAGAAGCAAGTTGCTCTAGATGCTAAAAAGGCTAAACAAAAGAAAGAGCAAGCTGCTGTCTTGGCCAGGCTACAAGCTATGAAACCAACACAATAAATTTCTGCTCAGCCATCTGAAATCACTGAATCTCAAGATCTAAAGAAGCAAGTTGAACCACAACAGAAGAAACCTCAAAGATACAAGGAATTGGCCAAAAGAACCAAAAGGAAATTGGACTTTGTTGATAAGGAATTGGAGGATCGGTTTTCCAAGGAATCCACTCCAACTACAACTCAAGCATCAAAACCCTCTGTGGTATTTGAAGACATTAAAGTGGTGGATCCTTACAGGAACATTCATGGTGAACCTATTGTGCCTAAGGATGAACCAATAGACTGGGAGAGTCTACCAATTCCTGACTTCAATTTGCCAGTCCTCAGCAAGCCAAAAGAATAAAGTCAAGAGCAGTCAAGAAAGTGAAGTTGTCACCTCTCAAATCCAAATCTCTAACTAAAGCACAATCCAAAGTCAACAAGGGAGATTACATGTACTTGTGTGACATAAAGGAATTCTTTGATCTAAATCTCTATCTAGATGAACTAGAAGAAGTGAGAGGGATTGATGCCTACAAGAATCTACCTGAAAGGTTAGTTTTCAAGTACAAGGGAGGAAAGGAGATTCAATGGCCACTTCACAAGATCCTTCAAGAAAGCCAAGCTGTACTGATAAAGGTTTATTCATCATTCAAGAAGAACTTTGGATTCAATGTAACTGCAAGAAGACTGGTTCTAAAGAAGATTGAAGAACTGAGGAGTATTAGAGATAAAGATGCACTCCCAAAGACTCTAATTATTCCTTACACAGGGAGAATAGTGCATCTAAGGCCCTACTGGCTGATGGAGTTCATGGATGACAAAGGAGAGAGAATATTTTTCAGATTAGAAGACCAATTGAGCATCTCTAGCAATGAGACTCTTGTGGAAATGCAAGAAAAGCTAAATCTCTCAGAATCTGATGAACTGGAATTCCACAGACAGCTCCAAAATCAGATAGAAGAAAACAACAGAAAGCTTGGAAATAGATTAATCTGCTCAGGCTAGAGGAGCACCTTGAAAATGACTGTGAGCAAATCTTTATACATTTTGTTAATTGAAGCACTTTACAGTTTTATCTACTTAGTTTCAAAGTTGCATTTTTAGGGTGTTTTGTTATCATCAAGTTTCTCTTAATTTATGGCTACAATTCCAGTAGACATAAATTGGGGGAGATTGTTGTGAATATGTTGTGAACTTGATGATTTCATTAACAAAACACCTTGGTAGATTTTACTTAGTGAAAAATATAGCACTCGACGGATAAGGATTATAGTCCCAACGGATGACTCAATATAGTCCCGACGGATGATGATTTATTATCCATCGAGTGAGTAGCTTGTGTAACAATAAGTCTGTAGCACATTTCTGCATACACATTATTTAGATTCTGTAGTAGTACTCAAGTCATGTTGACTTTAACTAGATATACAGAATAGGTTGATTAATTGTACATAGATGATGTCTTGTAATTCTGCATAAATGAAATGAAGTTAAGTGCCAGATAGCTACCCGACGGATAAACAACAATGCCACTCGACGAATGATCAACAAGGTAACTCGACGGTTGATCATGAACCCGACGGATAAAGATTTCAAACATCTGTTGACACTGACAACACAGTCACATGTGTCGAGTGTATGCAAATAGAATGTGGAAGCCTATTCAACTTGGTTTTAGAGAACAAAGAAGCAATGCCATTTCCATGCTATTATGAAGATATTCAAAGATGCTGGAATGGAGTAATGAAGTAGTACAGTATTAGACTTGATAGTTTTTGTTTTTTTTTGTCTTATTACTTTGTAATCTTGGTGTTCTATAAACCAAGAAGTAGCAAATAGAACAACAAGCAACTGAGCAAGATTATTATTCTCAGAGAAATATTTATAAGCTGTATTCTTAGCATTTATCTATAAACTTAGTTGTTCAAATTTGTAAGCAGCTGTGAGATAATTGCTACACAGAGTTCTCTTGATATAATATATATCTCTGGTGGATACAGTCAAATCCACCAGAAAGTTTTTAAAGACTTGTGTTTTTAATTACTTGTGTATTGATTCATTCCAAGTTATTATTCCGCAGTTTACAAATCAATTCACACAGTTATATATTATTAAGATAGAACATTTTATATCTTTGTGAAAAAGTTTCAAGAATTCCATTCAACCCCCCTTCTGTAATTCTTGTTGCATTGTTAGGGACTAACACTTTTCCTAATAGTACATCTCATGTTATCTTACCTTTTGATTTAATTCATTGTGATCTTTGGGGTCCTTATAGGACTCCAACTCATAATGGTTATAAGTACTTTTTAACAATAGTTGATGATTGTACAAGAAGCCTTTGGACCATTCTGTGACCCATAAAACAACATGTCATACAGTCTTTACAAGATTTTTTTATTCATGTTAAAAATCAATTCAATGCTTCTGTTAAATGTTTGAGATCTGATAATGGAGGAGAGTTTATAAATCATGAACTCTGTACTTTTTCCAATAATCAGGGTATCAAACACCAATCTTCTTTTCCTTCCACTCCTCAACAAAATGGAAGAGTGGAGAGGAAAGACAAAAACTTGTTGGAAATGACCAGAGCTCTCATGTTCCATGCTCATCTTTCCATCAAATTTTGGGGTGTTTTTCTTATGACATCTAACTATTTTATTAACAGAATTCTTACTTCTGTGTTGGGTTTTATTAGTCCTTATTAACTCTTTTTCATACACCTCTTGATTGTAGTGATCTCAGAGTTCTTGAATGTTTAGCTTACATGTCAGTTTATTTCACAGACAAATTAGCTCCACGAGTAGTTAAAACTATTTTTATTGGATATCTTTTGCATCAGAAAGGTTACAGATTATATGATCTTATCACTCATACAACTCATGTCTCAAGGCTTGTTGTTTTTCATAAAAATATTTTCCTTTTGAAAAATTATACAAATTCTGTATTGTACCCACCTTCCACATTTCAGTTTTTCCACCATATCTCATATCTAATGTACATGACAACTCTATTGAGCACATTTATACTGATTTCATTGATGATTTTACATCCTCATCCCCTTTAAACAACACCAATACAATTCCAGATAACTCAGATAGATCATCATCTGAAAATTCTGATTTTTCACATGATCCTCCTGATTCACATGGTCCTACTGAATATTCCCCATCATTTCCTATCAATACTAGGTTATCTCTTAGACACAAGATACAACATATATGGATGAAATATTTTGTTCTCCCCAGCACTAAGCATGGTCCCAAGCATTCTTCTTCTGATATGCCTCAAGCACATTCAGTTCTTTTAAATAGTCGAATTGATGTATCAAAATATAATTTTCTTCATTATTCTATTCAGAATCCACAATTTCTAGTCTATGCTTGTAATGGGTCCTCTTCTACTTATAAAGAGCCATATACTTACAACCAAGCTACTTCTAATCCCAGATGGGTAGAAGACATGAAAAAAGTGCTTAATGCTCTTGAATCCAATAACAGTTGGTATATTATCACTTTACCTCAAGGAAAGAAAGTAGTTGGGTGTAAATGGGTTTATAAAGCAAAATTCTTGGCTGATTGTTCTCTGGATAAGTTCAAAACTCGATTGGTAGCTAAGGGTTATACATAGATTGAAGGAGAACACTACCATAATACTTTTGTACCAGTTGTGAAAATGTCTATTGTACGGACTATTCTTGCCCTTGCTTTTATTACAGCTTGGTCCGTTTATCAACTTGACATCAACAATGCTTTCCTCCATGATGATCTTTTAGAGGAAGTGTACATGGAGATTCCTCAAGGTCATCCACTTTATGGAAAGCCTAATGTTTTTTTGTCGATTACTCAAGTATTTATATGGCTTGAAGCAAGCATCTCGACAATGGTTCACAAAGCTTGTTTCTGTTTTACTAGGATTAGGTTTTGTTCAAGAAGTCGCAGATTATTCTTTGTTCACCTTGAACAAAGAGGGATCCTTTGTTATTGTTATAGTCTATATTGATGATATCTTAGCAATTTCAGTATTAGCGGGTGTCACAGTTTCTGAAGATTCACTACTAGCGGGGGGCAGGCATAACAGATTTTGGGGTTAATAAAACATAAGCTACTTTACGCATGGTAAGGAAAAAATAACATTTTTTTGTTTCCAACGCTTAAAGTGCACACCCTCAAAATGGAAAGGATTATTAATATCAAAAGCTACATTACCAGAAAAATCTACAGTAGACATGGAAAGCAGATTCTTAATAATCGCAAAATTTCGGAACGTCTTAAAATTGTTGTAAAAATATTTTTTTTAAAAAAAACAAACAAACATTCACATCTTTTCTCTTTCATGTGCTTATACAAATCTCTCACATACACTCTTTTTAGTATTAATATATTTGGTGAATTTACCATCTCCTTTACACTTACATGTTATATTATTCGTGCCAGCATTACTATCTATATAAAGAGTAGGGTTTTCTTAAACCGAAGACAATAATCTCGAGCAGTATATTTGTTTCTTTTGGGTGTGGATTGACCGATAATTTCTAGGTGTAATAAATTATCATTAAAGAATATTTTTTTGGGTTGTTTTATCCTGGGGACGACGGGGCAAAAGTGATCGTCTAGCACTATTTTGGACATAGCCGCGAAACGTCTTAAAAAAGCGTGATCCGTGACTCATCCCAGAAAAATCCGGTATATTCGTTCTATTTTTCAGATTTTAATAATCGTAAAATAATTTCTTTTGAAAATTTGTTTTTTATTTTTTCAAATATTTTTTACAACAATTTTAAGACGTTTCGAAATTTTGCGAGTATTAAGAATCTGCTTGCCATGTCTACTGTAGATTTTTCTGGTAATGTAGCTTTTGAAATTAATAAGCCTTTCCATTTTGAGGGTGTGCACTTTAAGCATTGGAAACAAAAAATGTTATTTTTCCTTACCATCCGTAAAGTAGCTTATGTTTTATCGACCCCAAAACCTGTTATGCCTGCCCCCTGCTAGTAGTGAATCTTCTGAAACTGTGACACCCACTAATACTGAAATTGCTAAGGAGATAGATTTGTGGGTAGAAAATGACTTTCTTTGTAAGAATTTTATTTTGAACAGCTTATCCGATAATTTGTATGATTACTATAATTCTGATAAGTCGGCCAAAGAAATTTGGGAAGCACTTCATAAGATGTATGATACGGAGGAGGCTGGCGCCAAGAAATATGCGGTGAGCCGCTATTTCAAGTTCCAAATGACCGATGATAATTCGGTGGAGGAACAATCACACGAGCTGTAAAAGATCGCACACGAGATCATCACAGAGGGGATGCCACTAGATGAGCAATTTCAAGTAGCTGTGATAATAGACAAGTTGCCACCAAGCTGGAAGGACTTCAAGAATATCCTAAGGCATAATACTAAGGAGTTCTCCTTAGAGAATCGTATCACACACCTCATGATTGAAGAGGAAGCTCGGAAGCAAGATAAGAAGGAAGAGGTGTTGGTTGTTTCCAACAATAAGCAAAGGAAGAACTCTGGTGCGGGTCTGAAGCCTAAAATAAAGAATTTCAAGAAGGCCAACCGCAACCCGCAAGGAAACTCCCAACCTTAGAAGAATTGGACAACACAACAACCACCCAAGAATGCCGCTGGAGTGTTCCACTATTTCAACTGTGGGAAGCCAGGACATATGGTGAAGAAGTGCAGACTCAAGTGCCAAGCTCCCCTGCAAGTTAACAACACTGAGGAAGCCTTTGTAGCGATGATCACGGAGGTTAATCTTGTTCGTAGAGCTGATTGGTGGTGGGTAGACACTGGTTGTAACGACTGGGAATTTTGTGACGTAATTAAGTGAATAAAGTATGATTCTATGGTGTAATTATAATTTATGTGAGTTAATAAAGGGATTAAATAATTGTGTTGGTTAATTATCCATATTGTATATTAGTAACTGGGAATGTAAAATGACGCGTTCCATTTTGATGAGTCAGCTTCGGGGATAAGCTGTGTTGTCGGGCCGTCAGGTAGAACGTGACTCATTCTAAAAGAGATTAAAAGTATTTAAAAGTGAACTGCGTGTTGCTATGTGAAATGGAAATGTTTGAGTAGTATTCCAGTGTCGTGCCATTTATTATAAAGTATTTATAGTGAAGCGTAACTGAAACACTCAGCGTTGGGCCGTCAAGCAGGACGCGACCCACTACGCGAAAAGGAAAATAATCATAATAATAGAAAGGGGAAATTTTGTGATTGATTATGAGTTGTGATGTGTGAATATATGTTGCTTGTCTATATGCATGATTATGTGCTTTGTCGATTTTTAAATAATTTTAAGGGATTTATCTAATTTAAAATGAGGTTTATGGAACATTTAAATATTTTTATAAAATTATACGAGTATGTTCAAGGACTGGAATTTATTTTGTTATCTTAAGAATAATCCCAGAGACTTTCTAAAAATGACAGACAGATTTATTTCGTGATCAGTGCTTTTTGAAATGATTTTATGGAATCAAAAGGCTATTTTCAGCATAATCTTGTAAAATCCGTATTAAATCAACCGTTCGCTCAAAAATTATTCTGAAAATATGGCTGAAAAGCTAATTTCGAGAACTATGTTCAAAAATTATTATGCATTTCATTCATATCTTTTCTGAGAGAGTTATTTCTTGTTTAAATTCATTTTTAGATTGAGAATAAAAGAAAACAGAAAAGAAAAATCTAGGTATGGTGCAAAGACCATATCACCCTTGCCAAACTAATATATATACTCTCTCCCCTCCCCTTTTATTTTCTTTTACCCGTGCACTCTCTCTCTCCTCTCACTTTCTCTCATCTCTCTCTTTTCTCTCTCACTCTCGAAGCTCTCTCTCTCTACCTATCTCTTGGTATATAGCCTCTCTCCCTCTCTATTTCTTTGAAAACCTCCATGAATTCTTATCCTTGTTCCACATATGAGCTTCAAACCTTGTGCATGTGTGTATGCTTGCATGCGAGTGTGTGTGTGTGTGCATTGGGTTCGGTTTTGAGCCAAGTGTCGAGTTTTTGTTCCTTTCGAATGCTTGATTGCAATTTCTGTGATTTCTATGAAGATTGAGTCTTGCATGTGTGTGTTGTTATGTTTTTGAAAGGTAATCGGAGGTTTTAAGGTTGGAAACCCCCGAATGGGGGCACCACCGTGAAACCACCGCCACCGGTGATGAACTCCGGTGAACCGGTGGTGAGTAATGATGTATAAACTAAATTCTATAATATTGAAACTTGATTTTTGATAGTTGCATGTGGTGTTTTCCATAAAATCGAATGGATTCTTGATTTTTTAAAGAATTAAGTTGATTTCCATGGATGTGAATGACTTGTTAATGATTGTTCTTAAAATTGTCTTGATTTTATTGATTTGTGAACTTGGTTTGATAGATGCATGTGATGGTATTGTTTAAGATGCAAACTCGGTTAGTTTTGTTCAAAAGAAAGTGATACTAAGGATTGATCTTGCTAAATTAGATTTAAAAATAAGTTTAAATGATGAATTATCCTTGCATATTGTTGTATTTGATTGAGGCTGAATGGTGCATTGTTTGGGTGACTTGATTGATTCGACGTTGATGATTAATAGGTGTATTGGAGTCGTCATGTGAATTTAAGTTACAAAGAGGCTTGGATGTTAAATTAGAATCGTGTGTGTTAAGATAATAAGAATTATTGAATATATTATTTAATTCGGTTCGAATTTTGTGAATTAACAGGAGACGATTATTGAATATATTATGGTTTGAGTATTTAAAGACTCTTTTTAATTTGATTAAATGAGTTTAATTCGAATTTTTAACTATTGTAAAGGAGATACTTGATTTAAGAGTATTCGTTTGATTTGATTCTAGAATCTGGTTAAATGAGTGCATGATGATGTAGTTCATACGTTTGATTTGAAATGTTAATAAAAAGAAAAGGGTTGAGTTGCTTGTTATTGAGTCATGCGAATTGAGGTTATTTACTAAAGTATGAAGTTTAAAGTATATAAGTACACTTTATTAAGTGCTATGTGTTATGGTTGCGTCGTAATGTATGTGATTTGATGACCAATTGATTTGAAGTACGACTATTTGCTATATCGTGTTATGTCAATATGATCGAGTATATGTACTCTTAGGGTTTTGCGATAAGGGTTAATTGTTAAGCGTTCTGGGAACGTCGAGTGAGAATCTAATTAGGGTTTGATTGTTGGATTGTAGATTCGGAGCATGAAGGCATTCGGGCTAGGAAAGGGAAAAGTGTACTAGGTGGTAGTAGTTTAACCTTTGCGAAACAGGAAAGCGAATTCAGGCAAGTAACTCTGCTTACTTATGTAAATTATTTATAGGAAGGATATTGTTCATGCCATGATAGAGTATTGAACTTTTATAGCACTTGTGCACCTATTATTGATTCTTGAGATACCCTGTTATTGTCCTTGCGAACCTATTATTGATATGATTAATGTTCAAACCTTTATAGTAACCCTTTTATTCATATCCTGATCACCTGTTATTACCTTGAATTCTTGTAAACCCTATAAGAACCTTTATGAACCCCTTGCATAGTGATCCTTCATCCCCTATTAATCTTATCCATGATGACCCCTGGAACTGCTTTGATTCCCTATCTTGTAAATCTTGTGATCATTTGATCAAGATCCTTAGTATTGAACTTTGATTACCTTTGATTCATTCAATTTCTTTGAATCCTTGAAATTTAACTTAAGAATGAGTTTCGACTTGAAAGAGTCTGAATAATTTCATATTCTCGGTATTGATAAAATGAACTTAGTAAAACCTTTCTTTCCAACACAAGGTTTTCCAAATGAATTCCTGATGGATTGGATTGAGACGTAAGAGACTAGTGGGACTAGTCCAGTCATATAAGAGGCTAGCGGGGCTAGTCCGATTTAAGGCTGAAATTATGCCATAGGTACCTTAAAGACCAGATGGAGTTCGGTACGGGCTGATCACCCGTATTATTAATATTATGAATTGAAAGTTAAAGTAATATAATCAAAGGTTCCATATCCTTTAATAAAGAGAAATTAAATTCCTTATTCAGTAATTGATTCTTTGAAAATGAAATGGCTTATAATGTTCTGAAATGAGTGGATTGTGATATTGACTAGCATACAGCTTGTGAACCCTGATTCCTATTCTGATGTTATTATCAATCATGAAATTGATTCCCAGTGTTGAATAGATTTTTGTTTTCCACTTGAAAGATCCTTTGACATCCTGTTAATGATTTGTGATGAATGTCGGCTTTCACCCTATCTTAAGCTTTGAATCCTAAAATCTGAAATCTTCCTTCATAACCCTTTCATAGCCCAAAGACAAAAATCTTCCACCTAGAGATGTGAAAGTAGATTGCGTTAAAAATAGTAATGGTATATTGTGGATATTGTATCGTAGAACTGTCATAAAGTTACTTGCTGAGTTTTATACTCATATATTTTGCTTTATTCTAACCATGGCAGTTAAGCAAGAGGATGGCCAGACTTAGGCGCACTGCTCGTAAGAGCGTACCTGGTGATCCCTATCGTGTCGTAGACTTCCAGATGCCAGAGCAGGTAGTACAGGTCATATGTGAGCAAGCGCTTAATCGGAAAATTATAAAGATACAATGGGTTATCTGTCGGTTACAAGTCGAAATCGATTATGTAAATTTGGTTTTATTTTGGGTTGTAATTTATATATTATGGTTGGTAGTTGCAATTTTGTCTCAAACTTATCCTGTTTAATCCTGTTAGTAGTTAATCGGGGTTTATGCATATTTTATGATAGTTTATTGTTGTGTGGGTCCTCATTTCCTAACCCCGAGATTGAGGGCGTCACAAGCTGGTATCAAAGCTACGGGATCTAGTCCCTGAGACAAGTTTGGAAAAGGGTATTTTGGGTATATATCTATATCGCAAGAGTGTTCGACTCATATAGAGTTGAGTTAGACTATTAAGTATAGTCTAAGGAAAGTGTATATAAGCTAAAATGGCAACTAGGGTTAGGGCGTGAGTTAGTCGGAAGTTTTATTTAACCCTAATGTTGTTTCTTGGTTGCTGTTTTGTGTTTTCTCTCATGATACCAGTAGTGGTAGTGATTCTAATTTAGAGATTAGTTTGACCGGTACCCTAGTGGACCCCATTCCACCCTCCCCAGAGGAGCCTGTGTATATTAGCTGAGATCCAGAGGAGGATCCATCTGAGAGTAGTGAGATTCCTACACAGATATCACCCTTGTGGCCAGAGTCAGAGACCCCATCCCCTGAGCCAGAGTCTGAGATGCCTAAGATTGTGCCTGTCAGTGTTGGTGGCAAGTTAGCCCAGGATTGAGACTTTGTTTACTCTCGTATCCCTGAGTTAGGAGCTTTGGTGGATAGGTTAGCTCGAGAGTCTAGGCAGAGTGCTTCAGTTATGGATGATGAGTGGAGAGTCCGGGTTAAGATGGTTGAGCAGGGTGCCCGGAGGAGATTGGATGAGGGACCATCCACTAGTGATACTGATGATGAGGCCCGGAAGCTGCATAAGATCATTCGCTGGATGTGGGTTGTGTTGAGAGAGATTTTGGATGATTAGATGATAGTGTTGATCAGGTGGGACATTTGGTGGAGCCCGTAGTTGTTGTTGTTGTTTTCAGCGCCGGTAGGCTTTGGGATACTTGGTCAGATGTCGGGATCCATTTTTCGTTTGTTATATTGTATTGTATCTCAAGACTTTGTAGTTGTAGTTGTTAGGAGTTAGGGGTAGATAGTGGGATGTTTTCCAGTTTTTCCTCTATTTAACCCTGCTATATTATTGTACTTTATTTCCAGAACTTGTTGTAATCAAACCTTTATTTATGTACCTTTGGCTTGATGAATCAACCATATATCTAGCTTCCTATTGCGAACCCTGAGAATCTTTATAACTGTTTTGCATACCATGTTTTTATACAACCGTGTTTAATCTTTTCACAAGAATTTTTACCCTGTGCCATGAGAAAACGAAACTGATATGAGAATTATGTAGTAACAGGATTGCATGTGCAAAATTGGGTCAAGATTAAAACCCGCAAAAGTGATTTCGTAGAAAAATGTTGTTATATATAGCAATGTCATGCTATCGTATTGCTAAATAATTGCTCAATCAGGTTTGTAAGAAATGGCCAACTCACCAGATCACCAAGAAGAAGAAATCCAAACCCAAGACCCAGAAATGAATCAAGAAACCATTATGATGACCCGACTTGCTCAACTTTTACAACAACCCATAGCCCCTAAAGTTGGAAACTTCAAACACTTTCAATCCGTTCATCCCCCAGAGTTCTTAGGATTGCCTAACCCGATAAAAGCTCAATCGTGGTTAAGAGAAATGGAGAAAGCTTTTGATTTAACAGAAGTTAAGGATGAAAAGAAAGCCCAGTATGCGAGTTATTATCTTAAAGACGAGGCGAGTTTCTGGTGGGAATCTTCTAAAGCTTTGCTTGAAGGGAAGGATTTGTCGTGGGAAAAGTTTACTGAGATGTTTCTGGAAAAGTATTTGCCAAGTTATATGCAAGACTAGTTGGAGATGAAATTTTTGGACCTTAGAAAAGAAATATGTCAGTAGCAGAATATGAAGTGAAATTTTCGGAGTTGTCTAGATTTGTACCTGAGTATGTGAATACGGAGGCAAAGAAGGCCAAAAGGTTCCAACAGGGACTTAGGCCATGGATTCGAAGTCAAGTAGCATTGTTGGAGATCAAGAACTATGCCGCTCTGGTGCAAAAAGCAATGATATTGGAAGGAGAACGTGAAGCTGCAAAAAGAGAAAATGAAAGTAGGAAAAGGAAGTTTGAGAGCTCGGAGCAAGAGCAGGGAAGCTCTAAGTTTAGAGGGAAGTTTGGAAAGAATGGTGGAGGTCATAACCAAAAGTTTTAGAAGTTCAAACCCGATAACGGAGCTCAGAAGAACTGTTTCCAGAAGGCAGGACAACCGGGAAAGGATAGTATACCTCAGATCCAAGAATGCAAAGTTTGTGGGAAGAGACACCCGGGAAGGTGTAACAAGTTGGATGTAACCTGTTTTAAATGTAATCAGAAAGGGCATTACTCATCGGAGTGCCCAAATGAAGCAAAGAATCCTGACTTAACCTATTTCAAGTGTGGACAAGTGGGCCATATGGCTAGAAACTACAAGGAGCCTGTTCAAAAGGCCAATATTCTTAAGATTGCTGGACCGCCGCCTCTCCCAGCACCAACAGCTCAACCTAGAGCTAGAACCTTCAATATGACAATAAAAGATGATGTGCAAGATGTGGATGTGGTGGCAGGTATGCTTGTTATTAACTCAGTAGACGTAAAAATATTAATGGATTCTGGAGCAACTAGATCTTTTATTGCTGAAAGTATTCTGGATAGATTAAAATATGTTGCGTACCCTCTTAAACCCAATCTGATTATAGAAGCAGAAAATCAAGAGAAAGTCACTATTAATAAGGTTTTTCCCAATTGTGATGTGGTTATAGAAGGTCGGCACTTTTCTGCTGACTTAATTCCTTTTATGTTAGGAAAATTTGACGTTATATTAGGAATGGATTGATTGTCAACCCACGAGGCGCAAATAGAGTGTAAAAGCAAGAAGGTGAAGTTAAAGACAAAGGATGGCGTTGAAGTGATATTCAAGGGGAAAAGACAAGAGAGGAAGTTTGTAACGGCTATTCAGACAAAGAGATTATTACGACAAGGATGCGAAATTTATTTGGCTCATGTTAAAGATGTGGAGAAAGAATCAGTAAGGATGGAGGATATTCATGTAGTAAGATATTTTCCCGATGTGTTTCTAGATGAATTGCCTAGATTACCTCCAGATAGAGAGATAGAGTTTACGATTGATTTGGCTCGTGGAATGGAACCAGCATCGAAAGCTCCCTATCGAATGGCGCCAGTTGAGATGAAGGAATTAGCAGCGCAGTTGCAAAAATTGTTGGATAAAGGAGTTATACGCCCGAGTGTATCCCCGTGGGGTGCACCGGTGTTATTTGTAAAGAAGAAAGATGGAAGTATGAGGTTGTGCATTGATTATCGTGAATTGAATAAGTTGACGATTAAGAATAAGTACCCTCTACCGCGAATCGATGACTTGTTCGATCAATTAAAAGTAGCTACTTCTTTTTCCAAGATCGATTTAAGATCTGGGTATCATCAGCTAAAGATTAAAGCGAAAGATATACCCAAGACAGCATTTCGAACGAGATATGAACACTATAAGTTTTTGGTAATGGTGTTGGGTTTGACGAACGCGCCAGCCGCATTTATGGATCTTATGAACAGAGTGTTCAAGCAATATTTAGATAAGTTCGTTATAATGTTTATCGATGATATATTTATATATTCCAAGACGGAGGAAGACCATATGGAGCATTTGAGGATTTCCTTAGAAACCTTGAGAAAAGAAAAGTTATATGCCAAGTTTTCAAAGTGCGAGTTTTGGTTGAAGGAAGTACGGTTTCTTGGACATGTAGTCAATAAAGAAGGAATCAAAGTAGATTCAGCCAAGATAGAAGCTGCGATGAATTGGGAAAGGCTCAAGACTCCTACGGAAGTCAGAACTTTTCTGGGATTAGTCGGATACTATAGAAGGTTTGTGCAAGATTTCTCTAAGATTGCGGTTCCATTGACTAAGTTGACAAGGAAGAACGAGAAGTTTGTGTTGACGGATAAGTGCGAGGAAAGTTTTCAGGAATTGAAGAAGCGATTGGTAATCGCCCCAGTCTTGGTATTACCAGATGAAAAAGGAGAGTTTATGATCTTCAATGATGCTTCATATAAAGGATTGGGATGTGTGCTAATGTAACACGGGAAAGTAATAGCGTATGCATCAAGGCGGTTAAAGCCGTATGAACAGAAGTATCCCACGCATGATTTGGAATTGGCAGCAAATTTGTTTGCCCTTAAAATTTGGAGGCATTATTTGTATGGGGAAAAGTGTGAGATCTATTCAGATCATAAGAGTTTAAAGTATATTTTCACTCAGAAAGAGTTGAACATGAGACAGAGAAGATGGTTAGAATTGATCAAAGATTATGAATGTGCGATAAATTATCATCCTGGAAAGGCGAATATGGTGCAGATGCTTTAAGTTGCTAGAAAAGATTGAATATGTTAACTTCGTCAGAGGAATTGATCAAGGATTTTGAAAAGATGGAAATAGAGGTGTAGACTCCAGAATTTGGAGGTGAAGCAATGTATGTGATATCATTTCAACCTGAAATTTTGGAAAAGATTCGATGTTGTCAAGAGCAAGTGATGAACCACGAGAAAGATAAGTTATCAGGAGAGGAAATTAAAGCTCAAAAGGATGGAAAAGGAATATATCGCGTTGACTCAAGCATTTGGATACCTAATATTGTGTACCTAAAGCATGAGATTTTGCACGAAGCGCATAATTCAAGATTTTCAATTCACCCTGGAAGTACAAAAATGTACAAGGACTTAAAAGAGAGTTATTGGTGGCCAAACATGAAAAAAGAAATCACAGAATGGATAAGTAAGTGTTATACATGGCGGAACATCAACGACCAAGTGGATTGCTTCAACCACTGGATATACCAGAATGGAAATGGCAACATATCGTGATGGATTTCGTGGTAGGATTGCCAAAGACCAAGTCTAATCATGATGCGATTTGGGTAATAGTCAATCGACTGACAAAATCAGCGCATTTCTTGCCAATATATGAAAGATTTTCATTGGAAAATTTGGTCAAAGTGTATCTAGACGAGATCGTGATGCTTCACGGAGTTCCAGTGTCTATCGTGTCTGATAGATACCCGAGGTTTAACTCAAGATTTTGGCGACAATTTCATGATCATTTGGGAACTAAGATGAAAATGAGTACGGCATATCATCCGCAAACTGATGGAAAAAGTGAAAGGACAATTCAAATGATCGAGGATATGTTGCGAACATGTGTAATAGATTTTATTTTCCATTGATTGAGTTTTCCTACAACAACGGTTATCAAACGAGTATTGGCATGTCGCCTTATGAAGCGTTGTATGGAAGAAAATGCAGATCCCCTACATATTGGGACGAAGTTGGTGATCGCAAATTAATTGGCCCAGAGCTAGTTCAACAAACGAAAGAGAAAGTGGAAATGATTCGAAAAAGGTTAATTGCTGCTCAAGATCGACAAAAGAAGTACGCGAATCGAGAACGAAAGGATATGCAATTCGATCCTGGAGACAAAGTGTTGTTAAAAATATCTTCGTGGAAAGGTTTATCCAGATTTGGAAAGAAAGGGAAGTTGAGTCCCAGGTATATTGGACCTTTTGAAGTACTTAAACAAGTTGGAAAATTGGCATATGAATTAGCATTACCCCTGCAGATGCAACATCTTCATAACATGTTTTACATTTCTCTTCTAAAGAAATGTAATGCTAATGCAAGTTATGTGATCAAAATGGAACCAGTGGAAATACAACAAGATTTATCTTATGTGGAACAACCAGTTTGAATCTTAGATCGAAAAGAGAGGACGCTTAGAAATAAAGTTGTACCTCTAGTTAGAGTGTTGTGGAGAAATCCAATAGTGGAAGAGTCAACTTGGGAATTAGAAAGTGAAATGCAAGAAAAGTATCCCCATCTATTTTCTTAGACTAGATTCTGGGGACAGAATCCTTTTAACGGGGGTAGATTATAACGACTAGGAATTTCGCGACGTAATTAAGTGAATAAAGTATGATTCTGTGGTGTAATTATAATTTATGTGAATTAATAAAGGGATTAAATGATTTTGTTCGTTAATTATCCTTATTGTATATTAGTAACTGGAAACGTAAAATGACGAGTTCCAGTTTGATGAGTCAGCTTCGGGGATAAGCTGTGTTGTCGGGCCGTCAGGTAGAACGGGACCCATTTTAAAAGAGATTAAAAGTATTTAAAATTGAACTACATGTTGTTATGTGAAATAGAAATGTTTGAGTAAGTATTCCAGTGTCGTGCCAGTTGTTATAAAGTTTTTATAGTGAAGCGTAATTGAAACGCTCAGCGTCGGGCTGTCAAGCAGGACGCGACCCGCTACGCGAAAAGGAAATAATCATAATAATAGAAAGGGGAAATTTTGTGATTGATTATGAGTTGTGATGTGTGAATATATGTGTTTGCTTGTCTGATTTAAAATGAGGTTTATGGAACCTTTAAATATTTTTATAAAATTATACGAGTATGTTCAAGATGTGGAATTTGTTTTGTTATATTCAGAATAATCCCAGAGACTTTCTAGAAATGAAAGACGGATTTATTTCGTGATCGATGCTTTTTAAAATGATTTTATGGAATTAAAAAGGCTATTTTCAGCATAATCTTATAAAATGCGTATTAAATCAACCGTTCGCTCAAAAATTATTCTGAAAATATGGCTGAAAAGCTAATTTCGAGATCTATGTTCTAAAATTATTATTCATTTCATTCCCATTTTTTCTGAGAGAGTTTTGCTTGTTTAAATTCATTTTTAGATTGAGAATAAAAGAAAAGAGAAAAGAAAAATCTAGGTATGGTGCAAAAACCATATTACCCTTGCCAAACTAATATATATACTCTTTTACCTCCCCTTTTATTTTCTTTCACCCGTGCACTCTCTCTCTCCTCTCACTTTCTCTCATCTCTCTCTTTTCTCTCTCACTCTCGAAGCTCTTTCTCTCTACCTATCTCTCGGTATATAGCCTCTCTCCCTCTCTATTTCTTTGAAAACCTCCATGAATTCTTATCCTTGTTCCACATATGAGCTTCAAACCTTGTGCATGTGTGTATTTATGCTTGCATGCGAGTGTGTGTGTGTGTGTGTGTTGGGTTCGGTTTTGAGCCAAGTGTCGAGTTCCCGTTCCTTTCGAATGCTTGATTGCAATTTCTGTTATTTCTGTGAAGATTGAGTCTTGCATGTGTGCGTTGCGGTGTTTTTGGAAGGTAATCGGAGGTTTTAAGGTTGGAAACCCCCGAACGGGGGCACCACCGTGAAACCACCGCCACCGGTAATGAACTCCGGTGAACCGGTGGTGAGTAATGATGTATAAACTAAACTCTATAATATTGAAACTTGATTTTTGATAGTTGTATGTGGTGTTTTCCATAAAATCGAATGGATTCTTGATTTTTAAAAGAATTAAGTTGATTTCCATGGATGTGAATGACTTGTTAATGATTGTTCTTAGAATTGTCTTAATTTTATTGATTTGTGAACTTGGTTTGATATATGCATGTGATGGTATTGTTTAAAATGCAAACTTGGTTAGTTTTGTTCAAAAGAAAGTGATACTAAAGATTGATCTTGCTAAATTGGATTTAAAAATAAGATTAAATGGTGAAATTATCCTTGCATGTTGTTGTATTTGATTGAGGCTGAATGGTGTATTGTTTGGGTGACTTGATTGATTCGAAGTTGATGATTAATAGGTGTATTGGAGTCGTCGTGTGAATTTAAGTTATAAAGAGGCTTGGATGTTAAATTAGAATCGTGCATGTAAAGATATATGAGTGCATGTTAAGATAAAAAGAATTATTGAATATATTGTTTAATTCGGTTCGAATTTTGTGAATTAAAAGGATAGGATTATTGAATTGATTATGGTTTGAGTATTTAAAGACTCTTTTTTATTTGATTAAATGAGTTTAATTCGAGTTTTTAACTATTGTAAAGGAGGTTCTTGATTTAAGAGTATTCGGTTGATTTGATTCTAGAATCTGGTTAAATGAGTGCATGATGATGTAGTTCATACGTTTGATTTGAAATGTTGATAAAAAGAAAAGGGTTGAGTTGCTTGTTATTGAGTCATGCGAATTGAGGTTATTTACTAAAATATGAAGTTTAAAGTATATAAGTACACTTTATTAAGTGCTATGTGTTATGGTTGCGTCATCGTGTTATGTGAATATGATCGAGTATATATACTCTTAGGGTTTTGCGATAAGGGTTAATTGTTAAGCGTTCTGGGAATGTCGAGTGAGAATCTAATTAGGGTTTGATTGTTGGATTGTAGATTCGGAGCGTGAAGGCATTCGGGCTAGGAAAGGGAAAAGTGTACTAGGTGACAGTAGTTCAACCTTTGCGAAACAGGAAAGCGAATTCAGGCAAGTAACTCTGCTTACTTGTATAAATTGTTTATAGGAAGGATATTGTTCATGTTTTGATAGAGTATTGAACTTTTATAGCACTTGTGCACCTATTATTGATTCTTGAGATACCCTGTTATTGTCCTTGTAAACCTGTTATTGATATGATTAATGTTCAAACCTTTATAGTAACCCTTTTATTTATATCCCGATCACCTGTTATTACCTTGAATTCTTGTAAACCTTATAAGAATCTTTATGAACCCCTTGTGTAGTGATCATTCATCCCTTGTTAATCTTATCCATAATGATCCCTGGAACTGCTTTGATTCCCTATCTTGTAAATCTTGTGATCATTTGATCAAGATCCTTAGTATTGAACTTTGATTACCTTTGATTCATTCACTTTCTTTGAATCCTTGAAATTTAAGTTAAGAATGAGTTTCGACTTGAGAGAGTATGAATGATTTCATATTCTCGGTAATGATAAAATGAACTTAGTAAAACCTTTCTTTCCAACACAAGGTTTTCCAAATGAATTCCTGATGGATTGGATTGAGACGTAAGAGACTAGTGGGACTAGTCCAGTCATATAAGAGGCTAGCGGGGGTAGTCCAATTTAAGGCTGAAATTATGACATAGGTACCTTAAAGACCAGATGGAGGTCGGTACGGGCTGATCACCCGTATTATTAATATTATGAATTGAAAGTTAAAGTAGTCCAATCAAGGGTTCCATGTCTTTTAATAAAGAGAAATTGAATTCCTTATTCAGTAATTGATTCTTTGAAAATGAAATGGCTTATAATGTTCTGAAAGGAGTGGATTGTGATATTGACTAGCATATAGCTTGTAAACCCTGATTCCTATTCTGATGTTATTATCAATCATGAAAATGATTCCCAGTGTTGAATAGATTCTTGCTTTCCACTTGAAAGATCCTTTGAGATCATGTTAATGATTTGTGATGAATGTCGGCTTTCACCCTATCTTGAGCTTTGAATCCTGAAATCTCAAATCTTCCTTCATAACCCTTTCATAGCCCAAAGACAGAAATCTGCCACCTAGAGATGTGAAAGTAGAATGCCTTAAAAACAGTAATGGTATATTGTGGATATTGTATCGTAGAAATGTCATAAAGTTACTTGCTGAGTTTTATATTCATATATTTTGCTTTGTTCTAACCATGGAAGTTAAGCAAGAGGATGGCCAGACTTAGGCGCACTGCTTGTAAGAGCGTACCTGGTGGTCCCTACCGTGTTGTAGGCTTCCAGATGCCAGAGCAGGTAGTACAGGTCATGTGTGAGCAAGCGCTTAATCGGAAAATTGTAAAGATACAATTGGTTATCTGTCGGTTCCACGTCGGAATCGATTATGTAAATTTGGTTTTCTTTTGGGTTGTAATTTATATATTATGGTTGGTAGTTGTAATCTTGTCTCAAGCTTTATCCTGTTTGATCATGTTAGTAGTTAATTGGGGTTTATGCATATTTTATGATAGTTTATTATTGTGTGGGTCCTCATTTTCTAAGCCCGAGATTGAAGGCGTCACACTGGTGCCTCCCGCCATGTCTTCTATAACCGTGCAATGTTCAAGACATATACAGATGCTGAGGACAAGAAGGTGATGCTTGGAGACTCCCACACCACCAATATTGCTGGAATTGGAAATGTGGAGCTCAAGTTTACCTCCGGAAAGGCCCTATTGCCGAAGGACATCTTGCACACTCCAGAGATGCGAAAGAATTTGGTGTATGGGTTTTTACTTAATAAGGGAGGGTTTATCCAGACTATAGGTTCTGATTTGTACACCATTACTAAAAATGGTACTTTTGTGGGTAAAGGGTATGTCGTAAATGGAATGTTTAAGTTGAATGATGAAGTTAATAAAATTTCTATTTCCTCTTACATGTTGACTCATTTCACTACCTGGCATACTAGACTTTTTCACATTAATAAACGAAACTTAATAAATATGAGCAACCTATGATTAATTCCCAAGTTGTCTCTCTCTGATTTAGATAAATGTGTGTATTGTACTCAAGCGAAAATCACAAAGACTCCCCATAAGTCAGTGATGATTAAAGAAACAGAACCATTAGATCTAATTTATTCTGATATATGTGAATTAGATGGAGTCTTAACTCGAAGTGGTGAGAGGTACTTTATCACATTTATCGATGATTGTTCTGATTATATTTTTGTTCATCTTATGAAAAACAAAAGTGACGCATTTGACATGTTTAAATTATTTGCGAATAGATTTGTAAATCAGTACAATAGGAAAATCAAGAGACTTCGTAGTGACAGAGGCGCAGAGTACGAATCAAACCTATTTACCAAATATTATGACTCTCATGAAATTATACATGAGAGAACTGATCCTTATTCACCAGAAATGAATGGAAAAGCCGAAAGGAAAAATAGAACTCTAACAGAGTTGGTAGTTTCCATTATGCTTGGTCCAGGTGTTGCATCTCATTGGTGGGGAGAAATCATATTAACAGTCTGTCATGTACTTAATAGAGTACCCAAATCCAGAAGTATGATAACTCCCTATAAGATGCTTAAGCATAGACAACCCGATATTTCCTATTTGAGGACTTGGGGTTGCTTAGCTTATGTTCGGATCCCTGATCCTAAAAGGCATAAACTTGCTATTAGAGACTATGAGTGTATATCTGTTGGATATGGCCTCGATAGCATAACATACAGATTCTTTGATTTAAATGCACGAGTTATAGTAGAATCAGTTGATGCTGATTTCTATGAAAATAAGTTTCCATTTAAATTGAGAAATAGTGGGGGTGCTTCAACGAGTATTACTCCTATTTTAAAGGAGAAAGAACACACTAAGGATTCAGATATCGAATCGAGGAGGAGCAAGAGAGCTAGAGTCGCCAAAGATTTTGGCCCTGAATTCTATGTTTATAATCTAGAGGAAGATCCTACCAGTTTTAAAGAAGCCATGACTTCTTAAAATGCTGACCTTTGGCAAGAAGCCATTAATGATGAGATGGATTCTTTGGAATCCAATAAAACTTGGCAACTGGTTGATTTACCTCCTAGCTGTAAGTCGATAGGATGTAAATGGATCTTTAAGAAGAAGTTAAGGCCTGGTGGTACTTTTGAAAGGTACAAGGCTCATTTAGTAGCCAAAGGCTTTCGACAGAGAGAAAATGTGGATTTCTTTGACACATTTTCACCAGTCTCTAGGTTGACGTCCATCAGAGTCTTAATTTCTATAGCTGTCATCCATAATCTAGTGATTCACCAAATGGATGTTAAGACTGCATTCTTAAACGGTGAACTAGAGGAGCAAATTTACATGGATCAACCCGAAGGTTTCGTGATCCATGGGCAGGAAAGGAAGGTGTACAAGTTAGATAAGACTATATATGGTCTTAAGCAATCATCTACTTTATGGCATGAAAATTTTGACAAACTTATCATGTTCGATGACTTTAGAGTCAATGAAAGTGATAAATGCATTTATTACAAATTTGAAAAAATGACATTTGTACTATTATATGCGTGTAAGTAGATGACCTGCTGATATTTAGTTCAAATATTCATGCAGTAAATAAAGTGAAATTATTATTGAATGCCAACTTCGAAATGAAAGATCTTGGAGAAGCAAGTGTAATTCTTGGTGTCAAGATTACTAGGTCAGAAAAGGGACTTTCTTTAGATCAGTCTCGATGCGTTAAAAAGATCTTAAAGAAATATAATTACTTTGACTGCAAACTTGCTAGTACGCCATATGACCCCAGTATTAAGTTATTTAAAAATGAGGGATTTGGTGTAAGAAAACAAGAATATGCAAGTATCATCGGCAGTCTTAGATATGCTGTTGATGGCACTAGACTCGACATTGCCTATGTTGTGGGCTTGTTGGGTAGGTTTACCAGTAGACCTAGTATGGAGCATTGGCATGCTATTGAGAGGGTCATGAGATATCTCAAGAAAACTATGAACCTTGGATTACACTATGGTAAGTTTCCTGATGTCCTTGAAGGATATAGTGATGCTGACTGGAATACCTTGTTAGAAGACTCCAGGGCAACAAGTAGCTATATTTTTAATATAGCTGGTGGTGGTGTTTCTTGGAAATCAAAGAAACAGACTATCTTAGCCAAGTCCACCATGGAAGAAGAATTGATAGCACTAGCTATAGCTAGTGAAAAGGCGTTGGTTAAGAAACTTGCTAGCAGAGATCCCTTTATGGGAAAGACTGGTTCCGTTTATCTTAATCCATTACGATAGTACTGCGGCTATCGATAAAGTTCAGAACCATTATTTTAAAGGTAAGAAATGACACATACGTTGTAAGCATAGCACTGTCAGAGAGTATTTCTCTAAAGGAGCTGTTAGAGTAGATCACATAAGATCTGATGATAATCTGGCAGACCCTTTGACGAAAGGATTAGCCAGAGAGAAAGTCTATAAAACTTCGGTTAATATGGGACTATTTCCCGTTGAGAGTAGTCACTCGTGATGGTAACCCAACCTAACTGACTGGAGATCCCAATAAATAGGTTCAATGTGGTAATAACAAGTCATGAAGTGATATGCGAAGAACATGCAATATTAATTTGTTAGAGCATGTTTCCTGAAATGATTAGAGGTTGAGTAAGTTAATATTCTTAATGAGATCTATATTCTAATTGGAGGGAGTACCTAACTTCAGGAGTACTCTTGATAGACTCACCGATGTGAATGTAGAAGTGGGGGCCGCTTCTTATGGAATTACGGGCATTAATTCCTAGAGCATTCACATACTGGGATAGACGTGCATGGCCTATAATGCACGGGCTATTTGACTACACCTTGAAAGGTTATGAGTGATTTGATGACTGGGATAGAGTTCAAGACTTCGGGTCACTCTTGTTTAACTCGGGATCTCATACACTATTTGAAGGTTCAAGTCTAAAGACACTTTTTTTATGTACAACCTTAGTTCTTTCAAAATATTTCTCAAATATAATATTATTTTTAAAATATATTCAAGTGGGGTATTGTTGGATATTGTGAATTATTTTCTAAAAAATATATTTTTATAATAATATCAAATATTTTATTCTTTGAGATTGTGTAACGTTTGAGTAAATGAAATCATAATTATTATGTTTTGAATTTGATTGATTTGGTGTCCAGGTTCATTTGTAACTGGTGCATTAATTTGTTTAGCAAGCATGGTGGGTGCCTTGTCTTGTGTTTTTTATTTAATATTAAGGCTCCTCTTTAGCCTATATAAGGAGCTTGTTGCATACAAGTTTGATACACCAAAAAAAACAAACATTCACATCTTTTCTCTTTCACGTGCTTATACAAATCTCTCATATACACTCTTTTTAGTATTAATATATTTGGTAAATTTACCATCTCTTGTACACTTACATGTTATATTATCCGTACCACCATTACTATTTATATAAAGATTTGGGTTTGCTTAAACCGAAGACAACAATCTCGAGCAGTATATTTGTTTCTTTTGGGTATGGATTGACCGATAATTTCTAGGTGCAAGAAATTAACGTTAAAGAATTTTTTTGGGTTGTTTTATCCTGGGGACGACGGGACAAAAGTGATTGTCTAGCACTATTTTGGACATAGCCGTGAAACGTCTTAAAGAAAGCGCGACCCGTGACTCATTTCAGAAAAATCTGGTATATTAGTTCTATTTTTCATATTTTAATAATCGTAAAATAATTTCTTTCGAAAATTTATTTTTTATTTTTTCAAATATGTTTTACAACTTACGATTATTAAAATCTGAAAAATAGAACAAATATACCGGATTTTTCTGTGATGAGTCACGGATCGCGTTTTCTTTAAGACGTTTCACGGCTATGTCCAAAATAGTGCTAGACAGTCACTTTTGCCCCGTCGTTCCCAGGATAAAACAGCCCAAAAAATATTCTTTAACGATAATTTCTTGCACCTAGAAATTATCGGTCAATCCACACCCAAAAGAAACAAATATACTGCTCGAGATTGTTATCTTCGGTTTAAGCAAACCCGAATCTTTATATAGATACACTACGCCATAAGTGGGCTACTGTAATGCAAGTGTTACAAGGAGCGTTACGTTAGCTAAGAGATTTTTGGCCTATTGTAACACCTCGCTTGCAGTCTTACAATAGCTATAAATCTACTGTTATAATGAAATGATGGTGTTGTACAGCATGTAACACTAGCACCTGGTGTTACATTAGGTACTTTTTAATTTTTAAAAATTTTAAAGTGGAAATACTACTACAAAAGTAGTATTAAAACTATATTCTGAATTATTAATTAATCAGGATGTAACTTCAAATTACCTAAAAATTACGAAATTTATTGTAAATAAATAAAAAGGTAATTTTGATGGTTCATTATTTAATAAATAATAATTTAATATTAAAATTATTTTGCATGAAAGTAATTTTTTTTAATAATTAGGATACAAGTTAAATACTAGTTGGAATATTTATTTACTGAATTTAAAATAAAAAAATAAAATCTTTCCAAATAAAAAATTAATTGTACAGCCATGTGAATTATTAGAGCGGTAAAAGCCCCGCCCCTAATTTCACAAGTAACTTTAATTTTTCACGCTCCCCCTCATTATTCACTCTAGTGCCTCTCCATCTCCTTACGAGGTCTCACCCCTCTCTCAAAATCTCACCAGTAAACTCACTGTATCCTGTCTGCAACCTGATAGTATGTATAAAGGGCTCGATTAATTAAGGGTTTAAACCCCGTTCTTTAAATTAGGGGTTCAATTTTGAGTTCAATTAGGGCTTGTATTTATTTAAATTTCAACTAATTGCTCCTTATTTTTGTGTTTAGGGCTTGTTCATATCTTCGAATCGGGGGCTTCGATTTCAGGTATTTTAGCTCTCTTTATTGTTGTGAACGGGCATAATTAAGTATGTTAATACTTGTATTTGTTAACTCTTTTTCTCCTATATAATTTACCAACAATAATTTATAATTTATGTTCTGTTCTTGCATAATTAAGTATGTTAATACTTGTATTTTTTTACTTATGTTTACTATTTATTTATTATGCACTACTAGCACTGCCAGGGGTGCTTTTATAGCTTATGAGTTCCAAATTCTTTTTAATTGCTTATATCTACACCAGGATGCACCGCAAAAATGGGCAATTTGCATCACCAAAAGAAGGTTGCGGGTCTTCAAACTTGGATTCTGAAAGGATTTCACCCCAAGGAGATGGTGCACGTCATTCAGAAGCTTTGTGAGTTTTAACTCTTTTGTGAATTTTGTGCTTTTGCAAATCTTCTAATTCTGTTGTGAGGTTTCAGGACAAAGCAAGGAAGGCAACTGGGATGCAAGTTGATGTAATGGAAGATGGCTATACTGACCATGATTTATTCTCTTTATCTTCCATTAAGATCAAAAACCTTTTAACTGAATCCCTAGTACATGTTATTCATCTGGTATATATGAGCTAAACCGCATTTGTATTATTATTGATACTCAGGGTAAGAGAGATCTAGTTGTTGTTGAAGATACCGAAAATGAGGAAGAAATTAATAAAGTAGTGGATAGTGACGATGAAGAAATGGGTGCGGCAGGTCAAGATGATTCTCAAAGTGATCTGGACTCCGATGAAAAGCGTAAAAGGTTGATTAAATCTTCTATGTTGTTTTATAGAAATTAATTGAATTGAAATTAGTTTGTCATATTGAACTAGTTGATAAACTTCACCTACATATATGATGAGCAGTTGGAAGACTTACTTGACCAGGCCTATTAGATATATTTGTGATGTCATGTCTAATAATGATTTGTGTTTAGTTTTCAGATCTTGACTAACAGGACAAATTAGGACTTAACTGGAAATCAGTACTTATACTGAAGTCAGAACTTAAGATATCAGAACTTAATCAGAAGATATTCATCAGGAGATAATATCAGGACTTAAGAAGACTTTCAGATAAGGAAGGCGGTTGATTGAAAGAAAAGAAGATCAAGACTAAAACAAGAAGAGATATGCATGGAGAAGAATTCTATGAGGAATAGAAGACTTGGAGGAAAAGATAACTAATTGATATATTTTAGGATACAGAATCATATTCGATATCAATTAGAAGATTATCTTGTAACTGTGTGGTATATAAACATAGCATAGGGTTTACACTAGATGTGTTATCATTATCGAAAATATTATTCATTGTAACCCTAGCAGCTCTCGTGATATTTATTCATCACTGAGAGAGAACGGTTCCATTGCAATACTGTTTTATTAATAAGATTATTTTGTGTTACATACTTGTGTTCTTAATTCGATTTAATTGTAGTATACACTGTATTCAACCCCCTTCTACAGTGTGTGTGACCTAAAAAGTGGTATCAGAGCCTATCTATTAACACATATACAGTAAAGATCCAAAACAATCATTTCTGAAGAAGAACAAACTCCAACCAAGCCCACCAAAACTGAAGAAACTCCAAAGACTCAAATCCATAGTCGATATGAGACTATTAGGGTTCCCATGCTGAGACCTTCTGAGTATCCCATATGGAAAGTGAGGATGGATATGTTTCTAGAAGCTACAGATCCAGAATACCTTGACAGAATTAATGAAGGACCACATAAGCCAACCAAGCTCTCTGTTGTAATTGCAGATCAGCCAGCAAAGACTGTACCTAAGGAGAAAAGAGAGTATACAGCTGAAGATATCTCATCTATTGCCAAGGATGCGAAGGTAAGGCATTTGCTGCATAATGCAATTGATAATGTCATGTCAAACAGGGTAATTAACTGCAAGACTGCAAAGGAGATATGGGATGCCTTGGAGACAAGATGCTAGGGAACTGATGCAATTAAGAAGAACAGGAGAACTATATTCACTCAAGAGTATGAGCACTTTGACTCAAAACCTGATGAGTCATTAACTGGTTTATATGACAGATTTATCAAACTCTTGAATGATCTGTCACTAGTAGATAAGAATATGATCTTGAAGATACTAATCTTAAATTCCTTTTAGCTCTTCCTGAAAGTTGGGATTTGAAGGCAACTACTATAAGAGACAACTATGCTCTTGATGAAACTACTCTTGATGAATTTATGGGATACTCAAAACTCATGAACTTGAGACGGATCAAAGAAGCAAGAGACATGGGAGAAAGTCAAGGACAGTTGCTCTTAAGACTGAGGAGGAATCCCCCAAAGTGGCTATCTCAAAGAAAGGCAAAGGAAAGGCTCTCATCATAAAGTCTGATACTGAGTCATCAAGTTCTGATAATGATGAGGAATCAGAAACTGAAAGTCTATCTGAGATGGATGCTGATGAAGAGATGATGAGATTGTGTGCTCTTATGGTGAAGGGTATCACAAAGATAGCCTGCAGGAAATTCAGAAGGGGAAAGATGTTTTCCAGGAAAAGTGGAAGTTCTGATAAGAAGGGATTTAGAAAATCTGAAGGCAAAGCAGGAAAGTCTGACAGAGGAGATTACTCAAATGTTAAATGCTACAATTATGGTGAGAAAGGCCACATATCTCCTGATTGCAAGAAAGGAAAAGGTGACAAAGGCAAAGCACTTGTCACAAAGAAGAAAAGCTAGACAGACACTTCAGATTCTAAAGATGAGGAGAACTATGCCTTTATGGCAAATGCTGATAGCAGTTTTGATGCTGCTGAGTTAAAGATACCTCAAACAACTTATGCTTTTCATACTGATGATATTACCGAGTTGAGATCTTATCTTAAAACCATATTCATTAGCTATAGAGATCAGACCTTAACATGTGATAGGTTAACTTCTGAAAATTTGGCTTTTAAGAAAAGGAATGACTATTTAGAAAAAGAGTTAGTTATGTTCCATCAAACTCAGAAAGAAAGAGATGATGCTTTTTATGTTAGAGATGAAGTGCTAAAATTGAATTAATCTCTAAAAACTGAGTTAGAAAAGGAAAGAGAGATTATCAGGACTTGGACTAACTCTGGCAGAACAACTCAGAATTTGCTAAATAGTGGAAACTGGAAAGAGGGCTTAGGTTATGGAGATGATAAAAGTGAAATAGGAACTGAACAAATTAAGCCAATTGTTGTTAAACAAACTGTTAAGCCAAGGGTAAATCCTGTTAAGTTTGTAGCTAAATCTGTAAAGTCCGATTCTGAAAAGATGAAAGATACTGAGACAAAAGTTAAGGCAGAGTCAGCTTCTGACAAATTAAAACAGGATAAGCCAACTAAAGTCAACATAGGCTTTATGATAGAAAGTCAGCTTAAGCATAAGCTGAAAAAGATTAAGAATGTAAAAAAGGTAAAGCCACCTAGGAAAAATAGGATTGGAAAGGAAGGTGTGAATAAAAGCAATAATTATAAGTCTGTTCCTAATGCTCCTAGAAAGAAATGCAATAACTGTGGAAACACTAACCATCTTGCTTCTTTTTGCAGGAAGAATAAGGATATAAACTCTTTACCTCCTAAATCAGGAGTTAAGAGTCAGTATGTTAGGTTTAAACCACAAAATCCTTGTTTTCATTATGGTAGTTTATGGCATTCCATTTATACTTGTAAGGAATATCATAGTTTGTACTATGATTATTATCAAATAAAACCTTCTTTAAAGAAAGTTAGCATTATTCCTTCTAGTGTAAGTTCTGATGCAAAGTCTGATACTGAATGTTAACATAAACTCTGATGTTAAATCCGTTGTAAATGTTAACAAACTTAATAAGGCCAAAGGATCCAAGCAAGTCTGGGTCCTTAAAACTAATC
The DNA here is from genome assembly GCF_009905375.1 of Apium graveolens. Taxonomy (NCBI): domain Eukaryota; kingdom Viridiplantae; phylum Streptophyta; class Magnoliopsida; order Apiales; family Apiaceae; genus Apium; species Apium graveolens. The sequence goes on along the minus strand of NC_133654.1, from coordinate 25,340,124 downwards.
ATTAGTGGTCTTTGTGATTGCAGTGCAACAGGAAAAACATCCTAGTTCTGGACAGTGGATGTTCAGGATATATGACTGGAAATAAAGCCCTGCTATCAGACTTTGTGGAGAAAGCTAGCCCAGGTGTTTCTTATAGATATGGCGACATGGGAAAAACTATGGGATATGGTAATATCAATCTTGGGAATGTCATCATCGAAAAAGTAGCTCTAGTCTCAGGACTTAAACACAATCTGCTGAGTGTTAGTCAAATCTGTGACAGAGGTTATCATGTGGATTTCTTTGAAGAACACTGTGGAGTTGTAAGCAAATCTACAGGCAAAGTTGTTCTGAAGGGATACAGGCATGGTAACATTTATGAAGCCAAGCTTTCAACAAGTTCTGATGGTTCTACAATCTGTCTGTTAAGCAGAGCATCAATTGAAGAAAGCTGGGATTGTCATAAGAAACTCTCTCATTTAAATTTTAACAATATAAATGAACTAGTCAAGAAAGATCTTGTGAGAGGACTGCCAAAATTAGTATTTGCTCCTGATGGCATATATACTTTTCACAATCTTTGAAATCCTCTGACATGTATAATATACACAGAGTTCCAGTTTATAACTGTATAAAATATCGTTGCAAGGTGATCTCCTATATCTAACCTTGTCTCAACGTTTTTCCGAAAATCTTTGACATGCACAAGATAATCATTTACTAGATATAAGTTTAAAAGATGAAGTTACAAGATACTCCAATATACTTATATCTGAATACTGCTTAAACTACCACCGTTCAAGTTATAATCAGTTTCAAAATTTCATCACCCAGATGAGACTACAAGATAAAACTTGAATAGATTCAATCCTTGAAATATCATTATAAATAATGAAGTTACGAGATACTTCATTAAGTCCCGATATATATATACACCTATATATATATATATTCATTTCATACACTCCTTGAAAACCTCTGTTATGAAAATTATAAACAGGGTTGCAATATCCAATGAATTTTGGAAAGGAGAAAACCTTGGCATAAACCTGATATCTTGCTGATCAGGCAAAGATACCAATAAGTAACCTTTTCTACTAGTAGACGGACGAATTCCCCACTGGTCATCACCCTGGTCGCAATAGGACCTTATGCCGGACTGCCACTCAGCCACTTACGCATTTGATGGACTCCCACTGAGCCACTTACACTTTCATGGATGCCCACTGAGCCCATATTGCTTATGCCGACTCAAATAGATGGACTTACTTCCCAAACGTTGGGTAAGTAATCAATTCATTTACCAAAACCGCAACCTTGTTGCGAATATAAAATACACCACAGAGCCGGATCCCTCTGGTTTTGAGCGAGTATTTAAATCCCCTTTAAAAGGAAGATCTTAAATATATAAAAAATGAGTTTTGGGATCCGCTCTAACTTTTAAAAATCATTTTAAAGACTCGAAAATACTTTAAAGAGTGTTTGGAGTAATGTTGATTTAATAAAGTAAATCAGTCCCAATATATTAGAAAAAATCTGAATATTATTATTTAAATAATATTCTCATAAAGAATAATCTTTATACAAATAATTGAAGTAGAAGTTGTAAAACTTATACTTGAAATGAGTATTAAAAAACCAAAGATATACTTATACGAAAGTACTATCTTTATTTGAATAATCAAAAATAAGTTTGATTATCGACACCTTATTCTTTAATAAAATAAAGAATATATTTCAGTAAATAATCAGAGTCATAGGTCCTCAAATGGATATTCAAATGATATTCATTAATTAATATAAACTGAGTCATAAGTCCCCGAATGAATATTCAAATAATATTCAGTTAATAAAATAAACTGAGTCATAAGCCCTCGAATGAATATTCAAAATAATATTCATTAAATAAAATAAAAGGAGTCATAAGCCCTCGAATGAATATTCGAATAATATTCAATAAAAAAAAGGAGTCATAAGCCCCCGAATGAATATTCGAAATAATATTCATTAAATAAAATAAAAGGAGTCATAAGCCCCCGAATGAATATTCGAAATAATATTCATTAAATAAAATAATAGGAGTCATAAGCCCCCGAATGAATATTCGAAATAATATTCATTAAATAATATAAAGTTATCGAATAAACCTTATTCGATTAATAGTTTTGAAAACTACATCAATATATATATATATAAATATATATATATAATATACTCGGGAACATCTACTCCGGGTTTTAGAAAAGGGTTCACCTTTGGGTCCCCTACACTCAGGGTATACGCAACTACTGCTTATCTCTAGCATAGGTATTATGCAACTAATAAGCATTTGAACCAACAGATATATAAATCAAGAATACGAAACAGGCATGCATATATATCATATCAACATGCTCCAATATATCGCAAGAATTTGCTAATAACAATCATGCACTTATCACAAGATAATGCATATACATATATACATCACAACAACAGTATAACAGGTAGAATACTTGCATGAGTGCTCCCGGATAGACTTAAGCTTAGAGTGGGTCCGATAACCTATGAACAACAACATAAGTCGGAATTAAACCCCAGTCGCTTAAGAAACTAGACTTTAACCATTTAGAGTCCTAACGTTCCCTTTCGCGCTTAACGATTCACTTAAGTACCCTCGGCTCCACCATTTTTAATAAATTAGCTATTAAGAGTTTTAAGGCGATTCTTTCGCGAGCACCTTACCAACTGCCTAATCCACTTTACATAAATGTTTCATACCCCAAATAGTCATTTAAAGTCCTTAACCAAGGTATCAAAGTAAGGCGAGGGGTAATGGTTCGGTCGCGAAACGCCGTTACATAAAACGGTCGTTTCTCCTAAACCGTACATCGAATTCAAACGAACCACATATCAAAACGAAGCTCGTAACATAAAATATCTAATCATGGCAATGGTCAAAACCTAACAGGGAGTTCTCGGATCCTGATGTTAAGAGCAAAAACAGTCTAAAGTAAATCGGACATTACGACGGCTATGTTTACGCGATTTCCCAAATTTTTACCATTCCAAATCATATCAATCCAACTACCAATCAACAAAAACTCAAGATACACATCAATGCTACTGATTTCAGTCATAATAAGCTCAAGGATCTCAATCCAATCATATATTATAACATCTCCAAATTCAACTAAACTACTTAACAATTAAGCTCGAATCATGCTTATCATTCAAATTACTACTCATCCATCCAAACCATCTCCAAACTTCAACATTCAAACTTATTACTAAAGGGTGTGAAGATTTATACCTTTCTTGGAGGGTGGAAAGTTACTAGGAAGCCTTATGGAGCCTCCTACAAGCATGATCTTTCCAAAGAAATCAAGAACACAAAGTTAGGCTTTAAAGTTTTTAAAAGTCCGATTGAAATAACTGTAAAAATGAGGGTCTTACCATGCTTATTTGGACGAGACTTGTGAACAAGAGTTGTAGGCCATCTCAATACCTTTCCAACAAGCTATAGAAAACAACATTTGAGTGAGTATTGAAGGAGATATGGCAGTTTGAAGTTGCTGTGTTTATTTTGGCCGAGAGCTTGATGAAGAAAAGGGAAGAGCTTTTGTGTTTTTTTGTGATTTGTTTTGATTTGCCTTGGTTGGTTCACTTTTGTTTTGTTTTAATCATTTTTAACCATGAAAAAAAAATTGTGTGGTTATAAATCAACCACACTTCTTTCCCTTATGTCATGCTTTGGTCATCATGTGATGTCACCCTCCACACTTGTCCTCTTCTTGTTGGTTTGATGACATCATCATCCCTAACCTCCTTGATTAACTCTTAATTGCTTGCCTAATGACCGCTGATCTGTTATACGGTTCGCTTAACTTTCGTTTTCGTTTATCGTTTGAGGGATAATACCCGGGATCTTATTACTTAGGTTTCTTTAACCTGTCTCAATACATTATATTCCTTTCATGATCCTCTCTTTTAATCATTGAATTTAAATCCTTTTTATTCTGTTACGTTATACTCAATTCTTTCTGTATCTGGTAGATTTTCGGGAAAATCAAAGTGTTCGAATTTGGATTCTGACGATCTTTACATACACTTATCTATCATATAGAGTACTAATAATATCCCAGAAGATCAATAAAAGAGCCCCTACATAGTGTGGCATGAAATGTTTTCTTATTCAGCATAATCAGCAAAACACTATTCATAAGGGTTTCAAAAATTCCAAAAATTGGGGTTATTACAGTCTCCCCTCCTTAAAAGGATTCCGTCCCGGAATCAGATAGAAAATGAATAGGGATACTTTCTTAGCATTGCACTTTCTAATTCTCAAGTAAATTTTCCCACATTATGGTTCTTCCATCAAACTCTGAATAGTTTGATAACCCTTCTCCTAAGCACTTGTTCCTTTTTCAATCTATAACCCTTCCTGGTTGCTCCATATAGGTTACGTCGTGTTGCATGTCTATGCGCTCATATGCCCTTATTTGTCTGGCATCTGAATTATACTTCCTTAATATTGATACGTGGAACACGTTATGAACTTGCTACATGGTCGGGGGTAGGGCTAGCTCATATGCTAACTTCCCAGTACGTCTTAATACCTCAAAGGGTCCAACAATTCGTGGGCTTAGCTTTCTTTTCTTTCCGAACCTCATTCATCCTTTCCAAGGGAATACCTATAACAGCACTAGGTCCCCTACTTCCTATTCCTTATCCTTTCATATCAAATCAACATACTTCGTGTGCCCATCTTGGGCTACTACCAGCCGTCCTCTAATTAAATCTATTATATCCTTGGTCCTTTGGACCACTGCTGGTCTAAGCATCTTGCGCTTTGGTCCTTTGGACCACTGCTGGTCTAAGCATCTTGCGCTCTGCAACATCATCATATCATAAGGGAGATCGACATTGTCTTCCCTCAAGGATCTTATAAGGCGGCATCTCGATAATGACATATGATCTATTTTCATAAGAAAACTCAATCCGCGTTAAGTGATCATTCTAAATTCATTCAAGTCTATTGCACAGACTCTCATCATAGCTTCTAGCACTATGGCTTTTGCTTCTCAATACCCATTCTTTTCCAGTTTGTAGTCATTACTATCTTCCGTACATAATACTATACTGGTTACACTTTTGCTCGTTAGCGTTCTATAACCTTTTAATAACCATGTCAACCTTAGTATCACGAACGCGTTAGAATCGGAATACCACCGTACTGATACTACTTCCTTTAGCTGCTTCCATCTTCGAAAGCTTGGTCCTTCATATAGAAGTAAAAGAATTTATTGAGAGATCAATATGATCATGAATACTTGTTATATCGCATAGTTAGTACAGAAGGTGGCCAGCCTTTAGTACTTGACAAGCAATTAAACAATAGATGGTATCCTACTAGGCTTCTATCACACAGATAGATAGTCATTCGGCAATACCTCCCCTTCTGGAAGGGTTGTTCTTCTCAGCTTATATGAAATGAAAAGGAGAGAAAAGAACGAACTGAAGAGAATTGTATATATATAAAATATACTGCCACAAAATATCTGGCTTGGAATCTACCTCTGAACTATAGAGGTTTGTCATAGGAGAACAAATCATATATGTATATATATCAACATCAAGTATTATCGCATCGCATTTCACATGCTTAAATATTTTTGCTATTCTGTCCTTCATTCTATGGACCCATGCTCTTCCTCGAGCTTATACACTATCACCTTTGAAACTCCCTCGACATTGAAAATTGAATCTGGGATCTCATTCTAGACATCATCGTTACTAGAATTCTATGCTTGCATCGCAACCTTCCTCGTATAGTCATACGACCCTATATTGATAAGGAGGAATAAATATTCAATAGGTAAATAATCTACTTAATTAGTCTATTCAATGATAACTTATACATCACCATGACCCGATTAGTGGTACTCAATCTCAACATTCATTACAGTACAACTCTCACAGTTGTCATTGTCTCATTATTCATAGACTCATTGGAGCATTACTATGGTCTACCACTGACCTACTGTAGTCATTCATTTTCCATGAAATCTTCATATCTAACCATACAAAGTCCATACCTACCTTATCGAATTCTTCTAAGGAGTTAACATAATCACCATTCATAATTCATGAAGAACACTCCAGATCCTGGCGTACATTCATGACATGAAGCAGATAAAATTGCAGAAGAGTTTCAATCAAAGCAATGATAGCAGGTTAATACCCTTCTTAATCATATGCCTTCAATAGAAGACTTAACTCAAAGGTTCGTTTAGTCCTTCTTGAAACATGGTCCTGGCTTATCTCAAGATAGTACCTTCTAAGATAGATAGCCCGCTCATGGCGATTACACGAATTAAACCTTTACCCAACTATTATTACGGTTGAGTATTGCACATTCATCAGAAGGAATGTCAATCTTCCGAACCGTAATACAACCTTCCAGGCTTCAACCATCATCACTGTATTCCTCTCGCACGAGCGCCTATAATTATCCTCTTACATTTAAAGTGTCGGCCACCTCTTTGGCCTTTCCTGATAGTAAAATTTCCTTACAATCAATGTCATTTTAACCACCTCCAACTAAATTTTCTACCCCATTTCAATCACTGCTTATGTGAAAATGCTTTTCTTAAGTCCTGGTGAGAAGAAAAAAAAATCACCATTTTTTTTCCATAAGTCATTGCCTTAGTCATTAAATGTGAACATTGCCACGACTGACTCTCAATCATACTTAGAACATCTTTTATCTTAGGCCCTAATGGCCCTGAACAATTTGACCTTTACTGGTTCGATCCATACTTTCTCGTGGTTTAACACGTGCCCCACTTGGCATCATTATAATTATGTCATATTTCCTTTATCAACATTTTTACTCTTGAGAATTTTGAATATTACCTTTCTCCTTGTAAAACCTCTAAGGTTATCCTTGAATCGTTCCTCCTGTATTCCCTAGATACAGGGCATATCGAAATACCCTTTATTAATACTAGAACCATTGTCTATATGTTTCTGAAAAATTTTCCCACTGATACTTAAAGGTTGTTATTACCTTAATCCTTTCCAATTCATACTGTCAAAACTCATACTATCCCTATTAAGGGTGAAATGCCAACCTTTATGCATTCCCCTAGGATTCATTTTAAGTTACCGATGTTCTATCTTTAATGCCACCTTTAAAAAGGTACATGCATCCTTCCATGGATAAATCAAGTCATATATCCCTGATAAGGGTGTCTTATTCAATCATTCCCACCTCGATAGTATATGCCTAATTTCGCAATAACATCTACATTCAAAATGAGGTCAATCAATATGGCCTCCAAAAGATAACTACGGTTATCTACTTTTCTTGCTTGATTTGGTAACGATAACAAGGATGTTCTGGAAGGTATTGGTCGTGTTCAACGTGAACTTCTTCTTAATAATTCCGTATTTACTTTTGTTGTTTATCTCAACAGTCATCTCAATGTTGGGATATCTCTCATACCTGGCGTCTCCCTTCCTGGGTATCAAGCCACCGGTCTTACACTTTACATTCCTGAAGGTCACTTCTTTCATCCAATTTTCCTAATTTCTTACTTCCTTGTCTCCTCAGTCTATCCGCGTCTCAATATTTATCCTTCGAACTATCTCAAGGTTTCCTCAAATCCTCCCAACTTACAGGGGATAAAATATATATGTATCTCTTATATCTTCAATCATCAACTTTAACTCATGGTGAATCACCCTCATCCTGACGATTATATACTTTTCTATTTCTATTGCTACGAGTCTTTAGGGTTTCCTCATACCCAACTCCCTTATCATTCCTCAAACTCTATTGCCTTTATATTCCCTTCCACTTCAGTTTCTTTTTATTTTCCTTTCTCTTATCATTATTTCATGAACCCACTAATCATTGACTTTAAGCATCACATCGTTCTGGGATTCTTGTCATCAGAACGAATCTTGACAACTTTTACAACTTAGCTTCATATTTCATCATACTCGTCCGCCTTTGTTCTGACTTTAAAGCTTTTACACTATCTCCATAACCTGGGGAATTACTTTCCCGAAAATAATTGACTGAACTTTAATCAGTTTATTCTAACCTCTGGCTCCGTGCCTTTCTTGGTCTTTCACCAGTGGTGGCCCTTCTCTTAGGAGGGTAAGTGACAAAAATAGTCTTTTGTGATTCGTCCATCATTTAGAATCTCAAATAATTCCTATATTTCCTTTAGCCAGGCTCTTGCCTCGACCGGGTCAGCTTGTTCCTTGGAACTCTAAGGGCTTAGCGACTTAAAGGTCCTGAAAGAATTTCTCACCGCATTGTTTCCTCAGGGTGGTGGTTGGGGATAATAGTCTAAGTTCTGTCTAGAAAGGTCCATAAATTTTCGTATAGGAGTACCGTCTCGGGTCTCCTTTCCTTACTCGACTTCTGTTTCCTTAGTCTGAACATTCCCTCCTCCTCCCCATAATCGGGGTCCTCCTACATATTTTAAATCCTCATTTTCCACTTCATCATGTTATGGGTTCCTTCTATCTTGATGGCGACCTCCCTGACTATCACGTTCAGGGTTTGCTCTAAATCTTATTCCTCAAACTAGCTTTCATCTAAGATCTGATTTTTAAGCTCTTGAACATTTGGAACCCAAATTCTGTAGGAATACCTCATTATTCCCTTATCATCTTTCTCGGTATTAATCTCTTATCTATTTGTTGGCTCTCTGCCTTCATTCATCACTTTTTCTGGCACAGTCTGTTCTTTTCCAATAATTTGGGCTGTATTGCAATCTCAAACAGCTTTTCGGTACCGGCTCCGGTTACCTTCACTTCTATTTCCATTTTCTCAAAACCTCTTATAAACTCTCTCAAATACATTATCATCTTGTGTCTCTCCTTTTTACTAAGGGCATCAGCCACCACATTGGCTTTTCCCGAATGATAAAGAATCTCATAATCGTAATCCTTGATTAGCTCTAACCACCTCATTTGGCGCATGTTGAGCTCTTTCTGCGTGAAAATGTACTAGAGCACTTATGGCTTAGGTAAATCTCGCACTTCTCTCCATACAAGTAGTGCCTCCAATCTTTAGGGCAAAACTATTGCCACGAGCCCAAGCTCATGGGTGGGGATATCGAATTTTATATTCACTTAATTGTCTTAATGCGTACACGATTACTTGATGTGCTGTATAAGAAGCACCTTAATTCCTTATGCGAAGCGTCACTACAGATCACAAAATCTCCTTTTTCCATCCGGCAATGCCATCATAGGGGCCGTCACCAATCATTGCTTCAGTTCTTAAAAGTTGTTCTCTTATTTCTCTGTCCATTCGAACTTCTCAGTCTTATTTCTCTGTATAAAATATCGTTGCAAGGTGATCTCCTATATCTAACCTTGTCTCAACGTTTTTCCGAAAATCTTTGACATACACAAGATAATCATTTACTAGATATAAGTTTAAAAGATGAAGTTACAAGATACTCCAATATACTTATATCTGAATACTGCTTGAACTACCACCGTTCAAGTTATAATCAGTTTCAAAAGTTCATCACCCAGATGAGACTACAAGATAAAACTTGAATAGATTCAATCCTTCAAATATCATTTTAAATAATGAAGTTACGAGATACTTCATTAAGTCCCGATATATATATACACCTATATATATATTCATTTTATACACTCCTTGAAAACCTCTGTTATGAAAATTATAAACAGAGTTGCAATATCCAATGAATTTTGGAAAGGAGAAAACCTTGGCATAAACCTGATATCTTGCTGATCAGGCAAAGATACCAATAAGTAACCTTTTCTACTAGTAGACGGACGAATTCCCCACTGGTCATCACCCTGGTCGCAATAGGACCTTATGTTGGACTGCCACTCAGCCACTTACGCATTTGATGGACTCCCACTGAGCCACTTACACTTTCATGGACGCCCACTGAGCCCATGTTGCTTATACCGACTCAAATAGATGGACTTACTTCCCGAACGTTGGGTAAGTAATCAATTCATTTACCAAAACCGCAACCTTGTTGCGAATATGAAATACACCACAGAGCCGGATCCCTCTGGTTTTGAGCGAGTATTTAAATCCCCTTTAAAAGGAAGATCTTAAATATATAAAAAATGAGTTTGGGGATCCGCTCTAACTTTTAAAAATCATTTTAAAGACTCGAAAACACTTTAAAGAGTGTTTGGAGTAATGCTGATTTAATAAAGTAAATCGGTCCCAATATATTAGAAAATATCTGAATATTATTATTTAAATAATATTCCCATAAAGAATAATCTTTATACAAATAATTGAAGTAGAAGTTGTAAAACTTATACTTGAAATGAGTATTAAATAACCAAAGATATACTTATACGAAAGTACTATCTTTATTTAAATAATCAAAAATAAGTTTGATTATCGACACCTTATTCTTTAATAAAATAAAGAATATATTTCAGTAAATAATCGGAGTCATAGGTCCTCAAATGGATATTCAAATAATATTCATTAAATAATATAAACTGAGTCATAAGTCCCTGAATGAATATTCAAATAATATTCAGTTAATAAAATAAACTGAGTCATAAGCCCTCGAATGAATATTCGAAATAATATTCATTAAATAAAATAAAAGGAGTCATAAGCTCTCGAATGAATATTCGAATAATATTCAATAAAAAAAGGAGACATAAGCCCCCGAATGAATATTCGAAATAATATTCATTAAATAAAATAAAAGGAGTCATAAGCCCCCGAATGAATATTCGAAATAATATTTATTAAATAAAATAAAAGGAGTCATAAGCCCCCGAATGAATATTCGAAATAATATTCATTAAATAATATAAAGTTATCGAATAAACCTTATTCGATTAATAGTTTTGAAAACTACATCAATATATATATAAATATATATATATATAATATACTCGGGAACATCTACTCCCGGTTTTAGAAAAGGGTTCACCTTTGAGTCCCCTACACTCAGGGTATACGCAACTACTGCTTATCTCTAGCATAGGTATTATGCAACTAATAAGCATTTGAACCAACAGATATATAAATCAAGAATACGAAACAGGCATGCATATATATCATATCAACATGCTCCAATATATCGCAAGAATTTGCTAATAACAATCATGCACTTATCACAAGATAATGCATATACATATATACATCACAACAACAGTATAACGGGTAGAATACTTGCCTTAGTGCTCCCGGATAGACTTAAGCTTAGAGTGGGTCCGATAACCTATGAACAACAACATAAGTCAGAATTAAACCCCGGTCGCTTAAGAAACTAGAATTTAACCATTTAGAGTCCTAACGTTCGCTTTCGCGCTTAACGATTCACTTAAGTCGCTCGAGTACCCTCGGCTCCACCATTTTTAATAAATTAGCCATTAAGAGTTTTAAGGCGATTCTCTCGCGAGCACCTTACCAACTGCCTAATCCAGTTTACATAAATGTTTCATACCCCAAATGGTCATTTAAAGTCCTTAACCAAGGTTTCAAAGTAAGGCGAGGGGTAATGGTTCGGTCGCGAAATGCCGTTACATAAAACGGTCATTTCTCCTAAATCGTACATCGGATTCAAACGAACCACATATCAAAACGAAGCTCGTAACATGAACTATCTAATCATGGCAGTGGTAAAAACCTAACAGGGAGTTCTCGGGTCCTGATGTTAAGAGCAAAAACAGTCTAAAGTAAATCGGACATTACGACGGCTATGTTTACGCGATTTCCCAAATTTTTACCATTCCAAATCATATCAATCCAACTACCAATCAACAACAACTCAAGATACACATCAATGCTACTGATTTCAGTCATAATAAGCTCAAGGATCTCAACCCAATCATATATTATAACATCTCCAAATTCAACTAAACTACTTAACAATTAAGCTCGAATCATGCTTATCATTCAAATTACTACTCATCCATCCACCCATCTCCAAACTTCAACATTCAAACTTATTACTAAAGGGTGTGAAGATTTATACCTTTATTGGAGGGTGGAAAGTTACTAGGAAGCCTTATGGAGCCTCCTACAAGCTTGATCTTTCCAAAGAAATCAAGAACACAAAGTTAGGCTTTAAAGTTTCTAAAAGTCCGATTGAAAGAACTGTAAAAATGAGGATCTTACCATGCTTATTTGGACGAGACTTGTGAATAAGAGTTGTAGGCCATCTCAATACCTTTCCAGAAAGCTATATAACACAACATTTGAGTGAGTATTGAAGGAGATATGGCAGTTTGAAGTTGCTGTGTTTATTTTAGCCGAGAGCTTGATGAAGAAAAGGGAAGAGCTTTTGTGTTTTTTTGTGATTTGTTTTGATTTACCTTGGTTGGTTGACTTTTTTTTTTGTTTTAATCATTTTTAACCATGAAAAAAAAATTGTGTGGTTATAAATCAACCACACTTCTTTCCCTTATGTCATGCTTTGGTCATCATGTGATGTCACCCTCCACACTTGTCCTCTTCTTGTTGGTTTGATGACATCATCATCCCTAACCTCCTTGATTAACTCTTAATTGCTTGCCTAATGACCACTGATCTGTTATACGGTTCGCTTAACTTTTGTTTTCGTTTATCGTTTGAGGGATCATACCCGGGATCTTATTACTTAGGTTTCTTTAACCTTTCTCAATACATTATATTCCTTTCATGATCCTCTCTTTTAATCCTTGAATTTAAATCATTTTTATTCTGTTACGTTATACTCAATTCTTTCTGTATCTGGTAGATTTTCGTGAAAAATCAAAGTGTTCGAATTTGGATTCTGACGATTTTTACATACACTTATTTATCATATAGAGTACTAATAATATCCCAGAAGATCAATAAAAGAGCCCCTACATAGTGTGGCATGAAAAGTTTTCTTATTCAACATAATCAACAAAATACTATTCATAAGGGTTTTAAAAATTCTAAAAATTGGGGTTATTACAAACTCTGATGTTATTGAAACTATGGTGACTACGCCGAAGGAAAATGCACCTGTGCAGGGGGAGCATATTGAAGATCCAACCACATCTCAAGAAGCATCAGAACCTAGAATAGGCTCTTCAAGTTCTGATTCATCAAGTTCTGATGGGCCAAGTTCTGATAATTCTGAAAACTCAAATTCTGAAGGATCCAACTCAGAGAGCATAATTTCAGGGGGAGTAACAGAAAATGTTGATGGAGACAGCATGGATCACGGGGAGCATCCAGTTCTAGAGATCACCTTTCATCTGCAAGAAAGTGGACTAAAGCACATACACTTGACTTGATTATTGGAAATCCTGAAGCAGGTGTTAGAATTAGAACAACAAAATCAAATGAATGTCTCTATCATTCTTTTCTTTCTCAGACTGAACCAAAGAAAGTGGAAGAAGCTCTTCAAGATGCTGATTGGGTGCAAGCAATGCAGGAAGAGTTAAATGAATTTAAAAGAGATAAAGTCTGGACCCTAGTGCCAAGACCAAAGAACAGATCAGTTGTTGGTACAAAGTGGGTGTTCAGAAATAAAACTGATAGTGATGGCATAATTACAAGAAATAAAGCAAGGCTGGTTGCAAAAGGATATTCTCAACAGGAGGGGATTGATTATGATGAAATATTTGCACCAATTGCTAGATTGGAAGCCATAAGGATATTTTTGGCTTATGTTGCTCAAAAAAAGTTTAAAGTCTTTCAAATGGATGTAAAAAGTGTTTTTCTTAATGGAGAATTGGAAGAAGAAGTATATGTTGAACAACCTCCAGGTTTTGTAGATTCAAAATTTCCTAATCATGTCTACAGACTTGATAAAGCGCTTTATGGCCTTAAGCAAGCTCCAAGAACATGGTATGAGACATTAGCTTAGTTTCTTCTGGAAAGTGGATTTAACAGAGGAACTATTGACAAAACTTTATTATATCTCAACCATGGAAAGGACTTACTTTTGGTGCAGATATATGTTGATGATATCATTTTTGGTTCTACAAATAACAGACTTTGTAAATGGTTTGCCAAGCTAATGCAGTCAAGATATCAAATGAGTATGATGGGAGAACTTAGCTCTTTTCTGGGTCTTCAAGTCAAGCAGAATTAAGAAGAAACTTTTATTTGTCAATCTAAGTACACCAGAAATTTGTTGAAGAAATTTGGAATGCAAGACTGTTCAAATGCATCCACTCCTATGGCCATTGCAACAAAATTGGATAAGGATACTGGTACATCAGTAGATATTACTGATTACAGAGGTATGATTGGCTCACTACTCTATCTAACTGCAAGTAGACCTGATATCATGTATGCTACATGTCTTTGTGCAAAATTTCAAGCAGATCCAAGAGAACCTCACTTAACAACTGTGAAAAGAATTTTCAAGTACCTTAAGGGTACAGCTGATCTGGGATTGTGGTATCCTAGAGAATCAGATTTTAAACTAATAGGTTACTCAGATGCAGATTTTGCAGGATGCAAAATTGACAGGAAAAGCACAAGTGGAAGCTGCCAATTTCTTGGAGGCAGATTGGTTTCTTGGTTTAACAAGAAACAAAAGTCAATTTTCACATCAACTGCAGAGGCAGAGTACATTGCTGCAGGAAGCTGTTGTGCACGGATTTTTTGGATGAAGAATCAGTTACTGGATTATGGGTTAGAATTTTCTAAAATCCCTATTTACTGTGATAATCAAAGTGCTACTGCTATGACAGGTAATCCAGTTCAGCACTCAATGACAAAGCACATCGGCATTAGGTATCACTTCATAAGGGAACATGTGATGGAAGGTACAATGAAATTGCATTTTGTTCCAACAGATCAACAACTAGCAGATCTCTTCACAAAACCACTATGTGAAGCTACTTTTACAAGATTGGTATATGAATTTGGAATGGTTTCAGGTTCTTTCTCTACATCTGCTTAGTTTATGTTCTGATACATCAGACTTTATGATCAGTATTTACAGATATTACTATCTTTATGTAATATGTGCTTAAATTGAAATTTACCTAAGTGCTGATTGTTGTCTGATGTGAATTTCTAAACTCTGATAGTGATATGAATGTTTCTGTGACTATTCAATCCAATGAGGATAACTGTGCTAGATGCTGACCTAGTAGTCTCTAACATACTAGAGATCCCATGTTTGAAGTAATTGTTTATGTGGAAATCTTTTAGCACAAGAAAATTCTGATATTGAGCCTGGTTAAGTTTACTTTGTGTATCTTATTACTAAGTCAAAAACTAGAATAGTGCTTCTTATCTGTTAAGTTCTGATGTTGGTAAATCTTATGGATGTACTAAGTGCTGATAAGCCTCACTTATCAAAAGAAAAGGTAAAGAAAAGACATAAATATCAGGTACTCCTTTGAGATCTAGAGAAAAATATATGTGGAAGGGAAGACCCAAGTGCATTGCTGGTATTAAGTAATATGCATTAGAAAAGCAAAATAAAATTTGCTTGGTGACTTTTTACATTCTCTGATTACTAGAGAAATACTCTGATAACAGCATAAATTCTGATAAGCAGTCGTGACTCACTTACACTGAGAAGCCACTGTAAATAGGAAATTCAAAAGATGCATAAAATGAGCACAAAACAGTTGAGGTGGACTCATGCATGAACTCATTCTATAGTAGACTTCAGACTAATGACATATTTTGAACAAAGTTCTTAGTTATGCCTTATTTCTAAGATGTACTGAAGTGAATCAGACTTTACTCTTTGTCTGATATTTAGCTTAATGCACACACTTACAGTGGAAGTTCTAATGATTAAGTTCTGCAGAAACCATATCAGTATTTGTGTGAAGAATTACAGAAATAAACATTCACTTTTTGAGTAAAGAAGCCATATTCTGATGACTTTTAAATTCTGATAATAATCAAGTTCTGATGCTTACATGGCAGTATTTATTTCCTTGATTTATTTTTGGGTCAATACGTGAACGGTTATATTTTATCAGAATATTGGTTTAAGTGAGATAAAGACAGTAATAATCATTTGTTTACTGGGAACAGTTTTTTTTAAAAAACTGCAAGTGCATAGTAATCATTACTTATTTCCCGTGCCCATTAACTTTTGTCTTAATTACTGCATGGCTGACAGGTGTATAGTCTGTTCCACTTCTCAATAACTGCGGTCAAGTGGAGCGTATAAGTAAAAGAGATAAAAGATTTTAAAATCTTTTACGTACATTTCTTTCTATACTCTCTCTCTCTCTTTCTTATTTTCTCATATTCTCTGGCGGTTTTCTATACAGACATTTTATCAAACACCTTTCAGGCACTCTAAATTCTCACTCATTTTCAATGGCACCCAAGCATATAATCTTTAATGGAGCAAAGTTCGTCCCAAACAACTACGCTGCCATTCTAACTAAGAGTGAAGCTCCTTCGGAACTTCATTTTATTCAGGATTTCTTATCTCATAGTGAAATTGGGTTCGCTTTGACGCAGCCATCCAGTTTATCTGGAACTCAAGTACTGACGTTCTGGCGTACGGGACTTTATGATGATGGTGGTAAGAATGGGACTCCAAGCATCGTGTTTACAGCAAAGGAGGTTGAGTATGTTGTTACTCCGGCAACAGTTCGAAAAGCTCTACACCTACCTGAAAACTGTCAATTCAATTCTGCTGTGGAGGAGCCCTTGCTACAGCAAATGATGGTTAATTTAGGGTATGAGGAGAGTTTGGAAAAGTTGGGCCAACTTATACGCCCACATATTCGAAGAGAATGGAGCTTTTTCTTCGATTGCATCACGAAGACGTTTTCCAACAAGTGCTCAAATTTTGATGTCATTCCTATTCTGACACAACAAATTGGGTATGCACTCCTAAACCAGTCTCATTTTGATTATGCAAAGACTGTGTTATGTTTTATAGGAGATAGGATGCATGAGGACAGGAATGTAGTTTACTTTGCTAGTTTCTGTCAGTTAATCTACAGTTACTGTACATCAGATGAACCACAACTAGCAAGTAATCACATAGAACCGTTTAGATTAGCTAAGAGGGCTTTTACTGATCTCTTAACTGCTGACAACAAGAAGGGAGTTTTGAGACCCCTTAGAATTCCTTTATCATTAAAGCAAGCTCTGCTAAATGCTGATTATGATACCTATTCATTGCTATATCCTGATGTCCAACCCACCAACACACAACAGCCATCAGAACCAACCATTCATCAAACACAGCAACCACAGCCATCAGCAAATAATCAAGTGAAGCCTTCTCCTTCTATAGCAAAGAGGACTAAGACAGTACCTCAGTCACAGCAGAAAAGAAGGAAGATGATTTTAAGAGATGAGTCTGATGATGAGGTACAGATTCAACCATTAGAACCTGTTGCTAAAGTAGCTGAGAAAGTCTCTTATCAGACAACTCAAGAAACTGGGAGTTCTAGGCCCCTAAAAAGGCTTAGAAAGCTAAACTCTGATGATCAAGCTCTCAGAGTCTCTCCATCAGCTAAGAGACTTAAAAAGCAAAGAGTAAGGAGAGCTATAGAATCATCAATCTCTGAAGAAGGAATGGAAGCAGCAGCTGAGGAAGGAGGTCAGGAATCTCTGATCTCAAAAGACCCATTTGTGATTGAATCTCTTCCCACTACTGAACCAGACTTTACGGAAGCTCACAAATCTCCTATTCAAGAGCCAGAGAATACTCAAGAACATATTCCTACACCTCCTGTGTCTCCTATCATTGATCAAATACATGCTGATAATCCAGGTACAAGTGCTGAAATAGATATTCACAACTTGAATATGCCTGAGGTTCTATACTTGGAAGCTCCAACCATTCCTCAGCAAACTCCACCAACAACTCCACTGCTAGATGTTGATGTCAATGTAGATGAATCTTCTATTGCTTCACATATAATTATTCTATCACAAGATGCTGATATTGAAGATTCTACAAGTTCTGTTGAAATAAATGCTGAAAATACTGGTGAAACTGCTACAAATGAAAATGCTGATGCAGCTGGTCCTTCAGGACATGCACCTCTACAAACGGTTGATAAAGCTGTTTTGATTAAAAAGTTTATGAGAGAGGATGCACCAGTATCTTGGATTGAAACCTCCAGAGGAAGAGAATGGATCAAGGAGTGGAACAAAGTTGATTTTGTTCCTACTGCAAATATTCTTGCTGAGCACCTGGCTAAAGCTGATGAGATGCTGATGAATGATGACTTCAAAGCACAGCTCAGAGTTACTGTATTGAGTACCAGGAACCTTCAAGGTCAACACTCAATAACTCAAGCCAAGGTGAAAAAAATTCAAGAAACACTGATTCAGCAAGACATGAATGTCAAATTGGACAAGAAAAGGTTTTTTAAGCCAGCCTTTGACCGCATTGAGTATATAGAAAAGACTCAAGAAAAGCAGCAAGCTCAACTTTCTGATATTTTAAACAATCAAGCTGCTCAACAAAACCAACTCAATGAAATCCAAAACTCTGTGGAATTTCTTGTCTCCCTGCTTCTACCAGATGATGCCAAAACGGGGGAGAAAGTAATTAAGTCCAAATGCACAACTGATCAACCACTGAAGGGGTAAGGATGATGATAATGAAGACCATGGAAACTCTGAAAGGAGTAGAGGTCTAAGTCAAGGCAGGGGTTCTTTATCAAGCAAAGCCAGAACTATAGGTCAAAGAACAAGTTCTGATGCTGGGAGAAGAACAAGTTCTGATGCTGGGAGAAGAACAAGTTCCGATACTGGTAAAAGGATAAGTTCTAATGAACAAACTCTGAAACTTGATGAAGAGATTTCCAAAAGGTTGTTCCTAAAGGATAATCCAGGCATGGATTTTGAAAGCCTGAAGGAAGAAGAGATTAGAATGAAAGCTGAAAATGACAAATCTAAGTCAAAGTCTAAAGCTCAAGTCATTACAAAGAAACCACCTAAGCCTAAGGGCATTGTGATCAAAGAGAGGATAGATACTGAGGCATCTAAGGTCATGTCCAAATCACAGGTGGAAGTTGATCCTAGATTCAAGGGTAAGGCAAAAGTTGATGAACCTGTAAAGATATATATGCCAACTATGGATCTGGAAGCAAAATTTGATGAAGATACAAGTCTGATTTTGAAGAAGAAAAGAAATATTCAAGCAACCTTGACATAGCTCAAGTTGTCTTGACATCAGAAGAAAATGAAACCTCTGACATTGCTCATGTTATACCTTCAAAAATTCTACTACCTGGATTTACTAAAGCTCAACAATCTGCTCAACCTATGAAGACTTCAACAAATGTTTTTAAGGGAAGATTGCTCCAAGGGAAGGAAGCTAGAGATAAAACAGGACTGGGTAATGCTGATGAGAAGAGAGTAAACAACTCTACCTTAGATCCTACATCTCTTTCTGAACCAGGAGTAGGGACAACTCCAGAAAGACTAAATCAATTGGAATCTGTACAGATGGTCTACAACTCCAAGTTGAAAGAAGACATAATGCTTTATTTTATGACAGATGGGAGAGTATTCCAGATAAGAAAGGATGCAATTCGGTTGAAGTATTATGAAGAACTGCAACATGTTTTATTTCTACTTCAAGTGAAGAACAGGTCAACAGATGGTGCTGCCAGTTACTTAAAATCTGATATTCAAAGGCAGAAGAAACTTTACTCTGTAAAGTCTGACAGACCATATTATCCAAAGTACAGAGCTCACAATGGTGAATTAGTTGAGATGAGGCCTAATACCGCCAAGATCACTACATTTCTGGGTATTAAGGGTGTTGAATTTAATCTGGAGTCTGACAAAGCTTATATGATCAAACTGGATCAGGAAATAAGGAAAGCAAAGATTAATGATCTCAGGGCTGCTATCTTTCAGACAGGAGAAGATACAGTTAAACTTAAAGATGCTAAAAGGAGGATGATAAATGAACTTGAATATGCTGAGAGAACTCTTTTGAAGAACTATCTCATAACAACTCCTGACATTCAAGAGATCAAACACTGAAGTCAGGTCAAGGACTATAACTGTTAAATTTTGAAGGATATACAGGCTAAAGCTGATATCAGACTTTAAGGATGGTAAAGCTACAAGGACTGTGAGTTGTAGTTATCTAGTCAAATTCTCATATATATTTGTACTTAATGTTTTTGACATCATCAAATATCTATTAAACTTGTATATTATGCTAATTTATAAGTTGGGGGAGATTGTTAGATATATTTGTGATGTCATGTCTAATAATGATTTGTGTTTAGTTTTCAGATCTTGACTGACAGGACAAATCAGGACTTAACTGGAAATCAGTACTTATACTGAAGTCAGAACTTAAGATATCAGAACTTAAGTTATCAGAACTTAAGATATCAGAAGATATTCATCAGGAGATAATATCAGGACTTAAGAAGACTTTCAGATAAGGAAGGCGGTTGATTGAAAGGAAAGAAGATCAAGACTAAAATAAGAAGAGAAATGCATGGAGAAGAATTCTATGAGGAATAGAAGACTTGGAGGAAAAGATAACTAATTGATATATTTTTGGATACAGAATCATATTCGATATCAATTTGAAGATTATCTTGTAACTGTGTGGTATATAAACACAGCATAGGGTTTACACTAGATGTGTTATTATTATCGAGAATATTATTCATTGTAACCCTAGAAGCTCTCGTGATATTTGTTCCTCACTGAGAGAGAACGGTTCCATTGCAATACTGTTTTATTAATAAGATTATTCTGTGTTATATACTTGTGTTCTTAATTCGATTTGATTGTAGTATATACTGTATTCAACCCCCTTCTACAGTATGTGTGACCTAACAGGTATGTTGCTCGAATCACTCAAAACATGTATGTTTATTTTCTCATTTAGTAATATACTGTTCAACAAGATGTAAGTAGTTATTATATACAGCAAGTTAGTAATATTTAACTGCACTTTGTCCTAAATAGCCTTTTGACTATCCTAAAAAAACCTTTTGACCTTTACCAAAAAATAGAAATTTAAGCGGATCAGAACAGAAAGAGTTACTCAAGTTATTTCTTTTTTGTTCTTAGAACTGGGGTAATTCGTGTACCCTGTCTTCTTAGCTATGCTTTATTGGTTCTTTATTTGGATGGATAAATACAACTATTTGACACCAGTAGCTACTAAGTCCAGTCCTCATTTTGGTGCACATTTGGTCATTATAGATTTAATTGCAATCTTTTAGTGATGGATCGTTCCCAAATCCTAATACATTTCTTGTCTAAGGATCTGATGCAATCTAGTTGTACTGGATTTACCCTTGGTTATAAGATATAGCTTTATTTGATATTCTAGCTAGAGACTTGAAAATGTGTAGTAATATGCTGCTGTTGGCACTTTTTTTGTTGCCAAGTAGTCCAATTAAGTTCACATTTCTTTATTTTTGGTTATTTTTTCATCTTATTTGATTACTTTTGGTATTATATTTATTATATCGGTATAGGTACGGGCCCTTATCTCGAAATTGACTGAAGAAAAATTCGTTGCACTTCAGCGGGGTAATAAACTTCATGAAGAATTGGTGAGAACAACAACTCAACTTAGCTTTCTAACCTTTAATGTATCTGTTCTCTAAGCTATCTTCATGCAATACCTTTATGTAATCGGAGAAGTGGCAATCTCAAATTATAGGAGATTACTTAAAGATGATGGTAGAGGTGTTGCAGAGGCACTAAATGAGACAGTTTATGTTTCTGACAAGTGCGCTGGGTTAACTGTAAGTCACTTTCTGGTTGATGTTTTCTTTCTAATTTTTTGATGACCGGGCAATACATTTTTCCAGCCGTGTATGTCGGGTTTTCTACTTATGTCATTTGGTCTGCTATAAGTAGTCTTCTACTATATATGCTTTTCTTTCAATTTGGCTGTAATTGATTTCATTTACAGTGTTTTTTATAAGTTCACATCCATAATTGCAGATACAAGGTAAGTATTATCTTAGAATTGATCCCCTTGGTGAGGGATCTAAGTGGCGTCGAACTTATGGGCAGGAGATATATTCTCCATTTTTATTAGCTTTCACTGAACAGGTGAGATACATATAAATATATCATGTTCTCCTTTTTGCAAATAGCTATACAATTAATTGATGATTCACATGTATGCATGATGGAGATACAGATCTCCTGTGAACAGTTAAAGTTTGCATGCTTTATATATTTGATTATTTCAGTGCCCTGCGGATTTGGAATTGTGCTTTTAGGTGTTGCAGTTTTGCACAATACCAGAGAGCCACCCCAATCTCCTTCAGGTTCTTGATACTACCAAGTATGCGCAAATAGTCTGATTACTCCCTAACCTACAAAATATGTGCAATTAGTCTGATTACTCCCTAACCTACTTTGATATATTTTTGTTATAAATCATATTTCTCCCGAGGATAGATATTTATAAGAAAAGGTGGTGAAGTAGAGAAAAGTGATTATTGGGAGAAGCAAAATCCAAGAATTTATTATGGGAAGAAGGGGATCAACATAGCTGCAAAGTATTAATAACCTTCGTCGTAGTTTGGATATGCTTGGAGTATGGTTAATTTATCGATCATATTGTTATAATTTTATGTGGTGTTTGTAATATTTTGGATATGTATTGTAGATTTTAAACAGAACATGTATTTTAAATTTTAAAATTAAATGTTATATATGCCTATTATAGTGTAATGTATGTTTTAATTTAGTATTAGATTACAAATGCTACTATTACTTAATTAAAAAGCTTGGTGTTACAATTGATAGAACAGACTGTTACAATAAGTTATATGGGGCCCAGGGGCGGTCCCACTTATGCAATCTTGATCAAGCTATTGTATCACTCATTTTACGTTACATTTGGGCATGTTAGTGTTACAGTAGGTGCCTATTGTAACATTTTCCTCTATGTTACAATAGATCAGTGAAGTGTTATATTAGGGTGTCTATTGTAATGCTCGTATACGTAACGCCCCCTAGTGTTACAATAGACCTATTGCAACGCTTTAGGGCCTATTGTAACACCATTTAGACATTACAATAGCCCACTTATGGCGTAGTGATAGTAATGTTGGCACGGATAATATAACATGTAAGTGTACAAGAGATGGTAAATTCACCAATTATATTAATACTAAAAAGAGTGTATGTGAGATATTTGTATAAGCATGTGAAAGAGAAAAGATGTGAATGCTTGTTTTTTTTGGTGTATCAAACTTGTATGCAACAAGCTCCTTATATAGGTTAAAGAGAAGCCATAATATTAAATAAAAAGCACAAGACAAGGCACCCACCATGCTTGCTAAATAAATTAATGCACCAGTTACAAATGAACCTGGACACCAAATCAACCAAATTCAAAACATAATAATTATGATTTCATTTACTCAAACGTTACACAATCTCAAAGAATAAAATATTTTATATTATTATAATAATATATTTTTTAGAAATATTCACAATATCCAACAACTGGCACCAACACTGAGTTGATTATTCACATCAAATATGTTCTACACTCCTCTTTCACCATCAAGGATTTAGGGATGGTCAAGTATTATCTAGGCTTAGAAGTTCATAGAACCCTTGGTGGTTTGTTCATGCATCAACATAATTTTTTCATGACTTGCTTGTTGAGGCTGGATTAAAAAAATTATATACCTTTATCACTCCCACTTGACTCTGCAGTCAAGCCTACCCCTGGTGATGGTGATTTGCTTGATGATCCTTCTATTTACAGGAAGTTTGTTGGCAAATTTTTATATTTAACAGTTCCCAAGTCCAGATATCTCATTATTCGTCCCCCATTTGATTCAGTTTTTTCAGGCTCCTCGTGTGCCTCGTCTTCATGTTGTGTAACGAGTTTTGAGATATCTTAATGATGCACCTTTTCAAGGACTATTCTATGTTGCCGATTCTTCTCTAGACCTTAAGGCGTATTGTAACAGTGAATGGGGGTCTTGTTTTCATTTTTCCAATAGCGTTAGTGGCATTTGTCTCATGTTTGGTTCTTCCTTAGTTTCATGGTCTTCCAAGAAACAACCTGTTGTATCACGTTCTACTGCAGAAGCTGAACTCCGGCCTTAGCTGACACAGCTTGTGATCTTTCCTGGTTTCATCTCTTACTTTCAGAATTACAAATTTCTCAATCTCAACCGACTACAATCTTTTGTAACAATCAAGCAGCTCTGGATATTTCTGCAGATCCAGTTTTTCATCCGAAAATAAAACATTTTGCTCTCGATTGCCATTTTGTGCGCGAGCAAGTTTAGCCTGGTCTAATTCATCCTGTTTATGTGCCTAGCAATCTACAACTTGCTGATATTCTTAACAAAGGTTTACCATGTCAGTTTCATTGGAGTATTCTTTCACGGCTAAATGCCAAGCATGCACATTCAATTTGAAGACTTAAAAATCAGGGAGGAATATTGCAGTAATATAGTTCTTATCAAATAGGTGTGATGACTCTTAATTGATAAGTAGTGCATGGACTCATTCTAGTTATATGTTGGTGCTCTTATCATAATAGAATCTGTTAGAGAACAAGTTGTATATATTCACCATACAGATCTCCACTGTAACTCAATTCATTTTCTAATAGTGAAATGTAAAATTTCATCTTCTTCAATCTATTTTTGTGCTAGTTACAAGTAGATGCATTTTTATTGATAATTGAGAGATTACATTTGATCAAGATACCTCAAACAATAAAATATATAACACGTAAAATATTATTCTCTCATCTTCACTTGATTCTTAACATTTGTGATAAATACTAAGTTTTATTTCTCCCTGTCCCACTTGATTCTTAACAAGTTTTAGAAGAAAAAAAGAAAGAAAATTGGTGCAAAAAGCTGTGGAATTTACTGAAATTTGTATAGAAAGATATAGTATTTAGAGAAATGTTACAAAATAAATAGAATGTCTTAAAAAGTGTCAATAAATAAATGGAAACGGAGAGTGTAATAATCAGATTGTTACTTAAGTTTCTCGTTTAGGCTCTGTTTGAGATTACTGTTAAAAATTGTTATGTTGTTAGAAAAAGTGCCGGTGAAAAAAGTGTTCTTGGAAAAATAAGATGATTGTTTGATTATATATATATATAGAAAGAGAGAGAGAGAGAGAGAGAGAGAGAGAGAGAGAGAGAGAGAGAGAGAGAGAGAGAGAGGGCTACTCCAATAGAACCAATTTAGAATAGAAACTAGAAATTAAATAATTTTTAAAAAAAAAACTAATTCGAAATATAACACATATGGTATGCAAATCGATCGTTGAGAGATGTAGAAAAATATAGTGAAATCGGATTTTTAGAAAAACTTACGGTTTGACGGGAAAAATCAAATTAAAAATGCAGGGGAAAAGCTGAAATTGGGTGTGGGAGGGTGCAGAGTAGTTGGGTGGGGTGATTTAGGGGAGACCATTAGATTAGGTAGATCTAATGGCTTAGATTGGTTCTTAGTTTCTATTTTAATTTTAGTTTGTATTTGATCATTCCCCTATATATGTGTATATATATATATATGTTTTGACCTAAAAAGAATTAAAAAATATGATTTTGATGAGGTTTGATGGTGCATCCTATGACGACTGAGAATTTTACGACGTAATTAAGTGAATAAAGTGAGATTTATGTGAAGTGAGATTTATGTGAATTTAGCCGGATACTACAGAAGGTTTGTGTAAGATTTCTCTAAGATTGTTGTCCCATTAACGAAGTTGACAAGAAAGAACGAGAAGTTTGTGTGGACGGAAAAGTGCGAGGAAAGCTTTCAACAATTAAAGAAGAGGCTGGTAACCGCCCCAGTGTTGGTGTTACCGGATGAAAAAGAAGAATTTGTGATATTCAGTGATGCTTCGTATAAAGGACTAGGATGTGTGTTAATGCAACACGGGAAGGTAATAGCATATGCGGCAAGGCAACTCAAGCCACACGAGCAAAAGTATCCAACGCATGATTTGGAATTGGCAGCAATTGTGTTTGCCCTTAAGATTTGGAGTAACTATTTATACGGAGAAAAGTGCGAGATTTATACAGATCATAGGAGCTTAAAATATATTTTCACTCAAAAGGAATTGAATATGAGACAGAGAAGATGGTTAGAGTTGATCAAAGATTATGATTGTGCGATAGACTATCATCCTGGAAAGGCAAATGTGGTAGCAGACGCTCTAAGTCGCAAGGAAAGGTTGAATATGTTAACGTCGTCGGAAGATTTGGTCAAGGATTTTGAAAAGATGGAAATAGAAGTACAGACTCCAGAATTTGGAGGTGAAGCTATATATGCGATGTCATTTCAACCCGAAATTTTGGAAAAGATTCGATGCTGTCAAGAGCAAATGATGAATCGCGAAAAGGATAAGTTGACAGAAGAAGAAATTAAAGCTCAAAAGGATGGAAAAGGAATATACCGCGTTAACTCACGTATTTGGATACCTAATGTCGTGGAACTAAAGCACGAGATTTTGCAAGAAGCGCATAACTCGAGATTTTCAATTCACCCTGGAAGTACGAAAATGTACCAGGATTTAAAAGAAAGTTATTGGTGGCCAAACATGAAGAAGGAAATTGCGGAATGGATAAGTAAGTATTATACGTGTCAAAGAGTCAAAGCGGAACATCAGAAGCCAAGCAGATTGCTTCAGCCACTGGATATACCAGAATGGAAATGGGAACATATAGCGATGGATTTCGTGGTAGGATTACCTAAAACCAAGTCTAATCATGATGTGATTTGGGTGGTAATCGACCGGTTGACGAAGTCAGCACATTTCTTGCCGATAATTGAAAGATTTTCGTTAGAAAAGTTGGTCAAATTGTATTTGGATGAGATTGTGATGCGTCACGGAGTCCCTGTATCTATCGTGTCTGATAGAGATCCAAGGTTTAACTCGAGATTTTGGAGACAATTCCATGATCATTTGGGAACTAAGATGAGAATGAGTGTGGCATATCATCCCGCAGATGGACGGACAAAGTGAAAGGATAATTGAAGATATGTTGCGAACCTGCGCCATAGATTTCAAAGGAAATTGGGACGATCATTTGCCGTTAATTGAGTTTTCCCACAACAACAGTTATCACGCGAGTATTGGCATGCCGCCTTATGAAGCGTTGTATGGAAGAAAATGTAGGTCCCCTACATATTGGGACGAGGTTGGTGAGCGCAAATTAATTGGCCCAGAGCTAGTTCAACAAACAAAGGAAAAGGTAGAAATGATTCGAAGAAGATTAATTGTAGCTCAAGATCGACAAGCAAAGAACGCAAATCAAGAACGAAAAGATGTGCAATCCGAATCTGGAGATAAAGTCTTATTAAAGATATCTCCTTGGAAGGGTTTAACCCGATTCGGGAAGAAAGGGAAGTTGAGTCCTAGGTATATTGGACCATTTGAATTACTGCAACGAGTTGGGAAAGTGGCATATGAATTAGCGCTACCTCCGCAAATGCAACATTTACACAATATATTCCATGTATCTCTTCTGAAGAAGTATAATGCTGATGCGAGCCATGTGATCGAATTGGAACCAGTGGAAATTCAACCGGATTTGTCTTATGTGGAACAACCAGCTCGAATCTTGGACCGTAAAGAGAGGACACTTAGAAATAAAGTTGTACCTCTAGTTAGAGTGTTGTGGAGAAATCCACTAGTAGAAGAATCAACTTGGGAATTAGAGAGTGAAATGCAAGAAGAGTATCCCCATCTATTTGCTTAGACTAGATTCTGGGGACAGAATCCTTTTAAGGAGGGTAGATTGTGACGACTGAGAATTTTGTGACGTAATTAAGTGAATAAAGTGAGATTTATGTGAAGTGATTATAATTATGTGATTAAGTGTTGATTAATTGTCTTTACTGTATATTAGAATCTAGAAGCGTAAATAGAAGCATTCCAATTTAAAGAGTCAGCTTAGGAGTTAAGCTGTGTTGTCGGGCCGTCAGGTAGAACGGAACCCATCCTAAAAAGGGGTTAAGATATTTAAAATGTGAACTATGTGTTATTATGTAAAATGAAATGTTTAAGTGAAGTATTGCGTCCTAGTGACGAGTCGATCGATAATGAGAAGCGTAATTGAAACGCTAAGCGTCGGGCCGTCAGGCTGAACATGACCCGGTACGCGTAGAAAAGAATAAAGATTAAAGAAGGACAATTTTTATGATCAGACATGAGTTGTGATGTGTTCGTATGTGTGTTTTCTTGTCCATGTGCATGATTACGTGATCTGTTGACATTTTTCTGGATTTAAGGAAATTATTTGATTTAAATAAAATTTATTTAACCTTCGCACATTTTTATAAAATTATCTGAATAAGATAAAGGCATGAGATTTGTTCTGTTATCTTCGTATTAGTCCTAGAGACTTTCTAAAAATTATGGGCGGATTTAATTGGTGATCGTTGCATTTTAAATTGATTTTTGTGTGCTAAAATGCTATTATTAAAGCAAACTTGTGAAAATCATATAAAATCAACCGTTCGCTCAAAAGGTTATTATGAGTAATGATTGGAAAGCTAATTTCGAGATCTACGTATTAAAATTGTCATTTGCAATAATTTTCGACTTTCCGAGAGAGATATACTTTATATTTGATTTTTATCTTATTTGAGTAAAAAGAAAGGATTAATCAAACACAAAAAGGGATTTAGTAGATTACTAAAATACCCTTGGCCCTAATACAATATAAACACTCTTTCTCCCCCCCCTTTTCTTTCTTTCTTTCCCGTGAACATCCTCCCCCTCTCCTTCACTTTCTTTTCCTCTCTCTCGAACACACACACACTCTCTCTCTCTCTCTATCTCTCTCTCTCTCTCTATCTCTCTCTCTCTCGGCTCTCTCTCATCTATCTTCTCTCTCTTGCATGCAACATCAAATATTCACCCAAACTCAAAGATATTACCACCTATAGCTTCTATTTTCGGTATACTTCTCAAATTCCACTTGCATGTAAGTGTTTATGTAAGTGTTTATGGTGACCATCTCTATGGTTGTGTTCAAGGAAATCAATTTCTTGATACATGATCATAAGAGTAGATTCAAGAAGATTTTGTGGTTTAAAACTCAAGAGGAGACCCGTTATGGGCACTCTTAAGTTTGACCACCACCGGCCATGATCCAAGGAGAGCCGGTGGAATTTTAATGATGTGATAATGTGATTTTGAGTCTTGCATGTTTTGGTTTCTTGAAAGTTCAAAAAGGGTTTTGGTACTTCCTTTGAAATTTGAGTATGTGATTGATAAATGGATTGCTTTGATTGTTTTAAAAGAATTTGGATGTGTGTAAATGATTTGATGCTTAGAAAATCAAATTTGAGGATTGCATGTTGAGGTTTTGGTTCGTCATTGTACTAATAAAAAGGGGAATTAGATTTGGTGGCTTGATCTTAGAGTAAACTAAGCTTAATTAGTGAAAAATGTTATTGCATGTTAGTTTTAAAGAAGAACAAGTAATGCATGTTATTGTTTGGTCCTTGAGATTGTGAATCATGACTTAGCCGAATGAAAAATGGGTCTAGAAGAGATTGATTTGATGATTAAGTGAATGCATTCATATTGATTGGATAATTTGATTAAAGCTTGAGTTATTAGGTGATGTTTTGTTTTGTGATTCGAAAATTGTGATGAAATTGAGTAGAATGACTAAGTTATGGTTTAAAACAAGTTGGAAATGTGATATAAAACTTTGCATGTCAAAATTGATCCTTGCATGTGTGATTTATTGAAAAACCCGAATGGGTCATATGGTTAAAAAAAGAATTAAGTGGATTTTTGTGAGAATATATGCTAATTATCTTAGTTACTAATAAGAACTTGGTTGCATGACTTTGATTGGATTATGCTTGTGTTTGAATTTGATAATTAAAAAAGGGTGTTGAATTTCGATTCTTAAAAAGAATATGATTCGGTTTTTGGACTAAAAGAATGAAGCGTAATTATGAAAAAGACCCTTATAATATGCATACCAAAGAGGTTTATTGTGTTTGATTATATGAGATTAAAATTGAGTATACGTGGTTGTGTTTTATGTGTATAGCCGAATTGAATATAAGTAGAAAAGCGAATGATTTGGTTCCAATACCTTGCTAAGTGATTGTGTGTGAAATTCTAGGAGATATGTGATTTATTTGTGGTTGTTGTGGTTCGAATTAAGGAATAAAAGAAAAGGAAATTAAGTTGTTTGTTATTAAAGAACTATAAGTGACGGTTATAGTCGCAAAAGATTTAGTTGAGAATAAATCATGTACTCGTAAGAGCTATACTAGTGTGATTTGAAGAATAGTTAAACTAGTATGAGTCGATCGATGAGAATATAAAGATGTAAAGGCTTCGAGAAAGGAATGTGTTATGTGCTTATGTGTATAAGCTATACTCGTATATTTGAGTCAAGAGTATAATCGAGCTATCGTATTGAGTGATCGTTCCGGGAACGAGAGTTGAGAAACTGATTAAGGTTTTGGTTTTTATTGTAGATTCGGAGCGTGAGGGCATTCAGGCTAGGAAAGGAAGGGGTATACTAGGTGGCAGTAGTTCAACCTTCAGGAAAGCGAATTCAGGCAAGTAACTTTCATTACTTGTGAAAATGGTTATAGAGAGGTTATTGTTCATACCATGTAGACTATGGAACTGTTTAAATAATGAACCCATGTTAATGATTTGAGATACCCCGTCCTTGATCTTGTTGAACTGTTATTGATAAGCTTATTGATTCAACCCTTTGGTAACCTGTCTTTTATGTTCAAGTTATTTGTTAAGCCATGAACTGTTATAAACCCTATAATTACCTTTACGAACCCCTTGTAATGATACCATATTCCTTGATCACCTTATTTCCTACTGATCCTTGAAACAGATATTGATTCTACTAACTTAAGTACCTTGATATCATTGATTCAAAATCCCTAGAATTGCTCCTTGTTTGTCCTTGATTCATCTCCTTAACTTTGATTTCTTGAAATTTGATTTAAGAATGAGTTTCGACTCGAAAGAGTCCGAATGATTTCATATTCTTCGTAATGATAAAATGAATTTAGAAAACCTACTTTTTCCAACTCAAGATTTTCCAAATGAATTCCTGATGGATTGGATGGGACGTAAGAGGCTAGTAGGGCTAGTCCAGGCATTGTAAGAGGCTAGCGGGGCTAGTCCAATTTAAGGCTGAAATTATGCCGATTGGTACTATAAAGACCAGATGGAGGTCGGTACGGGATGATCACCCGTATTATAATGAAATGAAAGATAAAGTGATCCAATCAAGGGTTCTATATTGATTATTTAAAATGGAACTGAAACTTCATGTTCAGTAATTGATTCTTTGAAAATGAAAAATGGTTTATATTGTTGTGAAAAGAGTTGATTGTGATATTGTGAAGTTTAAAGCTCGTGAACCCTGATTCTAATTTGTTGATCATATATTTGATTCCATATAATGAAAATATTGTCGCTTTCCTTTCTGAAAGATCTATTTTGATCCTTTAGTGATTTGTGATGAATGTCGGCTTTCACCCTACTTTGAGCCTTATTCCTTGAAAGCCCCACATTTTTCCTTCATAACTCTTTCTTAACCCGAAAGATGGAAATCTGCCACCTAGAACAAAAAAAGTAGAATGCCCTGAGTTTGGTAAAGTAAATTGTGGATTTCATATCATAGAACTGCTTTATAGTTACTTGCTGAGTTTTATACTCATATGTTTTGTTTTAATCTAACTATGGCAGTTAAGCAAGAAGATGGTCAGGTTTAGGCGCACTGCTCGTAAGAGCGTACCTGGTGGTCCCTACCGTGTTGAGAGCTTCCGATTGCCAGAGCAGGTAGTGGTGTTTTTGAGTGAGAAAGCGTTTAGCCAGAAGGTTGTAAAGATACAATGGGTTATCTGTCGGTTCCAAGCCGGAATCGATTTTGTATATTTTATAATATTTTGGGGTTGTAAGTTATATTTTATGATTGGTAGTTGTAATCTTGTCTCATACTTTATCATGTTTGATCGTGTTAGTAGTTAATCAGGGTTTATGCTTATTTAATTATTAGATTAAAGGCATGTGGATCCTCATTTCCTAACCCCGAGATTGAGGGCGTCACACATCCGCTTCCCGCCAAAGCTGAAAAGTAGCTTTTTCGAAAAGTATGGGGGCATTATTTTTCCAACGGCCGCTTTTACGCCAAAAACACTTTTCAAAAAAGTTGATTTTGAATTTACAAAACAGTTTTTTAGCTGATTTTTAGGCAAAAACTATTATTGTTGTATGTGACAGCAATGCCAAATATATCCGATAAGATTTTATTGAATCGTAAGCTATATGTGTAAAGATCATTTACTTAAAAAACTCATTTAGTTTCTTAAATATTCTTAAGATCATACGTGACAAATTAATGATAAATGTCAATTGATCATGCATAAAAATGGAAACATCCTCCAAAAACATACAAAGTCAAACATGTATGGTGTGTGTACTCGTAAGGTAGATTCTAAGTTTCTATTCTCTTAATCTCATACAACATATTCCTGAGAATCAACCTAAATATGCCTGCATTGTGGCTATAGAAAGAACACAACTATAAATAGAAGTTACTAGTTGAAAACTTTTACTAATATATATATGTACAGTACTGTTTAATAATCTTTTCAGTTTGATAAGATTTTTTGCACTAGCCAGCAATTACTGTATACTGATTAGAGGTTTGTTTGCTAAGATTCGAAAAATAGAATATTATAAGTTATGCTTTAGCTACGAAAAGATGAAATGCAAATGGGACAACATTTATTTGCGCAAAAATTTAAATTCTACCGCCTCTACCGACTAAAATTACACAAAACTGAAAACTAAACACACTTATTTGAAACATCCAAAAATTATAAAATGGAAGCCTATCTCTGTTTTAATTAGTCCAAACTTCCTCTTGTCTGCTTCTACCTTATGTTTTATTTATCCCCACATGTCACTGCCTGTTCTTCTAACTGTCTATTCTTCAAAGAGCAAGTCTAATTCAATGATATAAGTGGTGTCATTTCCATAATTTGAAATCAAATGTTAAAAATGTCAACTCTAAAATAGTTCTATCATTAAATACAAATATGTATATATGCATCATTTGTTTTAAATTTGAAATCAAGAATACATTTATGTATCCATGTCATATCATCAAGTAATCATAAATGACATGCATATTTGTAAATTTTAATTAAGTTATAGGAGTAAAAGACAAAAATGAGTTAAACTTGGAATTATTTGGTTTCAAAATGTAACTAGTATTGGAATTGAAGTTCTGTTATAGGATCAAAAAACACTTTTTGATGTTAAATTATAATAATAATTATAATCATTTTGCATATATCATTGGACTTGCTCAAAGTATCCATCCACGTAACAAATGCGTCAAACTCTCTTATCCCTCAAATATCATATATATTTTTAATTGATCAAGGTTGCTTCCATGAATATCATATAACTAAAAGCAACATAAGTGACACTATCTGCATTGAGTAGTGAACCATTTTCCACTACTCAAAACAGATGTGTTGTTTGATTCTACAGACAAAACACAAGAGAGCTTCTACGTAACAATATTCTTTAGGATTTCATACTGTTTGATTATGGGAGCAACTTTGATTCCAATTTCCGGATATGCTTTGTTGCACATAATACACTTATTGATGCCCACTATATAGATAACAAATTCATGTTTCAGGTACATAATTGCATAAACATCAGGTCTTGTCATCCAAAGATATGAAATATATGCAGTTTCAATCAAGCTTTTCTCTGACAAATAATACCTGTTGCAACATTTGATTGATATAGCACAATCCTAGTCAGGATACCTTATCTATAGCGAACAGCCAGTTTTTAATTTTTTACTTTTTCTTAACTTTATTATTAAGAGTTATATTACCGACTAGTCTCCGCTCATAACTTGCTTATTCTTACAACCATCATAGAAAACACTGTATCATGCATCTCTGGAGGCTACTAATTAGTCCAGCAAATTAGAGTAAGAGATTAATTTATACCATATGTTTCAGTTTTTAATAATTTATATTAATTTATTTTAAATAATATATTGTTTTATTAATAATGTTTTTATCATAAATAATGGAAGGAAAAATATCCTCTTCAATTTATATATCACTATTTTCTGATTTATGTATTATTTTCATATATTTTATCATTTCTCTCCTCCGTTTCATTACACAAACTAAAATTGTGCTTAGATCGGGAACATTTTAATAAGTTTTACTCATAGATTTAGATTATTTTCTTATAATTTAAACTAGAAGTCTAACAGACTAATTTAGGAAGGATAACTTCACTTTTTCTTAATTATTTCATAAAAAAATTACTCTGTTTTCGTTTACTACTTTTCTATACATTTCTTCATTCATAGTATATTTTATAAATGAATTTTCGGTACGGTTCATCCCTTTATTATCTCAATATGTCCAAAGGGGAAACAATACCCAACATGATTTAGGATGTGTTTGGTATTACACTGTTCAGACGGCAACAGCAGCTTTTCGCTGAAAAGAAGTTAAAATATTGTTTGGTAAAATTTAAAAGCTGTTTTTCGGAAAAGTGCTTTTGGCCTAAAAGCTCTGTTACCGAAAGTAAGTGCCCTCATGCTTTTAGAAAAAGCTGTTTTTAGCTGTTGCGGGGAGCAGATACTGATTTCACCATCAAATCTTACCAAAAGCATTATTATTTTTAATTTTTTGCATCAAAACATATACTTATCAAAAAAATTACCAAACAGTCATCTGACAGTCATCTGAAAAAAGTGCTATTGTAAAAAAATTATTTTTTACAATAGCACTTTTTTCAACAGCACTTTTTCTAACGGCACGGCAATTTTTAACAGCAATCCCAAACAGAGCCTTAATTTCAAACTTCTTGTAGATTTTTCCAAAATATTATGTTTGATTAATAAACAATTTATGAAACTATCAACAATAATTGTAAAGATTATGCATGTCTAAATTCCTCTCCTAACAATTGTTATAAGTATTTATGCCCAATAATTTTATTTTTCCATCTATATTTTGGATTAGTTTATTACTCCTTGCTAGAATTTTAGGATATTATATCCGGAAATGAAGATCTGTAAGAATTTATAATAATGATTTATTTATTACTAAGAATTTACAAGGTAAGGCAATTATGACCAATTTTTGGAACATGTTCAGACATAATAATGACTGAAGCTTGTAGCGCATTCCCTTTAAAATATGGAGAAAAAAAAAATTCATGTGGCGTACTACTCCCAACCCATAAGGTACATATATTGTGTTACTAGTAAATGAATCTATGGAACTGATTAATATGATCGTTCTTTCTTTCTTCCAGCTTCTTTCTTCACAGGAGTGGGAAAGTGATACTTCGTACATGGACCAATGTACCCACCAAGCCAAACATAAGAAGGAACAACACGGCCTGGAAAATACTCCATAACCTTGTAATTTTACTCCTACAAACTCCACTCTTCCACTAACACTAACATACACCCGCCACCTCCTTACTCCTTCGATAGCAAATGGTGGCTGCGGAAACTAAAGTCAGGTCAGGGAACGATCTTCACTGTTCTGTTTTGCAAATTATATATAGGGAATTAATATTAATACACTTTAATCACATGAGATAAGCCTTGAGAAATAAAAGTCCTGCATCAGTTATTTATTTTTTATGGTCCCAGGCATGAATTAGAGAGGCGCATGCAGAGAACACAACAAACTGCTCCATGGGACCATTATACAATTGCAATAAAGTCTTCTATGTCCAGGCTAAATTAGAAAAAGCTTTAACACTTATGCATCTCATTTGAAGTTACAATACTATGGTATGCCAGGCAAAATTGAATCGACCTGCTACCATATAATCAAAACAACTACAGAACTTATTTTCAGCCTTTAAAAATTAGGAAAAAAAACATATGGATTAGAAATCAGGTGTGCGTAGCATAAAGCTGGCGTGGAGGTGAATTCAGTACCACTCTAGATTTTATGTTTGAATAACACTAATTGAATGAGAAAGGTATCTCTGTCTCCTAATATAAACTAATTGAACAGAAACAGAGTACAACTTCGGAACATGGTGCACTAAATAAAAGAGCAATGAAATGGCTTACCTATTAAGGCGAAAGAAACATCTTGATTTGCCAGGAGAAGGCCTCTGAGTTTAGCAACTCTTTTCTTACTTTCTTCATGTAAAGCTCCTGAGAGAAAGCATGTTCATCTATAATCTCACTCAACGTTGCATCAGCAGCTAGACCTACTGCTGCCATTTGAGACAGTTGAAAGTTTTCTCCTACTCGCTGCAATTTTCTTGCAATGTCTTCCTTGTTAAGCATTACAAGAGTAACTAACAAAGATTTAAGCTCTCTCTTTGCACCAGCCGCCAGAGACATGCCCTTCAGATGCTCCACCAAGGCCATCTCTTCATCAGGGCTGAATGACAATTTTCAATTAACAATTGCGGTGCGGGAATGTGATCGACTAAAAGTCTAAAACTTTGAATACTTAAAACCCATATAAGTAGTAGGCAGTACATAAAATAAACAACATACCTGCCGGCACGGATTTTTCCTCTGTTCCGTTGACGCCTAATCCCTCTGGCCTTGCTAGTGGTACTCGAAGTAACAGAAGCTGCGGAGCCTTTCCTTGTTCTATGATGAAAGCAGTTTATCAGAGGCAATCCAAATTGTCAACCGTTTAGTTTTTCAAGGTCAAAACTTGTACAGGAAAGATATGAACCCATATGTCAAAATGGTTATCCACATGACTACCTATATCTGCAATATTCCTCTTTTCCTCCAATTTGTATTTACAGTTAGCTCTTCATAACAATCTGTCAACTAATCAACCTCATTCAATAGCGTGAACATATCAACAAATTCTTCTTAAACTTACCCATGACATTCTATCTCATATATGGTGAGCCTTAGTCCTTGCTGCCTAAATGTATAATACTTCCGACATTTAATGAGTAGTTCTAGATCTACTTTAATGAGTAGTCCTAGGTCTACTTGTCGTCTTCTTATCATTTTAAATTGTGGTACTTCCTTTCGAATTATAATATTTTCTTGTCTTTACAGTATACAAAAATTATGAAATCAAGGATGTTTAACATAGGGAGCTCAGTTGATTGTGTGCATCAGTTTGTGCGTTAACTATACTTATTTGTGCAAGTTGCACGCGCCTTTATTATTTATAATATATAATTCTAAAATACTTGATTGCAAGGTACTGAACTTAGCTGGTATTTTCAGTAATGTCTATTTCGGGCATACTCGTAGGGTTATCGACAACTACGACAAATTTTGAAAAATATGCATCATAATTACTGATGCCTAATTTAAAGAACTATGTGTCTACAATTTCATAGATCAAATATAAAAATGATTCTTTCCGTGAAGCCTCTTTCAAAAGATGAAACTACTGAACCACTATTTACATGCTAACAGCATATGCAAGCGGTTCGGTCGATAAAGACGCCGAACTGACATTAATTTTATGTGACATGTGTATAGTTTCTTTGCTGGCGATGGGACACGCCTCTACATGTCACAGAAAAAAAAATGAAAGATGTAGAAAAGGGAAAGGTCTATAGAAAGAGGGCCTAATTACGCATCTAATGTAACATGTAAACAGAGATCATAACAATAGATGTAAAGATAAATAGCATACCCCAAGGTGTACGCGCTCATTCCGCTAAGATTGCTGCTAGTTTCTGAAGCAGTATCATCGTCAAGATCGTTTACTGATTGCTCATCTTCCTTGAGTTTGGCAGCGAGTAATAATCTTCGTTGCCTCACTGCCAAGTAGCGCGCTAAGTATTTTCCCACTTTCTCCAAACCTTCTTCATACTCTCCAATCAGCATGCTGGCACACTCAAGAGATGCATCCTTGACTTCTGAAACTAAATCATCTCTTCTGTACAAATAAGCAATCCTTAGAGCCTCCTCCCAGTCCCTTGCACTGATTAAGAGACTGATCCCAATATTTACATCTCCACAGTACTCTACAGCAATCTTAGCAGCTTCCCCCGGTTTACCAAGTGCCTGAAGTTCCTCACACAGTTCATGAGCTAGTTGAATGATCTCCTCTTTTCCCAGCTTGATGAGACCTGCAACTGTCAGTACCCCAGCCCAATTACCACAGGCACGAAATGCCTTTAAAGCTTTCTCTAAATTTAAACAGCTCAAGTAAGTTGTAGCAGCATCTTCATAGCATTTGATGTCACTAAGATGATCTGCCCAGGCCTCGGTAACGAGCCTTCTCCTGACTGTATCCGTTGTCAGCTGAAGTCCTAGAGGAAAAAGCTGTGGATTGTTCTTTATGAGGTTCATACAATCTTCTGAATAAGCATCTCCTGCTGAAATAATGTGTCGGAGTGCATTTTCATACCTTTTCAGTTTCAGGTCAATATTATATTTCATTAATAAAGTTGGCAACTGTTCCAATTCCTGAAGGAAAGGAAGAAATTCTTTTGGGTCTTTTTGTGAATTCAACGCAACTATAGCAGCAAGGTTCAGATCGTAAAGCCCCAATGCAGCTTCATATACAGCATCAGATTCAGATAGCCACAAGAGATGTTTCAAAGATTCCTCAGCAGAAGGGTAAGAAACTTTCCTTGGGTCATCAGAACCTGAAAGCTCCATATCCCTGATTACTTTTATTCTCTTCAAAGCTTCTTCAAGGGCTGGGGGTTCATTTCGAGCTAAGGTAGTCAAAATGCAAAGTTCTCTTGCAGGGCTTTCCACTATTTGCTCCTCAAGTGCCTTTCTCACAGCCATCAGTACAGAAGATACCTTATTATTATCAAGTGAACCCTTGAAATCTCCAACTTCTAAGGATTTAGCCTCTTCTTTGTGTAAGGATGTGAACTCTTTGTACAATGTCTCCATCACATTTTCATTCTTTATAGAACAGACAAACTCCGTTATATAGCTCAGATTATCAACCTGTCTTATAAACTCTGCAGCTGATTGAAGAAAGTTCTTCCAACCGCAATCGTCAAGAATTATATTGAAATCTATTCTATGTCGCCTTACCATGTGTAGCGCATCTTTAAAACGCCTTTGGCCCAACGCATT
Organism: Apium graveolens; assembly: GCF_009905375.1. Classification (NCBI taxonomy): domain Eukaryota; kingdom Viridiplantae; phylum Streptophyta; class Magnoliopsida; order Apiales; family Apiaceae; genus Apium; species Apium graveolens. The sequence goes on along the minus strand of NC_133654.1, from coordinate 25,301,140 downwards.
GACAATCGACGCTACAACCAATTTTCTTGGATAGATGCACTCCAGGTTTCCTCTAATTGTTTGTATAATAACAGCAGATTCATCTCCATGCAGGACACCTATAACTTTGGCACCTTTCTCCCATAAAATTATACTCTTACTTTCTTCTTCTCCGCGTCTTTTCTTAATAACAGGTAAAAAGTTGTCATATTTAGCATCTAGCTGTCCGAACAAAATATCACTTACTTCAATTACGAAGAGCAAATCCTGTTTAGTAGTAAGAATCAGATGTGTGATCATGTGATCAGGGGAATTGGAATAAAATGAGAAACTGCTGCAGTTATTGCATAGTGTCCTTCCACCTCCATGCAATCTACCAAAATTATCAAGCCCAAATAGCAAAAAAGGATTTGATGGATCATAACCTCCAACAGGAACCACACTCATCCATGGACAAGATGATGAAAAACTCATATCAGTACGGTTTCCAATAATAGGTACTCCAGTTCCTGACTGCTTTTTATACTCAAATATATTTCCATCAATAAACTGAACAAACGCGGTTCCATTAAATACAGGATTTCGTGCAAGGCCAATAACCAACCCTTCGAGTGAGATCTGACTAGAAATCTTAGCATTCCAACCTGAGCATGTCACTGTGCCAGGGATATGATTTTCCAAACACATGATCTCGATTTCCTGTATGCAAGCCAAACTATCCCGGCTTGAAGAGGATTTTACAAGGTCACTGCTCAGATTAAAGCCAGAATGCAAAACATTGAGCAGAACATGTGAATCCAACCATAAGAGATGCACAGAAGATCCTAGTGCTTCGCCGGAGGCAGGCTCAACATTGAATTCTTTACCATCTAGTTCTTCCCAAAAGTCCACTACAGGAAGCTCAACAACACATAGAGCACTGTCAGACAAAGATACAGCCAACAGAGTCTTAGAACTCTTGGACCAAAAAGCCATTTCTCTAATTGCACAAGGAAATCTTAATTCAAACAAAAACATAGGAGGTGGAATCAGCGACATGGAAAGGGGAGTAACTAATATCTTAGAGTCATCAATGACCAATGCCGTTGAATTATCCATGACAGCAGTAATCCACACAAAGTTGTAGGTTGTGACGAGGCCACGAAGAGTCCAGCAAATCAGCTGAAGTGGATTTGTTGGATCCCATGAGAACTTCAGTCCATCCTGTCTCAAGTACCTAATTTCTTGTTTTAAGTACCAGTGATTGTTATTAAAAAACCAAATCTTGAGGGAGTCATGATTTTCAGATCTGACAATAGCTGCAAGGAGTTCAGAATTACAATTCCATTTGATATTCTCTATGGTTGCATCCAATCTTTCATTTACGCTAAATGAACTCCTTTCTAAACCATTCCTCTCAAAAAAAACTATTGAAGGGCAGTTATTTTTATCCTTGTTGTCATAAACAGCTGCAATTTTAGCTCCACTGGGCATCCATTCTAAAATTACTCCCATAAAAGACTTTGCTTCTGAAAGAGCATGAAGCGCCCCCGTATCTCGTTCCCAAATTTTGATTTTCTTATTTATGGTAGCGGAATCATGTGCCTTGCTTATTGTAGCAAAGTACTTCCCGTCACCTCTCCAAGAAATGGAGGTTCCCAACTGGCCAGCCTTCAACAAATAAATCGACCAAATCATATTCAAAGAAAATAAACATAAAACATAATATAAGTTCTCCAGAAAAGGGGCTGCGTGCATGACCTGTTACTTGTAGATGGATTAAAAGATATAATAATAACATTAATGCAGAAAATATGTGAATTAAACACATACTATTACAGTCACTACAAACTATGCACAAAAGTTAGTTCATTCACCTCGACCATTAAGTGATGTTGTTTCTAAAATGAACATGTAGCATAGATTAGCATCAAAATAAGAACGTTATAGTTCAAAGGAGGTACCCCAAATTGATAAAAAAAAAAAAAAAAAGAGTTTCTTACTTACATCAATTTCTTCGATAGGGTCCTCAATTGAAATCTCATACAACAAATCCCAATCATGAGTCATTACTAGTATCTGGCCAAAACCAGTAACCACCGCAAGCAAATATCCATCTGGACTGGGTGAGATGCACTTGACACCACCCTCTACACGACCAACAATCTCTGTTGCATTGTCGTCAACATTATATAGCAACAAATGTCCATTCGAAGTGCCTGCCACAAGTGCTTCTTTTTCCATGACAAAATCCATGGAAGTAATGAAGTCTCCATGTTCTAAATCAATTGGCTCAACCACCACAGGTAAAGATGTCTTGCTCCGCCCTACATCCTGCCACATTTAACAATTCCCATAAGTGCCTTGGCGGACAGGTGGAAAAGAAAAAATAGCATACTGTGCATGACTAAAAAAAATAAGCTGAATTATCTTAGCAACCCTAAGTTTAAATCAAATATTTTGCTCAAATGAACAAAAAGCATTTCTGTGTATGTCATATAGACATAATTTCTTTAAAGCAAAACACTACATAATTTCCTTCCACCAAATCCATCATGTACTTGAAAATTGAAATCATCAACAAGTACAAAATCTCCTCCATATATCATGCTTACAGCATATATACCACGTGTAATACAAGAAAAAACTCCACTCGCGTAAACTAGCACCTTGCTTCAGTTTTTAGCACAATTTACAATAAAGGACTATACACCCTATACTTACATATAACAGTTTCGATTCCATTTCACATCTACTTACAATAAATTAGGTTTCTGACAAATGACTATACACACAAACTGATAAAAAGCTAGCTAAAACATCAACCTTCACCTCACTGTCATACAAGCAAATCTCTAGCTTGTAAATTTCCTACAATTCATACGAGATCAAACATTCCCGGTTCACACTTACAATCAAATCATATCACGCAGCAGCACTACATATATTGCGAATGAAGTTGTAATTGTACATATAGTAGAACCTCCATAATTAACATAATAGAGACTGGCATATTTTTAACTTCAATTACACTAATAATCTCGATAAATTAATATAACTCTCTGGTCTCCGGTCTACTCATAGGTATTCTAAAGAAAGGAACATAACATAACAGAGACAATGTATTTTAACATCGATGAACTGATAATCTGATAAATTAATAAAATTCGCTGGTCTCGAGAGTACTAATACATACTACATTAGAATTAGGGAGAAAAAGTAAACCTACATGGATAGAAGGGAGTTGAGTGGTGTAAATAAGATTAGCGGAAGAAGCGAAGAACAAACGATTCTTTTCGATGTCGAATGCAGCAAATTGTAAGGTTTCATTTTCTAATTGCAGCTGGAGATTGGAGATGAGCTCAGTTGACAGCTTTAGATTTCTCATTGAGAGTCAGGTGGATGAACCCAACAAAAACCCTAGAAATAACAGATTTGGTGTTTTTGGGGTTTTTAGTTTTAGTGGGGGTTTAAAGAAAGAGGCTTTTAACGGTTTAACCTAGAGTCATAAGGGTCTGTTTGGCTTTTTTCTTTCACTTAAATACTCTGCTCATTTAACATTCCCTGTTCTGTTTCCTCAAAATAATTGTTTTTAACTTTATATTTCATTTAATTAATCTAATAAGTTAATTATTAGATTTAATTTTTTTGAGCTATACGTTCTGTTTAATAACTTTTGAATTATTTAAATATGACAATGTGAGTTAACTGTTAAATATGATTAAATATGCTGCCAAACATACTTGAAGCAAGTTTAAGTTGCAACAGGGATTGAGACTTCTCTGGCACAACCTCAACCTCTGGGAACAATGTTGAACTGATCTCAAACTGCATACTAAACAACAGCTGCACAATAGATTTGACTGCATTTTCTGTCTCTTGTAATCTTGCAGAAAGCAAGATACGAGTTCCGTAACTTCATGGAGATTGGATATAATGGCTAAAGCTCTCTAGTGGAAACTAACATACATTGGCTGATATACGAGAGTACACAACCAAATTCCAACTCACATAGACACATAGCATTACCATTTACCAAGACTGTATAGTAGTATGAGATTAAGACATATTTTTTCCAAAGGTTACATCGATCTTAATTCTTACATTACTGCTTATACTAATTCTTAAGACATATTTAATTCTTAAACAGTCATACGTTATATCTTTCTGTGCATTGGACATACTTAATCGTGAGATTAAGACATATTTAATTCTTAAATTCTCTCCAAATTTAAATCAGGTATACTAATACAAGGCGTTAAGGTCACACATGTTATATCTTTCTGTGCATTGGACAATAATAACATTCTCATGCTCGGCTATGCACTATCCTCATTGCCGTCATAAGCACTGCTTTCTGTTTTATATTAACTCCTAGCCTGGCAAACATAATATACGTCGAGATGCTTGGAGAAGTACATAATCTTAAGAATTACGTAAGTTTCTTGATATAGAACATGCCAGACTTAGCTGAATTGTCACTACAACTCCTCCAAAAATACATCAAACATTCTAAGCAAATCAATCAAATACATGCTTTTCTAATCACTAACAATCTCCTACTCTTTAATCCAACCTTTAAATGGATGACCACGCTTTTGTACAACACTCTTATTAGAGCTTATCTTAACCTTCATAAATCTCGCAACTCATTAGTTTTATACAAACACATGCTTGTTCATCAAGTTCCACCAAATAGTCACACTTTCCCTTCTCTAATCAAAGCAGCATTACATTTCATGTTCCCTGAATCACTTTATACTCAAGTGCTTAAACGTGGGATATTAAAAGATCCATTTGTTCAGACGTCTTTTCTGTGTTTGTATGCGCAAATGGGCAATCTTGGTCATGCACGTAAGGTGTTTGATGAAATGTCTGAACCGTGTATTGTTTCTTACAATGCTATGCTTGATGCTTTTTGCAAGAATGGGGAAATGGGGTCGGCTGTTTTGGTGTTTCAAAGCATGCCTGTTAGAGATATTGTTTCTTGGACAAGTATTATAAATGGGTATGGAAGAAATAAGTGTTTTCGCGAAGCGATTGAGTTTTTTAGAATTATGATGGTGCATGGAGATTTGAGGGATTTTAATGTAAAACCAAATGAAGCTACATTTGTTAGTGTGCTATCTTCGTGCACAAGTTTGTTAGGTATAGGTGGTTTGTATCAAGGAAAGCAAATTCACACGTACATGATCAAGAATGAAAGTGAATTAACTGTGTTTATGGGGACGGCAATGATAGCCCTTTATGGAAAATTGGGTTACTTGGTATATGCTATAAGAGTTTTTGACAATATGGTAGATAAACAAGTGTGTACATGGAATGCACTGATTTCGTCTTTGGCTCTGAATAGTATGGAGAACCAGGCGTTGGACATGTTTGAGAAGATGAAAAGTAGAGGGGTGATGCCAAATGAGGTTACTTTTGTTGCTGTCCTGGTTGCTTGTGCTCGTGCCAATCTTGTGGAGCTAGGTCTAGAATTATTTGAGTCAATGTCGCGTGTGTCTAGAATCGTTCCAAGAATGGAGCACTATGGATGTGTGGTAGATCTTCTTGGCAGAGCTGGGCTCTTGACAGAAGCACAAGACTTTATAAGAAGAATGCCTTTTGAGCCCGATGCATCTGTTCTTGGAGCTCTAATGGGTGCTTGCAAAGTGCATGGCGCCATTGAGTTGGGGAATGAAGTTGCAAAAAGAATTATTGAACTGCAACCCCTGCATTGCGGACGATATGTACTTTTGTCGAGTATATATGCTGAAGCTGATAGGTGGGACAATGCTGCTCAATTACGGAAAGCCATGGTGGATGCAGGAATACAAAAAGTCCCGGCTATTAGCATGATAGAGTCAATCTAGAGATTATAACTTCAAATTTCTCATCAACGCACAAGCAATATGCTCTTTTTAACTTTGTGATACACACATATATATATATATATCTTAAAATGGTCAAGTTTTATCCAGATGTCATTCATATTCCAATTTTTTCAGCCTTGACGGGCTTCAGCTTTGATGTCTCTCTTCGTGGAGTTTTTTGTGTAACTGGAAGTCGTTGATTGTCCACGATATCAACAAAAGAAAGTCACGAAATTGTTGATTCTTCACAACAGAGTTGTTCTTAGTGTGAAGTTGGTGTTTGTAAACTAAACTTTGGCATAAATTCATCTACGAGGATATCATACCCCTCATTGTTAATTCACCAAGATTTTGAATGGATTGTTGTTTTGTTTCCCTCTCCTGACAATTACACTTTCAGAAAAATCTAACATACGCATAATAACATTCAAAGTTCTAGTATTAGTAATAACTAGCTCTTTAGTCCGTGCAATGCACGGGCATGTTCTCTAATGCGTGATTTGACGTTATTGTGATTGTAATTATCGACGATATATTCATGTTGTTTCATGATGGATCGATTAACTAAATATCTTTCTTTATGAAATTGAGATCGATGTCGTATTTAACGTGTTTTTTCTCAAAATGAATTGAATATGCGGCAATGAAATCGAAATATACGATCAAAATATTATTCAAATGACAGCACACATATCTCATGAAAATAATTATAATGAATGAAATATTGTGAAGTTAATTAAAGAGTTACTATATTTGTTTACATGGTACAGTTAGTGATACAAAATATAATCAATATGATGTAATTCAATATGATGTAATTCTTACTTTCCATATTAGAAAATGTAATGATTGGATATGATATAATGAATATTAGGTAATTTTTACTTTCCATATTAGAAAATGTAATGATTGGATATGAAAGCCGACATATTAAATATAATATTGTAAAACTTATAATATAAATATATTTTGCAATATACATCATTTTTTATGATAAATATATTAATAGATAGGTCGATAATCATTGGTTATGAAAATTGAAAAATGGACTTCATCGGTTGAACTACCGTCAAAAATCGAGAATTTATCGAAATGCTCGATCGAAATAATGTTGAACATACTTTTATATTCTTTTTAAAATATATAAATAAAATAATTATATTTGAGATATGTAAAATTACATTTGTACATCCATACCAAGTTATAACATTATTTTGTGTGGATTATTTATTGAAATAATAAGAGTTTTAATCATCTTTACGCATCTATCTTCTTCTTCCCTTATCTTTCAGTTTTTATTCGGCAGCCGTCTGATTTCTTCATTTAAAATCGTCATCTTCACCAACTCGATGCTGAGTATATTTCTTCTTCCTTTTCTTCTCTTCGTAGCCTCAAACCGTGTGTTTGATTCGTCAAATTTTGACCGGAAAATTGCCGATTTTGATCGAAAATGGCAAAAATGTTGTATGCTCCGATTTTGCTCTATAATATTTTTTGGTTGCCTTCTAGCAATTTATCGGCGAAATTGTCGATTTCTATAACGCTGCAATAATCTTATAACTCTTTTACTTATACATCTGAAAAACTTTAAATTGGTTAGTGTAAGAAAAATGATTCACCTTACCATTGTAAAATATTAATGTAACCCTAATGAACTTGATATTTTAATATTTTATTATATATATTCAAAATCTTCAAACCAGTCTTAGTTTATATTCGATTTGGCCATATAATAAGAATCTCAACTTTATTATAAACCCTCTCATAACCCACTATTATATTCATATACAAAAAGAATATCTATTATATTTTTTGGGTTTAATACTTGATACACTAACATTTTCATTTTCAAATTAGTTAACATATTAAATTTATTTACTGAAAATAAATTTATTTTATATAAAGTCTTCAAAAAAATAAGAATTTAGTATATATACATGCAAATATTATTAAATTTTAGATATCTAATTATAGGTTGTTAGTATTCAATTATAAATAGTAACATATATAAAATTATTAATTGTAATGAGTTAGGTGTAATTAATATATGTTATTAAATATGACAATTATTTATATTTATAAATAAGTGGTAATAATGACCTAAATGTAATTAATATATGGTATTAAATTTGACAATTATTTGTATTTATTATTGAGGGGTAAAGTAGTCATTTGGAATAAATTGTCTCACCTAACTCCCTATTTGCTCTATTATATATATAATAGATAATATATATTCAGAATTCTTGAATAAAACTACTTTTTTCAGTACGCGGAAATTCAATTAATCAGGAACAATCATTCTCTAAATTGGAGTACAATACTGGAACACAAACACTGCCTTGGTTGTGTGGTATTTCATTGCTCTAATATTTATGGAGTATCAATTTCTCAGAAGAAATATCTGTTGACAGGAAAAGAGATATATTTTAAATAAATATTATACTACTGTTTTAAATCCAGACTTTAAACTTTATACCATCACTGTCTTTTGCTGAATCAATACATGATTTCATTTTTGTTCTTTTTTGAAACGGACTATATGCATACCCAAATCGTAACGTAAATTTTGCATCGGTTTAAGAGAAGACATCAAACTATGTGACAACTTATTTTGGGTTCATTTGAGTTTGAATAATTTGATACGAAAATGTAACCTTTTCAAAAGTTCAGCTTCTTAAGATTTCAAAATGTAGATCACTGCCAGTAATGCATACATCCAACTATATATGTAGCAAGAAACCGGTTCGATTAATTACCGGAAAACCCATCATAAGGAAGGGTTTGTGTGTCTATTTTACTAAAGGGGAAAATATCCCAAGCAACTCCTCCGGAAACTCTCTTTCAATCTGATCTCAAACTGCTAAAAAATACATTTGCTGCCAAAAAAAATTTAAACCATATTTAAAACATACTATGTCAATCTATTTCTATTCCCCTTCTTGCTGCCTCGCTTTTGACTGCATTTTCATCTCCTGTAATCTTGCATTGAGAGAGATACGAGTTCCACAATTTTAAGGAGAATGGATATACTGTTAAAGCTCTCTGGTGGAAACTAAGAGAAATGGGATGTATATTATCGAGATCATGCAAAACACTGGCTGCCTCTACCCACACATACTCTGGTGCCACTGGAACAGTCCTAAAGAGTGCATTAACCAAAACAGAACTTGCCCAATACGACACAGAAGATGTGACAACAGCAGAGCTGGAGGTTCTGCTTAGCAACTTGCAAACAGATATAGCTAGCTGATAATTAGCAGGAAGGATCTCCATTACAGATTCAACCAAATCAGCAAGATCTGTCAGTTTATCAAATGCTCGTGGTAATAGCAGTGGGCCATAGCACACTTGAAGCACCAAATTCACCAGAGAAATATCGGAAGACGCTGGATAAAACACGTTGTTAACTAACTGCTGCACTCGTGCTTTCTGAATACTCTGAATGAACTTTCTCGACAACAGTTCTGTGGTGGGAAAAGCATTGGAATTAGCTAGATAACCTTTCAGGATATTTAACATTCCACTAGCTGGAGTATTTTTTAATTGTGAATCCTCCGTCAGCCAGAACATGGCATGCTCTCTCACACAGTACTTGAAATTCTCGGCAGAAGCACACTCTAAGGCCCTGTCAATGGCAGAGCGTGCTGCAGTCCAATCATTCTGCAATAGCTTATAGATGGAGAAATTAAGCAGCCCGAATGAAAGATCAGCATCCCTGGAGCTACTAGCGTAAGCATCAGGATTTTGCGACCCAGGGGACTTTTCACCATCCAGAGTATCTAATATTTTATTTTGAGAACACTTTACTTTCCAAACAGAATGAAACCATCGATCCATTAATGTTTGTGCATAACTCTCTCTCCCACTTTGGAGGGCGCATTCCGCATACTGATTCCAGATACACTGAAAACCTGGGACTTCTTCCAACCAGTTACTAAGAGCGCTTTCAAACCCAGCAAAACACGCATTTTGCGACTCTACTTCATGTGCTCGTGCCGCCATTAAAGCAAGTTCCGCACAAGACGGGTAAAGTTTAATGTATCTGTCCAACAAAGTCTTACTACAATCGAAGCCTTGGAGCACAGCTACACACCTGACATGATTAATGGCAAACAGTTGTTCTGCTTTACAAGCAGTTTCAGTTTCACTTCCATGTGATTCACAATCTTTGTCCAGTTCTAGAGATTTCACTGCCATTTCCAACAAGCTGACTGCCTGCTGCTTCTCATCCGATGTTAACTGAGTTGACACCCATTCCAGTGCTGATAGTTCTTTCTGGCATTCGAACTGTGACACCACAGCATCAGGCAGTTTTTTGTACAAGTTCAGGTACACACAACAGACCCAGAAAATACATTTATCTGAAATACTTAAGCATGCAACAACGTCAGAAAGTCCATAAGGTTCACAAGAATTCATTCTAGAAGGAAAGAGTTCATATAATTTCTCAAGAGCTTTGACAACTTTTCCGGAGATACATAATGTATTCATCATCTGCAGAAAAATATCCAGGATGCATTCGCTAGAATGTACTGCATCTTTAACAGGAGATTCATTGTGAGAGAGTGCTGTTAAACTGGTATCGTATGCAATCAATCTATCCTCGAGCTGTTCACGACTATTAATGTACATAAGCCAAAGTTCATATGATCCTCTGTTGTTTTCAACCTGATACACAGAGTGCTCGCATATTAAACATTCACATTTTCAGATTAAAGAAACATGGATCAGATTATAAGATAATCAACATAAACTTTAATTACGATAAGAGCAGCTCTAAACAGGCATTACAACTTTAATTGGGGAAGCGAACAGGAAACAAACTTGAAGCTCTTAAAATTGATAAGAATTAATTTAAGAAATGTACAGTACATAAGATTCTTATAAATATATAGAGAAAATGCCGAAAATGGCACAAAAATATGTATGACTGTCCAAAATAGCACCTTATAATTGTTTGGCCTGTGTTAGGGATGTTATAGAAAACACCATGCCACAAGAGTGCAGCAGGTCCAACAAACAGAATGGCACGTGGTAGGGCCTCTTTACTATGATTTGGTTTGTGAGAGAACACCAGCTAACATATGCATTTAATGCGTCAGACTGTAAACATAGTCTGGTTATGCGTTGAAGCTACAAACGCATTATATATATGGGTTAACAATAATGAAGTCTAAGCTTTCTGCAACAGGAACGCATGCTTAAATTCCGTTTCTGTGTGACACATGTAGTACATGCGTTACTGAAGTGCCATTCATGGGCCATGTTTACACGGAATGCTATTTTGGTCACTTCTATTCAAATTTGTGCCAATATGGGCCATAAGCCGAATATATATCACTAACAGTTCAACGTGTACGACACATAAAGGTGTTTCTAATTCACTTATCTTTCCACAAGACCTAGACAGCGCACAACATTCTATTCGGTTCTGCTTATCTATTATGTTCATGCATAAGCCCAGAAGCTTGGAACTACTTGCTATGAATCTGTGGACTGCTCGAAAAACTTATACAACATGTAGTGAACTTGTTTCTACACTAATCCCCACTGCCACCTTTTGGGGTCTGAAGGTAATCTTAATGAATGTCACTTATCTGGTGGGAATAGAGACTGTAGATAAGGACAATTTATTTAATTTGCAGAAAGGCGAGTTAAATAGCTAAAATGAACCTTCCTGTCAGTGTTTGCCCAGGAAAAATAATTATCTTTATGGAAATTAAGATTATAAATGCAAATGATATTGTTATACGTTGCGGAAAGGTGACTACTTGAAATTAAGCTTTCCGTTGGTGTTGCGCAAGAAAAATACATGATCGAAGGTTCAAAGAACTTCAAAATTCAAAGCCTTGTACGTTCATTTTTCTAAATGATAACTAGGTTCAAAATTTTAAAAATAGCATTGCTTCAGGGGCTCATAATAGCAAGCATATGGAGGCACGCGTGATGGCATATTCAATTGGAAAACTTATAGGCTCTCAGCCTTTAAGGTGTTCTTAGGACTGATAGCTTGATGAAGTTGATGAAAAATCATTACAAAGGGTGTACCCAATCCACTCAGCTTCTAGTGCTTACCATACTGAAAGATCATTCCAAAATGCTATATATGAATTCTACCAACTAATTTGAACAAGGGATGCAACACTGTAGTACACGGTCACATTACCAATTTTACAGCTTTGTTGCATTGATAAATGGTGGTCTATCATATTCATATTCATTAAATTTATCGTACTGAATTAGCCTAAGCCCCGCCATATCACACTACTGTATGCCATCTCTCATTTTACTTAAGATTCAAACCAACTCTTTTTGTTACATGGTCAAAGTATTCTGTGTAAGTGGCCCCTTAGGCCCTTAAGAGAGTGAATCTCTCAGCCCCAAAGAGTACGACTCTCTAGGTAGAAGAGAGATAAAGTTACTGTGAACTGTGAAGCAATGTGTAATGTATTTTACTCTCTTTCAAATACCAATAGAATAGGGTATAAAAGTCATCAGACCTGACTGGGTGAGTACTCAAATAGTTAAAATCAAGTGTCAACAATTCTCTATAGTTGACACCATACAATATATTGTTTGTATATACAATATTGTCACCTGATGCAGAGAAGCCAAATAAAATCGCTATTAGTTGACTCTGTTAAAATTGTTTTTTAGCTAAAGGGTAATAATTATAAGCTATTACTATATTATATTATTAGAAATATACTTGATTAGTTAGATATGAAATAAGTTTAACATTAAGATGTAGGTTTTCGCTGGGAGATGTTTCCTTTCATCTAGCATTTTACTTGTATTCCCAGTCCCAGTTGGAATTTCTATATTAATCAGAATTTGAATTGCTAAAATTATGTATTTTATTCTTCAAAATTTGTCTATTTTGGGAGTATTATCTGATAAGTCATAAGAGTCTCCAAATCACCAACCCTAGACTTTGTTCATCAAGTGATATCAAGGCAGCAGCTTTCTGCTGCGCAGAAGTTAAAATATGTTCCTAAGTACCAAGAATTGGTTATCAAACTACTATTCCAGGGCAACAAGGGTAAAAGAAATGGACATACCGCATATTTAAACATATCATCCTTTCCGATTGACTTCTGATTGCAATAGTAAATGTGCAAATAAACAATCCATAGAACTGCAGATTTTGGATCTGCTTCAAGAGCTCGAGCAAGTACCTTAAGAGCCTACATGGTTTAAAAGACCACAGATTAGGACAAAAGTATGTTTCTGATATTAAAACAATGCTATCGCATAACAACCTTCATTATAGTTAGAAATATGAATACCTCAATCCGACCCTTTTGCTTATTAGCCTCCTGTCCAAGAATAACTAGAGCCGTATCAAGAGATTCATCAATATCGATCAACTGGTGATTTGGTTGACTCTAAGCAAACACCAGCAAATGAGAAGATCAGAACATTTATAAAGATGAATGGAAGAAAGATAATAAGCCTTCTGAAAGTTAAAACGATAGAAAGATATAAGAAGAATATCAACAATTATTAGTAAATACGTAAATAAATTCCACATCTAAGAACTGAGAAAGCTAACCAGCATGCAGCTGCTATTAGACACAATAATCCTAATTACTACTATCGTGTTAATATGTGACTAGATATCAATTTGAATAATCAAACAAACGGGTTGATGGTAACTGATAATAAAATATGGACCAATGATTGTCAAATTTCAAAATGATTATGTAAACTGAATCGCATACACCTAACTATGAGATATTCTCTGTACAAAATCATATAAAGCCAAATATAAAGGATATTAACCAAAGAAGCAGGAAAGTTTGGAAAGGGAAAGTAACAGTAAATCCTCTTTGCAGTCATTTCTACCAATTCATCTATCCACCTTGTCACAGTAGTCATATTTCGACATCCTGAGAACTGGAAAGAAAATCTATCTTATTACTTCTCACAATGAATTAGACATTTAGACTGACTGGTTTGGGCCACACCTTCGGGCACTGAGCCCAAATAAGTAAAGGTTTTCCCAAGTTCCTATGACACTAATTTTATGTCAGTATGTGTATGTCACACTGTTACTAGATTGAAACACCATCATATCACTTTATCAGGTTATCTGAATTTTCAAGACAATATTTATTTTAATGGATGACATATTTCTTCTCAAGTTTTTCTCTATCTACAGCAAACCTATAAATTTATAACTTAAAGAAAGGCTGATAATTTATATTCATAATATCTATACCAAACTTGTTCTGGGGCTAAAAGAATTATACAAAAATATTGTAGCATAGTATGGAGTATGGACTACCATATTAGATAGGGCAACTGGACAAGCACAGTGAAAACACCATTGATTCGGTACAAAAAAATCATGAAAGCAAGTCCAGCCGGTACAATGTATAACAACTCATTCAAAATTTTAAGTTACTATATCTGGAATTACATAACTCGCTATGTAACACCCGAATCCCACATCGAGGAGATTGCGATAATTCGTTCAGTTTACAAGGCAAAGTACTACTACTAAATCCACCAACAAATCATGATCTTTTGGGGATCTGTGGTAGGCTTGTGGATTACCCAAGTTGTTGCATTTGAGCCCTCGGGATTTGACCCAGGTTGTCACACGCTAATACGTTACCAACATAGAATCCACAAGATTAAGTTATTACAGATTTTAGCTTATAGGAATTTACACACTTTTCTTGGAAAAATAGAAATCATAGATTATGAGGTCCTATAGCACTTAATTTTTCTAATTCTTTTCTTTTGGTCTATACAGAGTACTTATGCCTCCCCTGAGGCGCGAACCCTCAAACTCTTCTTACCAAGAGAAGAGGGGTATCCACTAGCACTAGGCTACAGTGTTTTTACATAGTTTCTTTAATTCTTGTCCTTCAATACCATGCCAACAACTCATACCCATTTCCCACCAATCTCTGGTTTGTCTCATTCCAGAAATAATTAAACATTTTTTAGCCCCTGAGGATTAATTTTACACGTCGCAATATGATGAATGGTCTGATTTAAACATCTCTAGCTTTCATTTAGGATCACTTTAAGAAAGAAAAAAACAATCATAAGAATCAATGACATTAAAGAACTACCAAGCAAAGGAATGAGCAAACTAAGATTCAAATCCAGATATACACAATATAGTCTTTATAAACAGGCTGATAACTGCAATCTGATTTTTAGAGGAAAACACACACACACACACATACATATATAACACACAAAAGAGAATATACAGAAAGATGGAGGTGGTAACAAACCATGCCCTGTAGGCTGTGGAAGTATGATGATTGCCTGTTCCAACTACCATATGACTCAATACGAGCACCGGGGCCATGCAAAAATGGCTGGTCTAAAGGCAAACCTGTTGGAAGCAAACTTGAAAGTACTAAGGTAGCACTGAAATTCTTTTGCCAGCAACTTGTCTCGCTTCGTCCTAGAACAGATTTACATGCACGCAAATCAGCTTTCATAATGTCTGAGCAGACCAGATATGACGGGGGAGCAAACCCAAGAAGATCCAAGGCCTTGGAAAATTTTGTTGTGTCAGGAGTCATCATTCCAGGTGTTGTTGCTAGAACTTCGCCCTCTGCACAAGAAAAAGAATTTTAGATGATAATTGGGTCATTGTCATTCTAGTGCACCGGAACAGTCATAGAATAAACATACCAATAGCATTATCTATGTTCGGATTTCTGCAAGAGTGATCTCTGACATGTTGCCATGGACACTCATCATCGTTGCATTTTCCTCGTAGTTCAAACATGCAAAGTGGCCAGAGGGGGTCTATATCAGGATTGCAGGAGTAAAAGCCAACTTCTTTAAAACATGTATCCATTGAGGTATCTTCCCTGGGAGTTGAACTTGAACCAACCGACTCTATTTCACAGTGACTATCATCACTGTTGTTTTTCTCATTAGAATATGGGCCAGTACTACTATTCTCAGTATGTGTGTGAACTAAGCTAACCACATCTAAAACCTTCATGTGAACAAATGCACTCTTCAGAACAGGATACAAGGCTTCAATCGCAAATTTGTTGTCTAAAGGAACAGCAGTAGAAGTAGATCCTAAATTTGAAGAGAAATTATCAACATTGCAATTAGCCTCGATCTGCACAGGGAGCTCAGATAATGTTCCTTCTATCTCATTGCCTGAAATCAATAATACCAAAAATGTACCAGAAAAATATTACACGAGTACATATAACTGCAAGAATGACTGAGCTCCATATTTAATGTGTTCTACCCCCACCTGGCCGCCTTATGTTTAATGGTATATCCCGTGGGCTAAAGTAAAATGCAAGGGGAAAGGAATATTAACTATAATTAAGTAAAAAAAGAAAATAAATTAAACAGCCATGTATTCTCATATTGATAAATACATATATACAAGTAAAAAAGAAGTTACATATTACATGAAATTGGAAACTGAGAGTGAATGGAGAAACATACAACTTGATAGGTGGAATACCTTACTCTTCTTCCAATCTAAAGAAATGTATTCCCACCCATGGACTCTTATTATAAGCATATCCACATTATGATACTGGCCATAAGAGTTTAGAAATAAAATATAAACCAGAACACAGAAGGCTTGTCCTATCCCAGCAACTTATGACCTATAAATCATCAGCAGAACAAATGACAATTTTTTCTTTTTCCATGCACCTTAAAGATCACAGCTGATACTGGATTAACAGTTCACAATCTAAAAATAGACCATTCTGGATCACTTATTACGAAATGGCAACTACAATACAATGCAGCTGTATATGTTTAAGTACACTAGTATCAGTATGTAAGCAGATCAACGAGAGAATACAAAACGAAACCTCCAACTCACAGAGCATTACCAAGGCTAGTATGAGATATACAACACATTTTGTCCAAGGTTATATGGTTCTTATAATATTCGCTATCCTACTACAAAATTGTCTCCAAATTTAGATCAGGTAAAGCTTTCGTGTGTTTGTGTGGGTTAATACAAGGTGTCAAGGTCATACGTGTAATATCTGCTAGTGAGATAACGTACCTCCAAGATCAATAGATAGATCTTTCTCTGCATCACATGATAGTAAGGTTCCCGTGCTCCGCTCATGATCACTGCTTTCTGTTACATCTTTTGGTTTCTGTCCCAGCCCCCTCTTATTTAGTGAACTATTAACTCCTAGCCTGGCAAACAGTTGAGATCGTAGAGATGCTTCGAGAAGTAAAGAATCTTGAGAACTATCTAAATTTCTTGATTCATCACATATGAGTTTCCTATCTTCACCAGATATAACTTCCCTTCTCTGATGTCCTAAATTGGAATCTTTCACTTCATGATCGAATAGAAAAGCCTCATCACCTTCCTCTGCTGACAAGTTAGAATCGCTGGACTGAGACCCAGCAGCATTTATCTCAGCATTGTTCTCTTCAGGTTCTGATGTACTAGTATTAGGATCTCTTCTGGGCTCAACAGCCAAATCTTGTTCAGCCTCATGCTGACCAGATACTTTATGTTGAAAGGCATTGTCAGACCTACCATTTCTGTCATTTTCACACTGATTGTGAGCATAGAATTGTAACTCCTTTTCGCGGCCTGATGGTTCTACATGCAGATTAACTTCAGGCCTGTCATTGAAGGAAACTAGCCTTTCACCAAGGCGATCATGTAGACTTCGCGACCAATACATACTAGTATCAGGCTCACTGCTGGGATCAACAGCCAAATCTTGTATATTCTCTTCAATACCAGACACATTTTGTTGGGTTACATTAGCAGATCTAACAACTGAAACATTTTCTCCTTGATTATGAGCAAATAATTCAGACTCCGCTCGATGGCCTGATGGTACTACATGCAAGTTAGGATCAGCCACCTTATTGAAGGAATTAGGCCCCTCACCCTGTTGGTCACCTAGACTTGAAGACCACAACATACTTGGATTATCCATCATTAAAGATCGCAATTGGGCTGAAAAGAGTTCTCTATTACGGTAAAGATGAGCACATCTACTGTTAGCCTCCATTGTAGCTCGTTGTGCCCTGCGATAAGCTTTTTGGGCTATTCTTTCTTCTATTTCACACTTATTTCGATACTCTTGCGCTTCCTCCAGCTCCTTGTCATGCAGTTCTTCCATCTCCATTAATCCCTGTAGGTCCGTGTTGGTAATTCCTGAGACGTTCAGATTGCCTAAAGAATTCCAAATGTTTAAATTGCTCTGAGATGTCTACATAAAAGAAAAAAATGATGTCATCCGCAACCAGAAGCAAATCAGAGAACATCAAGAAGTTAATAGAATGCTGAAACGAAAACTCTAAAAACATACATCAAATTTCACCACATTTTTATTTAGGATGTGGTCAGGGCACACTTGATGTGCATCCTTCAGTACAGGCCCTATAGCCTTTTCAGCAGATCTGAATTCATTAATTGTTTTGTTAACAGAAATGAATGGGGGTTTATAATGTGTCCCAACAGGATGCCCCAAATCTGCAGTGTACTGCAAAGCAACAACATGAATTTAGAAATATAGATGCTCGAAGAGAATAATTCAATTTATTTGTACTTCCATTTTTTTACTCTATATAAGCATATTCAGCATACCAGAAGCTTAGAAACCAAAGAATAATTAGCACCTAAAAAAATTAATCAAGAATTAAAAGAAGTAAAAATATAGTTGAAGGTAGGGAGTTGCAATATAGAAATTGACTAGGTTTAAACCTGCGAACCTGATACTTAAAGCAAAAGTTGCAAGCCACCCGACTGAAAGCTTCCTTACTCGGTCACAATTCAAATCAAGAAGTTGCAGACCCTAATTGAGATATATAACCCACTTCGCAGATGGAGTGAACCCTAGATCTAAATGCATAAGCCTAGTTCGAATCAACTTTCTTCTAATCAAGCATGTTTTTTATGTTTAGATATTTAACTTCAAATTAATGGTTATGATCTAAAGTTTTAGTCAATGTTCGTGATCATTTTTTAGCTCTTCAAAACACATTCAATATCCAGTTCACCTACATTTCTTGCATATCTTTTCACGTCGAAACCTGCTTTGTGGTTGGGCTTTCGCCTTTAAAGAACGTCTGTCATTTAATTTTCCTAAATAAACAATATGAAAAAGTGGATATTGTTTAACCATATCAATTGCAGCATTAACTTCTCAGCAAAATTGATGAATAATCTTTTATTGCCTCCTTAGCAAATTGATGATAATCTTTTATTGCCTTCTTATGTACCTGAAATCGCAATTTAGACTAATAGATACATGAGTACTAGTAATTATTAGTATTCTACATGTTGGGCCCACCGTAACAGAGTTGTTTTAACTTTCTAGTCTTTTATAATGAGTGTCTGATTAGGGTTGCATACTTGAAACCATTTGAGCAACCCTGATAGATCAGAAATATGTAAAAATGTAACCATAATAACATCTGCAAACAAGCTTAAACCACCTCAACTAGAAATAAGTACAGATACAGACACGTGGCGGAGGAGCACGGCACATGAATAATTAATTTTAGGCAAAATCACTGTACACATTTTTCTGTTTTTTCATTTCTACTTTTTCTTGTTTTTTATTAATATAAAATAATGTTTGATCAATTAACAAAATTGATTTATAAATCACATAACGTGTATCAAGCTACCAACGTATAAGGCAAACGAGCAACACGTGACTTGCAATACCTCGTTGAAGCCCAAGCCTAGAGCAGTAATCTGTAGTTGGCATGAAAAGGCAATTTGCAAGAAATGCAAGTGAAATGGAGATTACTTACGCTTTACAGAGCCAAGAAATATTGACCAATGTTCACTAAAACTTTAGATCATAATCGCTGACTTCTAGGTTAGATATTTGAATATCCAAAGCATACTTGATTAGAATAAAGCCCATCTGAACTAGGCTTATGTATATAGATCTAGGGTTCACTACATCTGCAAATTGGGTTATATCTCAATTAAAGCCCGCGACTTCTCGGTATAGATTGTGGCCAAGTAAAGAAGCTTCCAATCCCAAGGTCTGTACTTAGGCTGGGAGTGTCAGATTTGCAGGTTTAAAGCTTCTAGTCAATTCCTAAAATTCAACATGCTAATTTCAACTATGTTTCTATTTAACAATTTTATCCAGTTTCTCTGGTTTCTAAGCTTTTGCCTCCAACTACATCTTAACAAAAGACTGAAAAAAAATGAACGTGTACGAATAGTAAATGCATTAAACTCTTAACACTTCTATTGCTTTAATGGTTTGACGTGGAACATTCTCTTAACTGTTATAGATGTGTAACAATTATTGTAACCAATGTCCCGTCTGCTAGGCCCAACATATTAACCGGTTGTTCCACATACCTAAGAGTGTTGGCAGAAAATATATAATGGATTTCTGAACCATTACAACTTACTGGTGTCTTATCGGAAGTGTCCACAGGCTTATTTACACCTATTATAAGACCCTCCAACTGAGCAGCATGGTTACAGAAACTCACGTCAGTGATGCTAGAAGTACCTGCATAGTCATAAACACTATCACCAGTGCACTCGTACTAGTACTGATGGAGAAAACATATATAGTAAAACTGTAAAAGAATACCATTTTTCACAATATTAGAAGCATCGCCTGCCGAAGCAGAGCAACAATTATTCTTAGCTCTTTGAGGTTGACTTGTTCCCAGGGCAATCTCTTCATAGGAGGAGCAACAATTATCTATAAACGGCTGACCACATTTCTCCAAAACAACATTCTCTGATACTAATGTTGAATCTGAATGTGGAACATTTTGCCTGCGTTCTGTGGTCACTGAGCATGCATGAGATTCTTCAAACTTTAGGCGCTTCCTCTCTGGCTCATTTACTTCATACTGTCCAAGTTTATCATGAGCTTCTCTGTATATCTTAGTGGGTCCGGTGCTTAAATTTGGGGCACTATCATTCTTACAAGCACCAGAAGGTGATTCCTTCTTTTTATCCACTTTACGCTTCAACTCATTCTCTCTAATTGCAATAAGCTGCCGTAGGTCTTGAAGTTTACTGCTGTTTAAATGAATATTCTGGGTACGTCCATGCTCCTGTTCAGCTTTGTTTATGTTATTCGAAATGATGTTATTTTTATGCCCACCATTCTTAGAAAGTAGTCTACCAGTTTTCATCATTGATGAGATGGAAGTGTGACCTGGTGACACTTTTCTAGGTAAGATGGCCTCTTTTCTAGTATTCCCTGCGAGCATTTTAGAAGATGAAGCAGCTGGTACTCTTCTACTTCTAGCCTCTCCAAAGGTATCATTTCTTGCTTCAGATGCATTTTTCCGCCTATGGTCCTCAGAATCACTGCCACTGTCATCATCCGAAAAGCTTATAACAAACGGCACTCGATTTTTCTCAAATTTCTTCTGATGATTTGGCTGAACATAAGATCTGGAAGCTTGGCCAACAAACTCCTCACGATTATTGGTCGAGACAGATTTTAATGCTATGTTGGCAGGAAAGATCAGAAAAAATATTTAGTAACATATTAAAATACGTAAAAACAAGATGCAATGATTATCTACTCAGCACGATTTAAATATTTCTTTAGACAACAAAATTTCATATATTATCTACAATAAACAAGCATTAGATTTTTCAAAGATTTCTAGATCCCTTTCTACGTGTGAACATTAACTTGTAAACAAAATGTATCATCCTCTCCTGTTGACAGCAATAAAACAAATTAAGACTCTAATCCAGTTAAATAGTTGAGCAGAAATATCCCGAACCAATGCTTCTGCACATAGCACCTAGGGTGCTCTACGAGGCTAGCATCACATCACTAAATAAACATAAACCGACCAGCCTTACCATGTTGTAGATCTCTTCTAACCAAAGCAGGCCCAGTTTGCGCACTTTGACGTGAAGATATATCATCGAGCTGAGAAGATCTGTGACGTGGCCGTTCCTGCAAGCATTACACACCAAAACCAGTGTAAAAAACAACGAACATTAATTAAATCCTTGGGAAACCAATGCACGGAACACAAGTCCACAACAAGCCTCAAATCTTAATACAGTCTGTAAAACATAATCATGTCCCAGATCTTCCGAAAAATAAATAGCATGATATTTAACCAGATTTTCATACACTGTTAATTAATGCCAACATATAAAAAAAACCCAATATAAAACACATAAATAATCCCAGTAAAAGCTATCTTAAATTGAAATACCGCCAAAATACCAAACATAAAAATATAAACCAGCAACATACTTAGAACAATACTACAAAACCCCCAAAGAAGAACTCTCCTCGATACACTTCCAAATACACTGAGAAATCAAACAGCTGTAAGCTTTAAACTAAGATAAACAAACACAGCGGATAAAACCCTAACAAGTTATCTGCGCAAAACTTGTTCAGAATCGAGAAACCAACACAGATACTAAACACAAAACAAAATCAGCGACCGCTCTCGCACAATTTCGCAAAACCCAAAAGAAAATCTTACAAAGTTATCAGAATCGAGATACCAGTAGAGATACTTAACACAAAACAAAATCAGCATCTTATTTTCGAATGCGTGTCTGAACATTTTATTTCAAATGTTAAGAATTCATTGGGAGACGGAGGGAGAACAAGTTATCTGCCTAAAAACCTATCGAGAATCGAGTTACCAGCACAAATACTAAACACAATACAAAATCAGGAACAACTTACCAAAACCCTAACCAATCACTCTCTTCGAAAAAATTCCACATAAAGTAACAGATCAAATCTTTATAACAAATCAATCTGTAATTACTAATGGTAGTAGAAAAACACAAATCAAGGATCACAGATATATACACACACATTCAGAGGGGAAAACACACATGGATACATACGAATAAACTAGGGTTTGGAAATTACGTCATCGTCGGAAGATGACGAAAGCTCGCCTTCTTCTTTGTTTTTTGCCGGAAATGTTTCGCCGGAAGCTTTTCTGAGCTGCACAGCCTTCTCCTCCATTCTGTATGTATATGTATGTTTATTATTATTTTATTATATAAAGGTCTACAACTTGTATACTACTATTATATAAGCTATCTCTCTCTGTATTTATATTATTATTATTATATATGGAAAGTAAATTTTATAAGCTTTCTCTCTCTAGATTCTCTCTCTACAGGGGTGGTTATTGCTCTAATGGTGATTCAATGAAATAAACAACCATCTCTGTCTTGTACAGATGGTTAAAGTGCTGAAATGCCCTCGATGTCGTCGATTTTGTTGAAGATCTGCTTTCTTTTTTGCCTTCGTTTTTGTCGCTTCTATGATAATAATGTTGGGTATCTCAATTTGTACAAGATACTTCACTCACACTTGAGTATCTCATATAAATTGAATATTTCACGGACAGTTGGATATCACATCGGCTAAAATTGGCCAACTTTTCAGAAATTGGTCATTTTTGTTAATTTTATATTAAAATAGGCTAAACTTGTCATTCACCATTTTTAATTCGCCTTCATACGTACTGGTTCCCAAATACTCTCTCTTTTAAAGCATCTCCAAAATTTCAATATATCCAATTCATTGTAAATAATAATATTTTATTTATTTCTTCATTTATATCACATTTAGCATTCTTTAGGTCTAATAATTGGCATCCTATGAGTTGCCTAGATGGTCCCAGAAAATAATATAAATTCTTCATTTATATCACATTTAACACCTTTTAAATCCAATGGTTGACACCCCATGTGAGACGGGGGTGAGAAAAAAAATCAAAAAAAAATCGAAATTAAACTGAAACCGGACAAAACAGACATAAATCGAGCAGAGTAAAACTGATCTGAAACTGAAATCGAAAAATAAAAAACTTAACCGAATTAAAAGGTTTCGTTTCGGTTATAGGTTCTCACCGAATCGAAAACACTGAACCGAACTAATTATAAATATTAGTACATAAATAATATTGATTTATATAATTTACATGAACTATTTACATTTGTTTTTTCTCCAATTATGTTATTTTCAGAAATTTTAAGTTATTTAACTTATTTTAATGTTTATGATATGTATCTTGTTACATTTCATTTAACCTGTTTTCCCGGCTAGCAAGGTTAGACATTATTGTTAAGTTGTGGTCTATTATACTAATAAATAGTAATTGATCTTGATATGAGAACATGGTTGAGTTTAACTTGTATTGTAGTTTTTTCTTTTGTAAACTCTACTTCCTACTAAGTTTGAGCTTCCTGGAGCATCAAGTTTGCACTTTATGTTTTCATTTAACAGTCTTGTGGTTATATTTTTTTTCTTGTCTTTTGTCTTTGAACAAAATATTTTGAATATTGTAATGTTTGCGGTATGTAAAATTAAAACATAAAAATACATTTTTAATTAAGTACATTTATTTAGTTTAAGTGGATTTTTTTTCATTTCATCCGGTTTTACAACCGAAACCGAAACGTTACGAACCGAACCAAGATTTTTGAA
The DNA here is from genome assembly GCF_009905375.1 of Apium graveolens. NCBI lineage: Eukaryota > Viridiplantae > Streptophyta > Magnoliopsida > Apiales > Apiaceae > Apium > Apium graveolens. Next base: position 25,276,890 of record NC_133654.1, on the reverse strand, counting down.
ATCGAAAATGAACCGATGATTTAGTTGCGGTTTTCAATTTTAAAAATCAAAGATTTTTTGTTCTGGTTCCGGTTTTACCAAAAACGGAGCCGAACGGGCCCCCGCTCTCCCCTAATGTAAGTTGCCTACATGGTCCCCAAATAAATAATATAAAAAGCTATATGTAATATAATGGGTAAGAACTAAGTGTGAGCAAAAAATTGAAAAAATTTGAAACCAAAAACGAAACCGCTAAAATTCGAGGAAACCCGATCCGGTTAAAACCGAACTGAAACTGAAAAATTAAAAACTGAAATCGAAGCGTTAAAACTGAACCAGAATACCCGAAACTGATCCGAAACTGAACCAAAATACCCGAAACTGATCCGATAATTAAAAGAAATAAATATATATATATATAATATAAATTTATAAAATTAATACATATATATTATAAACATACATAATATATTAACAGCTTCACCTGAACAATAAATTAAATCATAAATATAGTGTTTCTTACGTGCTTAATTAATATTATTCTAAATTTTATACATGTAGAAAAACATAGAACAAAGACAGACGAATATATATGTTAACTGAACCTGGATCGTTGCCACAATAAGAATTCTAATGAGATAAAGTGGTGATGCTAAACCAAGCACAACTAACCAAACGCATGAATTTCACCAATTTGACTCTATCACCTGCTTTCCAGAAGATAGTAATATTGGTTACCTCGTGTTTTCATATTGGTTGTCCTTTTCTTGTTTATTGCGGTTATCAGATAGTAATTCAGTGTTTTCAGCCAACCAGCTGGTAGTCATATTTGTTTTATTAATTTTGTGCGATGTGGTTCTAAAACCGAAACCGATCCGACTGAAATTGAACCGAGATTTTTTAAACTGAAACCGAATCGAGGGTTTCGGTTGCGGTTTCGGTTTTTAATTTTGAAGACCGAGGATTTGTGGTTTCGGTTTCGGTTCCGGGAAATAATCGCCCTGAACCGAACCGTGCTCTACTCTAGTATGAACAATTTATACTTTTAATGCAAATATTGAGATTTTTTCATTTAGAGGAGGTGTCAAGAGAGTGCCAAAAGTTGGCAACTTCTCTTAGCATCCCTTATAACTCCATTAAGAAGTTAACCAAGAGTATCATATCAAAGATGAGTTGGCACCCTCTAATGGAGTTGCTCTTATGAGACTTGTTCTTGATTTTTAAATCTTTATCAAACTGGACTATGCATTTTTTTTCATTTATCATCGGTATTTTTCTGGTAAATATCAAAATGCATTGTAAGAGCAAGGTATTATTTGGTACATTTATTATAGTTTGGTTTTGTTATCTTCAATTATGATCATCAAATTTTCTTAATCAAATGATAAATGATGAGTACGGTTTAGATATGTCATCAAGTTTCTGGGTCTTATCAACAACAAATTTTTATATTATTATTTATTAATTATTAATTATACACTACTCAAGTTATAAAGTTTAAATTTCGCCAGTAGTAAATATTTATGTTATTATATATAAACATAGTAATAAGATTAATGTTTCAAATCTCATCAATCATATACTGTTTAATTTTAACTAAAAATCATGCGCATTCAAATTAAAATTCTCATAATAAGGTTATAATAATATATTGATTAATTTTAGTATTTTATCACTTTTATAAAAAAAATATTATACTTATAAATAATAAAAAAATTATAAAATATTAATGAAGACTAGTGAATCGCACGGGCTGTAAAGTTCTAGTATTATAGTAGATGAAATATTGAAAATTTTGTTGGTACAGTACTTCGTTAATTTAATCATTAATTTACTTATGTTAGGACTTACTTAACTGTAGAGGGGGGTGCATACAGTTATAACAATCAATTCAAAATAAGAACTCAACAATGAAGAATAATTTTTATTTTAATGAATCTAAATTGATTACAAACTCTCTCAAAGAATGAACAAATATTTGAGAGCTACTAGGTTATATGTATAATAAAATAATGCACGGCACATAAAGTGGTAAACTAGTCTATGCTTATATACTGCACAGTTACAAAATCAATCATTTGATGTGATATATCATATATATAAATAAGGAATTCTAATACATATCCAACTATTGATTGCTACAAATAAGTAAATTCGTATACCGGCATATCTCTGTAAATCAAAGTCTTCTAGATAGAATCAGTTACTTCTTGGAAATCTCGACATATGCTGAGGGATATATGCTACTATTAAACTCTGATATGTCAAATACTGATGGCTTCATGAACTATGATCTCTTGACTCTTCTAGTCAGTAAACTCTGATAGTTCTAAACACCGATATCATCAGTTATATCTAACAAGCTCCCCCAACTTGTGCATTAAGTAATTATGTACAAGTTCCTAATTTATGATGTCAAAAATATCTAAATGCAGAAATACTAACAAATAGGGTTATAATTCGAGCCTAGCTTTTTTGAGCTCGACTCGAACTCGACTCGATTAACTCGGCTTGACTCGACTCGAACTCGTTATCGAGCTCGAGCTCGGACAAGAATTTAGGCTCGATTAAAAACTCGAGTCGAGCCGAGTTTTTTTGAACTCGACTCGAGCTCGACTCGATAAACTCGAACTCGAACTCGACTCGACTCGAACTCGAACTCGGTTAATTTTTTTATATTTTATTAATATTTTTATTTTTTATATATGTTATTACTTATGTTATTAATATTACTTATGTTTTTCTATATTTTTATTTTTTTCCATTAATATAACTTGATGCTATTTTTATTTGTTATTTACATGATTAATGTTATTTTATTTTACTTATATTATTAATATGACTTATGTCTTTCTATATTTGTTATTTACATGATTGATAATTTTTTTTGGTTATGTATATATATTTTGATATTGGCAATCCTTTGTCATTTTGTGTATATTTGAGGGGACCCCTTCCATACTTTTATTTGTTTGAAAATGTTTGCATTTATTTTTTTCAATCGGTTGCTTCAAAGTTCAGATGCCTTCCTATATATTGTCCCTTTTTCTACCCAAGGGTGTTTTTTTGGTCAACCTTAATATAATAATCATGTCTTCCATAACCTCATTACGATTCTACCATATTTGATTAATAAACTTAACACTTAACATTGTAATAGTGATACATAAATCCGGAAATTTCATGTAACATTTATTTTGTTTCAAAACTAATTTTGTTTTGAACTGAATTAGATTTGTATTGCATCAATAATTAATATTTTATAGAAAAATAAGAATTTATTAATTTGAAAGAGTAAAACAAAAAACTAAAAAGAATCAAGTTGGAGTTGAAGCAAGTAAAATTGTTATCGAGTTTCGTTTGATTTTATTTTAAAATAAAAAAGGACAGTTACGAATTTTACATCAAATAAGCTATTCAATATAGGTTTCTATTTTTTTGTTTAAATCATGAATCTATAGAATATTCCTTTATTTTAGACTCAAAAGTTATCATTTATTTCAAAATTTAACGGTCCTTTATAGTAATAATGTATTACTACTATATTGATATTTAATTATAAATTCGATTCATACTTTTGATAGTAGTCTAAATTCTAATTGAGATGTCAACTAATTAGATCTAAATTTATAATTTAGTGATAAGTTAATATGTATATTATACAACTATTATATAAACTACACCAAAAAATGTGTTATTATGATGTATTGCTATGAATTAAAATTATTATTTTTATAATTGATATTTATTAATGATTTAATGTCTATTGCGTACTTTTGTTTTAAAAAAGATAAAATTATTTTTCTCCCCCGAGTCCCGACAATAATAAAATTATCATTTTTCTTTATTTATCATATATATAAGATATACAATATACAATATAGAAAAATAAGTACATTTTTAAGAAATATGAAGATAGAGTTAAACAATATTAATAGAATAGATTATTTGAAAAATTATACTAACAAGGGTGTTGTTATTTGTTTTCTAGCTTATACATGTATTTGAATATATTGTTAGATTTACCTCAGAACACATGTATGTTATTTTGAACATTTATTTATTGTTATTAATAGTGAAACTATTTTTTTAAAATTATAAGTCAAAATTTCAAAAAAAAATATTTTTACGAAGGTAAAAATAAAACTCGAGTAACTCGATAAGAACCCGATAACTCGAAAACATGTTAAAAACTCGATAAACTCGTAGGCTCGATAAACTCGATAAGGACTCGATAACTCGAAAATATATGAAAAAACTCGATAAAGTCGAAAACTCGTTAAACTCGAAAACTCGTGAAAAAACTCGTTAAGTTCGAAAACTCGCGAACTGCTCGAACTCGGCTCGTGTATTACCCGAGCCGAGCTCGAACACACAATTCAGGCTCGATTATTTTCAGGCTCGACTCGACTCGATAAAAAAAAGCTCGAACTCGACTGTAAAAAACTCGAACTCGGCTCGACTTAGCTCGAATTACAACCCTACTAACAAATATATAGTCTTACTGTCAGTATCAGACTTTAACTTCAATATTGAACTTTTGCAAAACCAGTATCATCATCAAAGAATTTTCTGAGTATATTTTCTTCAAGCACATTCAAATATAACTCCATTATCAGTTTGACATTCTTTAGCTCTTCAATAGATTCATCATTCTGATAAATAGCTACTCTAAGGTCATGAATGTTGGATCTGCCAAGTGATAGATAAATCATCTAGCTCTAGAAATTCAACCTTCTTACCATTTCGATTAAAAGTGAGAACTTTTATCCCGATAGAAGTAGTTACCCTAACTCCTCCTGTAGGCACATCAACAGTCTAACCATCTTCATTTATGTACTTTGGAATGTACTTGAATTTGATGAGCATTATTTTCTTCTTTCCAGATACCAAGTCCTTCGGATATGCAGACCACCTAGAAGTTGTAGAATTGATTACTTTCAGCATAGTTACAATATATTCCAACTCCTGTCAAGATTTATCCTCATATGTTCTTGTGAAATCTTCAACCTTTTGCTTGACTCAAGGAAGTACAACATCTTTTCTGTTGATTAATTTGTGTCAAACCAATCAAACACAATTTAAACAGGTATGATCTTCTGTAAATCTTCAAACTTCACATTCTCACCAATCCCTTTCAAATTTCCTGGCTCTCTAAGAATCAAAGCATTTCATGTGTAATTATCAGCATTTGGAAGACCTAGACCACCTCTTTTGCCAGCCATTCTAGCTTGTAAGTTACCACTATGAATTTTGTTCATGGTATCAGAAGAATCTTTTTTTGATGTTGGTGTCTTGCTGCCCCATAGTAGCTATTTCGTCTCTTCAAAAGTCAGTTCTCTATTATCAGCTTTTAAGCCATTTGAATTGGAATTTAAGTCTTTTTCAGGAATGGAGTGATCAACTTTTGTTCCTTGAGTAGTTATGTCATCAACATGAGTAGTATTAGTGGTTGAGACTAGTTGAGCTTCAAATTCTTTAACTTGAGCAATGTCAGAGGTTAATTATACATTTTCATCAGCTTTTATTGGAATATCTACAACTTGAGCTTTGTCAGGGGTTGAGACTTCTGAATCAGAGTTTGAGTCTTCCAGTTTAAGCTTTGAAGATTCATCAACTTTCTCTTTCCCCTTAGACCTCCTGTCAGAATTTAAAATAGCTTGGGACTTTAGAACGGGTCTTTCAACATCTGCAGTTTGGCTGACTTCCTTGATCATAATTCCTCCTCTTGGTCTTTCTCTCCTTGGAACATCATCAAATGTTGAAATAACATCAGTATTTGTAGTATCAGCTTTTAACAGTTTAAAATCTTCTTTTAACGGATCTGTTCAATATCAACATCTGGACACTCTCTTTCAAACACTCTTCTTGCCACTTCACTATCAAAAGCTAAAAGTTTTCGATCTTTGTAATGAAGAGTAGTATGTTTGCCTTTATACTTCAATATTTGTAGAAACCGACTTTCCTCAGCACCATCTTCTAACTCCAGACTAGCTTGGTCTTCATCAGCATTTGTGACTATCGGATTTTGTTTTTCAGTAGTTGTAGTCAAAATTGTAGTCAGTTCCTTTGTAAGCACAGTCTTTGAGACTTGTTGTTTTCCATTTCTTCTTCCATCTCCTCCACCTCCACCTATTCTAGATTGACTAGTGGTTTTAGAGAAATCACTAGATTCAATTAGATCTCCACCAGTACTTCTATGTGATTTGCCTCCGTTATTCTCACCATCAGGAGCATCATCTCTATCATCAGTATTTAATTGTTTGAGCAGCTTGCATTTAGATATTGAAATAATCTCCCCCTTTATGGCATCATCACCAAGTAATAGAGAGATTATCAGTTCTAGAGACTTCGGAACCTCATCCAGTTGACCATATATTTTTGCTTGAGTAGCTTCCAATCTTAACTGATTGGCTTCTAATTTGTCTTGTATGGACAGTAGAGGTTTTAGTTGCTTTTGCAGATCAAGAACTCATTTGAATTTGACCCCATGAATGCATACTTGAGTCTATCCATTTGAGAGTTACCTTTATCCTGAGTAGACTGAATGAATTTGACCATTAAAGCTGAAGCCTTGAGATGGGTGAGCACATCAGGATTTGGAATATGCCTTTCAGCTGTCTCCAAATGCTGAAAAGCATGATTAATAATTATTGGGTAATTGGGATCCTTCCATTTTGATACCAATTCCTCATACAATTACTTTTTTGTATTAGCAGCATCTAACTCAGCCAACCTCTTCTTTCTTTCTCTTTCTGGCATGTCTCCAGGAAAGATTATTTCATCTAGATCTTCATCAAGATCTACGGCTACATTTATCTTAGAGACATCAATATCATCCCCATCATCAGACTCATCATCTTCCGGATGAATAGAGACTTTATCTTCATCAACTGGCTCATTTAACTTCCGAGCTATTTTATCTTCAGTATCAGAGTTTAATATTGTATCAGGAATTAGATATGTATGTGAACTAACCGCTTCAGAAACTTTCATATCATCATCATTTACTTCAAGTCCTTCAGGAATTATAGACATATGTGTAGAAACATTAATATTTAATTCAAAAATCTTAATACCAATAGAATGAGTCGGAGACTCAGGAATTGTGTTAAACACTGGAATTCGATCTTCACGAGTGGACTGTTCTGCAACTTCTTCAACAGCAACAACAGAGGTTGTAGAGGTGTATGAATGAAAAACATGAATCTATTGTTCAATTATCTCAATCACAACAGGGATTGTCATGATGGAGGAAGTGTAGATAGGAATGGACCGCAGTAAAATGTTAGGATTTATACCTGCAGGAAAAGTATCAGCAATTGCACTTGATGCTACAAAGTGTTTCTGAGGGTCTACAGAATGCAAGATAACATCTGTGTTTGGTAAACTTTGAGCACATGCAAAAGGAAATGAGTAACCACTTAAATCTCTATGTTCTTTTAAAGTAGTATTACTACTTCTCACACCACTCATATCTTGACTTTTGAGAGTCAGATTCCGCTCACTAGGATTAACTAAATCTTTTCTCTCAACTACCTCTCCTTTTTCCAGGTAATGATTCCGCCTCTCTAAATTTCTATTTTTCTCCAAATCTGTTCTCACAATCTCACATAAAAAGCTCAAAAAAGTTCATCCTACAGAAATATGAGGTGGCTAAGAAGAGTTGTATATGGTCACATGAACAGGGTATCCATAAATAAAGGACTATTCATGGTCATCCTATCAATATTTAAGGTAACAGTAAACTCTGATAGAATATCAGTATTTAAATTAAATGCTGATAATAAAGAATCAGAATTTATACCTTGTGCAGTTGTAGATTGAGCATCCAGTGGCATGGAAGATATAGGTTGGACTTCAAGAATTACATCAATACTTGTTGTACTGTGAACATGTCTAGCTTCATCAACCAGCATTTCCACTCCAGTGATATCAGCATCAAAAGCTACACTCCTGAGAGGCTTGATTTTGTGAAGCTTTGGAGAAATAAGTAGAGTTGCTACTAAAGATATATTTTGACTTGTTGTAGTAGGTTCTTGTGTGCTCTCATCTGAAATGGTTTCAGGATTTATAACAAAGTCATCATGTGTTGCAATAGGAGATTGTGGTGCAACATCAGACTTTATTGGCTCATTGGCATATGCAAATAGACTTTCACCAGTACCAATATCAGTTTCTAAGTCTTTTTCAACCCTTTGAGTTGAAGGTTCTTGTGGGAATGAATCAACTTATAGCTGTTGCATCCCTTTGAGTTGCAGGTTCTTGTGTGCTTGATCCAAATAGGGATTTAGCTATCCTCTCTTTTGCTGACATTTGGCATTATTTCTTCAATCTTTGAGCAATTTGTCCACCTGTTCATGAGTGAGATTGGGTTTCTTGGACAAGTGTTCTTGATTAGTTACCTCCCTCACTTCTCTTTTGGGCTTGATAGGTGAATCAGAAATTGTGACAGGAGCATTAACATTTGTCTCACCCTTATGACTTCTTGGCTGTTTTTGTGATGCATATGTACCTTGTAGATCACTGGTTTTAATTAACTTGGCCTTCTTAAAGGAACCCTGACCAGCTGTTACTGATTGAGACTTGATGTTTGTAAATTTTAATGAAAGAGGAACATTGTTTTCTTCAGCAGAGTTTGATATAACAACCACAAATTTTCTTTTAGGAGTGGTAGAAGGTTTAAGAAATTCAGAAATTAGGTCCTGCTTTCCACCTTTCTTTTCAGTAGATTTTGCATGTGGTTTCTGAGAAGGCCTTAGTCCTGATCATTGAGGGGAATCAGACTTTGCTACCTTTTTTGTTTTTATAACATATCCCTATTAAGAGACACTTGAGGGGGCTTGTATTTGATGTTTTTTTGGGTTGCAGAGCTTGGGTTAGCAATAGTGGGTTCCTAACAGTAATTTTTTGTAGTTTAGCTCTTTACACATTTTGTTGTGCATAGGTCTCAAAGATCATTGCAATTAGCAAGTCCCTAGCATAAACTGGAATTCTTAGATATGCAAGAGCAGTCCCCTCTTTATCTTTAGAAATTAAATCAGATAAAACCCATGTGTGAGCTTAAACATTGAAATAACTTGACTAGCAGGTATGGTAACATCAGGAAAATATTGATTAAATATAAGCTGACAGAATCTAGCATAATATAATATATTTGCATGAGCTTTTAATCTATCTCCTATAAAACAAATTACTCTACCAAAATTATAGTATGAAGTAGAGAGTACCCAATCTGTTGTGACATCATGGGAAGTGCTTCAAATTTTATGCACTTGTTGTTGAATACCCTAGTGATGTAGTCAAAGAAGAAATTTCATTCCTTTCGAAGTCTCGGTCGCTTCAATTGACCAAGATTCTTCAAGTCTTTGTCATAACCAATCAGAGTTAAGAAAAGTTTGATCTCAGCATCACCAATGAAAGTAGTATAGGACTGATGAGTTGGTAGATGAAGAGCGTCCCTAACTATTTGAGTTGTTACAACCTTGGTCTTTCCATCGTCTTCAAAAATGATACTTGGAGTACCACTTTCACCACCATCATCATAGACACATGTTCTCCACAGAGCAAGAACATTGTCTCCGGAAACAACAATAGGGTTTGTGAGAGCATACCCTACCTCACTTGTAGTCAGCAAATCCTGAAAGATATGATAATCAGGTTGAACACCTGTCTTATCCAGAATTGCTGCATAGTTATTTGGAACAAACTTGGCACCATTGTAAGTGAAAGCCTTGGTAGCAACTTAAGAAGTCATTGTGTACAGTTTGAGAAAAAGCTTAAAAACTGATTAGGTTGTCAGAGTATAGTCGAGATAGAAGAAGTAGTAAGAGAGTAAAAAGGGTTTGGTGAAAAGATAAAGTGATAATTTTAAAATAAAAAATTGCTTTTGTATAACCCTGTTCTCTTTTTACGTACAAACAGTTCACATTAGTGGGACACGTGGCACAATTTTATAGCTCATAAAATAATCATTGATTAGATAATCAGGAATAGTAAAGACATGCATGGTTATACAAGGTAATGTGCTGTAATTAATGAAACATTTCCCTATATACACGCCACCAACTATATAACTTTAATCATTTATATAAAATCACCCACTAAATCAAAGTTACCATTTTTAATTAAAATATTGACTTAGATATTTTCTTAATAAATTCAAAAATCACCAATATTTAATAATCAATTAGAGGTTGACCATTGTCAGTATTTAATCAACTACTGTCAGAGTTTATCAGACAATACACACATTTGACTGATATCAATACTTAATCATATCATCAGAGTTTATTCATGCAACTCCTGTAGAGAGTAATCTATCAAAATTTATCACTCTATATAAATTTCAGAAGGTAAATAGCATGAATATATGGCATTAGTGTCTAACACAGTTATCAGAATTTAAGAAATACCGATACATAGAAAAAGACACCAAACTCTGATTAAATATGCCTGTTACAAAACATAATTTATTCATCACTATTTGAGAAATATCCTGAGATCATTCATAACTCGTTCACCAATCTTGTAAATGTAGCTTTAGAAAGTGGTTTGGTGAATATATCTGCTAATTGCTGATTTGTAGGCACAAAGTGCAATTCCACTGTACCTTCCATTACATGTTCCCTTATAAAATGGTACTTTATGCTGATATGCTTTGTCATTGAGTGTTGCACTGGATTTCCTGTCATTGCAGCACTTTGATTATCCAATATATAGGAAATTTAGAATATTCTAACACATAATCCAATGATTGATTCTTCATCCAAAAAATTTGTGTACAACAGCTTCCTGCAGCTATGTATTCAGCTTCTGTAGTTGAAGTGGAGATTTGACTTTTATTTCTTGCTAAACCAAGAAACTAATCTTCCAGCAAGAAATTAGCAGCTTCCTGAAGTGTTTTTCCTGTCTATTTTGCATCCTGCAAAATTAACATCTAAGTATCCAATTAGCTTAAACTCTTATTTTCTAGGATATCATATTCAAGGTTCATGGTGCCTTTGAGATATTTAAAAATTCTCTTCACGGCTAATAGGTGTGATTCCCTTGATCATCTTGGAACCTTGCACACAAACAGGTAGCATACATGATGTCAGGCCTACTAGCTAGGGGTGTGCATGGTGCGGTTTGGTGCGGTTTTTAGCATTAACCGTAGCAAAACCAATACATGCGGTTTGGTTCGGTTAATTGCTATTAACCGCCACCAAACCGCTTAAAACGATTTTTCAGTTTCGGCTAACCATTCATCGGTTTCGGTTTTTATTCGAGTTTTTTTATAGATTTTTTATTTGTACAATTTTTTGTTGGTAATATGTTGGATAAAAAATAGCATCAAGTTAAATGATAATATTACATTAATCACCAAAGATTTGTCACTTTAGAATTCGTTAAATAAAATTGACATATTTTATAAAGTTATTTTTTGAATGTATAATTCATATTATCTTAAACAATAGATACGAAATATGATAAAAATATATGTTCACAACAATAATAAAAAAGAGTATATATCAAAACATATGATAAAATTGATTATATACATATTAAAAAATTATGATTTAAGAGTATTTACATATTAATCTTAATTAATTTATGGTATTATATTATACAATATATCATACTAATGTTAAGTAAAAATTTAATTAATACAATATTAGAACCGGGTTATGATAATATATACATGTATATATACATAATATTATATATATATATATATATAATACTAGCAGTTAAATATAGAAGTGGGTCAATCATACCTCTGTAGTTAGTTATATCTACTGATGAACTAATATTAAAATCTAAATTGGTTGCAGTGACCATGAGAGTTGTAACAGTTGAACTATCTTGCATTCCAAATCCTTTAAGTAAATTCCTGATAAATTTAGCTTGATTGATGAAGATCTCTTCTTCAGTCTGCTTGACTTGTAATCCCAGAAAATAACTTTATTTCCCCATCATACTCATTTAATATCTAGACTGCATCAACTTGGGAAACCTCTCACAGAGTTTATCATTAGTAGAGCCAAAAATGATATCATCAACATAAATATGAACTAACAACAAGTCATTACCATGATACTTATAAGATAAAGTTTTATCAGTCTTTTAAAACCACTTTCCAATAAAAATTGTGCAAGTGTTTCATACCAGGCTCTCGGAGCTTGCTTTAGTCCGTAGAGTGCTTTATCCAACTTGTAGACATGATTTGGATATTTTGGATCAATGAACCTTGGAGGTTGTTCAACATTAACCTCCTCATCAAGTGCACCATTAATACATGCACTTTTTATATCCATCTGGAACACCTTGAATTTTATATGAGCATCATAGGACAAAAAAATTCTGATGGCCTCGAGTCTTGCAACTGGAGCAAAAGTCTCATCATAGTCAATGCCTTCTCTTTTAGAATAACCTTTTACAACCAATCTTACTTTATTTATTATAACAATGCCCTCACTATCAGTCTTGTTTCTGAAAACCCACTTAGGACCAACTACTGATTTATCTTTTGGTCTTGGAACTAAAGTCCAAACTTTGTTCCTTTCAATTTCATTGAGCTCATCTTACATTGTTGTGATCCAATCAACATCTTGAAGAGTTTCATCCACTTTATTAGGTTTAGTTTGAGATAGAAAAAAATGGTAGAGACATTCATTCAGAGTGGCTTTTCTGGTTTTCAACCACTGTCAGGATTTCCAATGATTAAGTCAGGATTATGTGACTTAGTCCATTTTCTTGCAGAAGAAAGTTGACTTCTTGATGTAGATTCTCCCCTTGATTCATGAAGTCTCTATTTTCACTTTGATATGTACCATCATTATTTCCATATGCTTCCCATGAATCAGTGCTTCTAGAGTTATCAATATTTAAGGAATCATACTTTGATAAAATATTTTCTGATATCTCTTGATTTGAATCACTTGAACTTAACACTTAATGTGAATCAAGTTGCTCCACCTCATCATGTGCTTTAGTATTTGTATTATTGTCATTGGTAAATGGCACATCAGAGTTTAGAATGATATCAAGATTTGCATTATCAGAGTTTACCATTTCATCGGGATTTAGTTGTTCAGCATATTGTACTTTATTTTCAAATCTCAATTCTTCATGATCATCCTTATCTTCTAGACCTGTAATCTTCTTGTTATCAAAAGATACATGAATAGATTTCATAATCACTCTTGTTCTCAGATTATAAACTCCGAAGGCTTTTGTTGATTGTGGATATCCAACAAAAATACCTTCAAGCCAATCCAAAGGAATCACATTTGATGGTTGTGAAGAAAATTTTCATATACTTAAAGGGAACACCAAACTTGGGATTATGGTATCCTAAGGGAACTGGATTTGAAGCAGTTGGATACACGGATGCAGATTTTGATGGATACAGGGTTAATAGGAAGAGAACTAGTGGAAGCTGTCAGTTTCTTGGACAAAGACTTGTATCATGGTATAGAAAGAAACAACAATCTGTGTCAACTTCCTCAGCCGAGTAGGGATAGACATTTCCCCGCCCCGCCCGACCCCGATCTGATCCTCGTCTCGAACGGGGCGGTGAATCGGGGATTTTTTCGGGTACGGGGCGGGGATTGGGGATATATGTGTGAAAAATTCGGGGATCGGGGCGGGATCGGGTATTAGTGTCTCCCCGCCTCGATCCCCAACCCCGAATCATATTTTAAATAAAAATAATATTATATATATAAATACCTCAAATAAATATTGAAATATATACAATATATTTTTATTTTCAATTTCTTATCTCCTAAATAATTTAAGTTTAGTTATCGTGGTATTATTTCATTATAATAATATTATTTTTGTTTATTATTGATACTAGAAATAAATATTAATTCAAATTAAAGTTAAAAATTAATACTAAATTTAAAGAAAATTTATATAATATGATTTACTGTATAATTTTTTATTCAAAAATATTATTTAAAATTTAATTTTTATTAAATAAAAAAATAAAGAAATTTCCCGAATACCCGTGGGGATCCCCATTTCACGTTTGGGGCGGGGATCGGGGAGTAAAATAATTCTCGTTCGGGGATCGAGGGCGGGGATAGCACTCCTCGACCCCGAAGTGACCCGATGGCCATCCCTACAGCTGAGGCTGAATATATAGTTGCTGGAAGTTGTTGTACCCAAGTGCTTTGGATTAGAAATCAGCTAATGGATTATGGACTAATGTTACACAAAATTCCAATTATGTATGACAATATCAGTGCTATATCTATTGTTGCTAATCCAGTAAATCATTCTAGAACAAAGCACATTGATGTAAGGTACCATTTTATTAGAGAACATGTTGCACATGGTATTATTGAGCTTATTTTTGTTCCAATAGAAAAACAATTAGCTAACACTTTTACTAAACCTTTGGATGAAGCAACTTTCACTAGACTTGTTGGTGAAATTGGAATGCTAAATTCTTCATTCTAAAGGCAAGAACTCGGCTAATATGTTGCAGCATAATTATTTCTAGTGAATCGAAATTAATTTGATATAATTGAAAATTAACTGAAATATGATTTATAAATATTTCATAATTCTCCGTATATTTATTTGTCAAAATTCAAAATTTAGCTTGGAATTTTTCAAATTCTAAGAAAACTGTTTAATTGTTAATTTATATTCTCAATATGTGAAGTTGGCATAAGACATAATCAAAAACAACAAAAGTATATAGAGAACTAAGCTCTCGATAAGTCAAATTGACTTCTCGATAAGTGATTTTGAGACTTCTCGATATAGTTCTTGATAAGTAATTTTCTTGACTTCTTGGAATGACTTCTCGAGAAGTCTCATTATGACTTCTCGATAGGTCATTGTAGAGATCTCGATAAGTCACTTTGAGACTTCTTGTTAGGAATGTATGTGCATTAGTTTGATGATATGTTTAACAAAATACTTAAGTAGAAATTTAGTGTCTGTAGCCTCAACGGATAAGACCACTTTGGCTATTCGTTGATGGTGTAGCTTTACTTAGAAATAAGTCTAGTGTTGTAGCATATTTCAGTCTCTGTATTTAAAATGTAATTCTTGGAAGTTGAGAGAAACTATGAGTCATGTTGACTACTAGATGATATGCAGATAGGAAGGCCAATTGTAAATACTTCATGCCTTGTAATTTTGTATAAGTGAAGTGGTATCAACGGATGACTTAAAGACCTTCAACGGATGAGAAGCTAAGCTTCAACGGATGTCTCTAAAGCTTCAACGGATAAAGTCATCAACGGATAACATCCTTCAACGGATGAGTGCATCAACGGATGAAAGCTTCAACGGATAACATCCTTCAACGGATGAGTGCATCAACGGATAAAAGCTTCAACGGATGTTCTGATGATTAGCCGTTGATAAGGGGTAGTTGTACCTACAAACAGAGGCACATGGGTTGATAGAGACAACTGAGATGTGGTAGCCGAATTTCAGGAACAACAGAAAAAGCAGCCGTTCTTCTTTAGTACAAAGATGCAATAGTCAACAAAGTACTGGAGTGAACAGGAAAAGAAGCAAGTGAAGATCTTATTTTATTACTGTATTTTATATTGTTCTTCACTTGTACACTTGGTAATATATAAACCAAGTAGAAGCTAGTAATTAGATGAGAGATTTTCCAGAGTTGTTTAGAAAAATATTGAGAGAAAATTCATCTAGTTTGTACTAGGATGCAGCTGTGATCAACATTGTTTAATCACAGATTTTCTAAAATACCATCTCTGGTGGAACAACAAATCCACCAGAAAAGTTTTTAAGGTCTGTTGTGTTCTTTACATTTGTGCTTGAATATATATCTGTCTGTATTAGCTTAAAGCAATTCACACACTTGTTCTTCTTGAACACACAACTTTCATAAACTGCTCAAAACTTGAAAAAGTTTTGAGATTTACATTCAACCCCCCTTCTGTAAATCTCATTGTTAGTCCACTAGGAATAACAATTGGTATCAGAGCAGGCTCTTGACATACAAAGAGTTTAAAGATCTTGGAATCTAACAAAGATGAGTAAGAAGGATATTGGAGTAAAGATCCCAGTTCTTGACAAAGACAGTTATCACCATTGGAAGGTGAAAATGCACCTTCATCTACTCTCCCAAGATGAAGGTTATGTAAACTGCATTGAGAATGGTCCTCACATTCCCCACAAAGTAGCAACAGTTGCTACAGCCACAGTTGCTGTTGGTCAATCCATTCCAAAACCTAGAGCAGAATGGACAATGGAAGACACAGAAGAAGTCCACAAGGATAAGAAGGCTATGAACATTTTGTTTAATGGTCTTAACATGGATATGTTTGATAATGTGATAAATTGCACAACTGCCAAAGAGGTTTGGGACACAGTTCAACTACTGTGTGAAGGTACAGAACAAGTGAAAGAAAACAAAATGCAGCTTCTCATTCAACAGTATGAATACTTTCATTTTGAAGAAAATGAATCTTTAAATGAAACATTCAATAGGTTCCAAAAGCTGTTGAATGGACTGAAGCTGTATGGAAGAGTGTACCAGGTGAAGGATTCAAATCTTAAATTTTTAAGATCCTTGCCAAAGGAATGGAAACCCATGACTGTCTCCTTAAGAAACTCTCAAGATTATAAGGACTTCACTCTTGAAAGATTGTATGGAATCTTGAAGACTTATGAACTAGAGCTGGAACAGGATGAGGTATTGGAGAAGGGGAGAAAGAAAGGAAGTTCAGTTGCATTGGTAGCTGAAGATGAGAGGAAATGCAGACAAGAAACTGTGAGATCTACATCAAATTCCAAAGATGGTATAAGAAATCAGGAATCAAGCAAGGGGAAAGAGCAAGTTGCTGAAAATGAAGACAACTCCAGCCAAGATGACTCAGATGGTATTGATGAGCATCTTGCATTTCTGTCCAGAAGATTTGCAAAGATGAAATTCAAGAAAAACACTAGAGCCACTAAACCTCACAAAAACACTGTGGACAAATCTAAGTTCAAATGTTTCAATTGTGGTATAAGTGGACACTTTGCAGGTGAGTGCAGAAAGCCAACTTCTGAAAAGAAGAAATTTGAACAAGTAGATTACAAATAGAAATATTTTGATCTACTCAAGCAAAAGGAGAGGGCTTTCATTACTCAAGAAAGGGACTGGGCAGCTAATGGAGATGAAGAGGATAAAGATGTGGAGTATGTCAACCTTGCTCTCATGGCTGATTCTGAAGAAAATGAAGTTAGTTCATCAAGCAATCAGGTAATCACTACTGACTTAACACAGCTTACTAAAGAAGAGTGCAATGATGCTTTTAATGACATGTCTACTGAATTGTATCATTTGCGTGTGTCTCTTAAATCTCTTGCTAAAGAAAATAGTAGGATTAGAGAGAACAATCTGTTTTTAAGTAATAGAAATGCTTTGTTAGAAGATAAGATGATTGACCTAGAGAAAACAAAGTTGCATTGTATATCTGTTGAAAATGAACTAGCTGAATCTGTTAAGAAAGTAGAAATACTTTCCAATCAATTAGAGAAAGAGCAAGAGGTGATTAAAGCCTGGAAGACATCTAGGGATGTAAGTGCTCAAATTGCTAAGGTCCAAGGAATTGAATCATTCTGTGAAACTGCCTGGGATAAAAATAAAAAGAAACTGGAATTAATTGATGGGCTGTCAACGGATGTGGAATCAACGGATGATGAAAGTTATCCGTTGAAGGAAGAAAAGGAGCATCCGTTGAAGGTTCCTCAATCAAAACAGGCAGATGTTTCTAAAAGAGAGAATCTAAAGAAACTCAACAAAAAGTTTGGTTCAACTTCAAAGAACTTTGTCAAAGAAGAAGCAAGCACATCCAAAAATGTCAGTAAGGTGAATGTAGGGCACATGACCTTAGAACAGTTAAATAATAGGCTCAAGATGGTTGAGGATAAAAAGGAATCTAAAAGAAAATCCAACAGAAATGGGAAGGTAGGAGTTAATAAACACAACAATTACACACCTGATAGGTATGCTCCTAGAAAAAGCTGTGTGCATTGTAGTAGTGTTAATCATCTATCTGCTAGTTGTAAATCCATTAAGAAGACTCCCATAAATGTACCCTCTTCTATGCCTAATATGTCTGCATCACCTCTGCATGCTATGCCTGTTATGTCTCAACAAAATCCTTATGCACATTTTGTAAACATGCCATATTTTAACAATCCTTATCTTGCTGCATTTAGTATGCCTCAAATGCCATACAATATGCCCATATGGAATAACATGTTTGCACAATCAATGCCTAATAATTTTACAAATGTGCTAAATGATTCTGTGACTAACCCTACACCTCAACCAACTACATCTAAGACCAAGGTTGACTCAAACTTACCTAAGTCTAAAGATGCAGGAGGAATGAAGTCTAGGAGAAAGGCTAACAAGAATGGACCCAAGGAAACTTGGGTACCAAAATCAAATTGATTGATTTTATGGTGTGCAGGGAAATGGAAGAAATCTATGGTACTTGGACAGTGGTTGTTCAAGACACATGACAGGAGATTTCTCCCTGCTCACAGAGTTCAAGGAGAGAGCTGGCCCTAGCATAACCTTTGGAGATGACAGCAAAGGGTTTACTATGGGATATGACTTGATTTCAACAAGGAATGTCATCATTAATGAAGTTGCATTAGTTGATGGTCTCAAGCACAATTTACTGAGCATCAGTCAACTATGTGATAGAGGGAATACAGTTTCCTTCAATTCTGAAGCCTGTGTTGTCACTAGTAAGAAAGACAACAAAGTGGTTCTAACTGGAGTTAGAAAAGGAAATGTGTACATAGCTGACTTCAACTCTACAGATGCAGAATCCATCACTTGTCTCTTCAGCAAAGCAAGCACAGTTGAAAGTTGGCTATGGCACAAGAAGCTATCTCACTTGAATTTCAAGACAATGAATGATCTAGTCAAAAAGGACTTAGTTAGAGGAATCCCTCTAGTTGAATTCTCAAGGGATGGTTTGTGTGATGCTTGTCAGAAAGGCAAACAAAGGAAAGCATCATTCAAAAAGAAGCTTGAAACAACAATTGATGAACCATTACAGCTGCTACATATGGATTTGTTTGGACCAGTCAATGTATTGTCTATTGCAAGAAAAAGATATTGCTTAGTGATTGTAGATGATTTCTCAAAGTTCTCATGGGTCTATTTTCTTGGATCAAAGGATGAAGCAAATGAAATCATTATCAATCACATCAGGCAAGTCAACAATCATCCTGACTTGAAGGTTAGAAATATCAGGAGTGACAATGGAACTGAATTCAAGAATTTGACATTAAGGCTGTTCTGTGAAGAAAATGGAATCATGCATGAGTTCTCAGCTCCAAGAACACCTCAGCAAAATGGGGTTGTTGAAAGAAAGAACAGATCTTTAATTGAAGCTGCCAGAACAATGCTTGAAGAATCAAAGTTACCAACATATTTCTGGGCTGAAGCTGTTAATTGTGCCTGCTTCACTCAGAATATTTCTTTGATCAATCAAGCTAAAGGCATGACTCCTTATCAGTTGTTCAAGAGAAGAAAACCAACTCTAAACTTTCTTCATGTCTTTGGATGTAAATGCTTTATACTGAGGAATCAATCTGACCATAAAGGGAAGTTTGATGCAAAGGCTGATGAAGGGATATTTGTTGGTTACTCAGCTGGAAAATCTTATAGGGTCTACAATCTAAGAACCAACATTGTTATGGAATCTGTGCATGTTGTGTTTGATGATAAAAAGATTGATGGACTAACAGATGAGGGACATAATGAGAGACTCAAATTTGACAACATTGAGATATATTGTGATGATAGTGAAGAGGAGACTGATGGAGATGACACTTCAAAAGGGATTCAAAACATGCCCTTGGATAATGCACAAAATACTGCATCCGTTGATAGAGGCAATGCAGTATCCGTTGACAGACATAGTGCATCATCCGTTGAAGTACAAAATGAAGCATCCGTTGATCATAGTTCATCAACGGATAATCGATTTACATCATCAGTTGATAGAACTCCAAGTTCCCTGCAAAGGACCAACAACTCAGGGGGAGTTTCAACTAGTCAACACTCTGTCTCACATCATGACAATACTGAGGCCACCTCATCTAGAGAGCATCTTCCATCACAAAGGAAATGGACCAAGAATCATCCCTTTGAACTGATCATTGGTGATGCATCATCTAAAGTGCAAACAAGAAAAGCCACTCAAGATGAATGTCTGTATAGTAGTTTTTTGTCTCAGGAGGAACCTAAGAAAGTGGAAGAAGCTCTATTGGATCCAGATTGGATTTTAGCTATGCAGGAAGAGCTGAACCAATTTGAGAGAAACCAAGTATGGAAGCTGGTACCCAAACCAAAGAACAAGAGTCCTATTGACACAAAGTGGGTATTCAGAAACAAGATGGATGAGAATGGCATTATCATAAGGAATAAAGCCAGACTGGTTGCTAAAGGCTATTCTCAGCAAGAGGGAATAGATTTTGATGAAACATATGCTCCTGTTGCAAGACTTGAAGCCATCAGAATATTTCTAGCCCATGCAGCCCATGCCAATTTCAAAGTCTATCAAATGGATGTCAAGAGTGCATTTCTAAATGGGAAATTAGAAGAAGAAGTCTATGTAAGTCAACCTCCAGGATTTGAAGATCCAAATTTTCCAGACTATGTGTATTATCTGTTGAAAGCACTCTATGGACTGAAGCAAGCACCTAGAGCCTGGTATGAAACCTTATCAAAATTTCTTTTGGAGAATCACTTCACTAGAGGTACTGTTGATAAAACTCTCTTCTTTAGGGATGTTAATGGCTCTAGTATACTTGTTCAAATTTATGTAGATGACATAATATTTGGCTCTGTAGATGATAAACTTTGCAAAAAGTTTGCTAAGCTAATGCAAAGTAATTATGAAATGAGCCTAATGGGAGAACTAACCTATTTTCTTGGTTTACAAGTTAAACAAGTTAGTGATGGAATTTTCATTAGTCAAACTAAATATATTTATGATCTTTTAAAGAAGTTTGACTTAATGGAATGTTCATCTGCAAAAACTCCCATGGCCACTGCCACCAAACTTGAATTAAATAAGACTGAAAGGTCTGTGGATATTACAAGTTATAGAGGCATGGTTGGTTCACTTTTATATTTAACTGCTAGCAGACCAGATATAATGTTTGCTACATGTCTATGTGCTAGATTCCAAGCTGATCCTAGGGAGTCTCACTTAATTGCTATCAAAAGGATTTTCAGATATCTCAAGGGTACACCAAATTTAGGTATTTGGTATCCTAGAGAATCTGGCTTTGATCTAATTGGTTATTCAGATGCAGACTATGCAGGTTGCAAAATAGATAGGAAAAGTACAACAGGCTCCTGCCAATTCCTGGGAAACAAGCTTGTATCATGGTTTAGCAAAAAGCAAAATTCAGTCTCTACTTCTACAGCTGAGGCTGAATACATTGTTGCTGGAAGTTGCTGTTCTCAAGTGTTATGGATGAGGAACCAACTCCTTGACTATGGACTTCATGTTGATAGAATTCCTATCTTTTGTGACAACACAAGTGCCATAGCCATAACAGAGAATCCTGTGCAGCACTCAAGGACCAAGCACATTGATATCAAGTACCACTTCATTAGGGAGCATGTCATGAATGGTACAGTGGAACTACATTTTGTTCCAAGTGAACAACAAATTGCTGACATATTTACCAAGCCACTTGATGAATCAACATTCACAAGATTGGTAAGTGAGCTAGGTATGCTTAATTACTCTTAAAATTCATGTCTTTATTGCAATTTGAATTGAAGCCTGAAATATATTAGTTGCTAAGAACAAATTTGACTTTTAACATAGTTTATTCCATCAACGGATGTTCCTTATCCGTTGAAAGTCAAAATTGCTCTATCAACGGATAATCATTATCCGTTGAAAGACAAATACATTTCTGGAATTTTTATCCGTCAACGGATAAAACTGAAGTACCTTTCAACGGATGACAATTTGCCTTATCCGTTGAAATGTCACATCAATCGATTCAGGTGTTTAACAGCCGTTGATTCTATTCTCTTAACCGTTGATACTCATACATACATCTGTATGTATTGGTCTTAAAGGTAGTTTTTAGAATACTTACAGTTTATTCTTAAACGGCTGAAATTCACTAACGCATATTTATTGATAAATCTTTATTTTATATTTTTGTTTATTAATTTGAGAAAGCATATAAGTCCTTCTGATTGTTCATTTTTACTTTACGCTTTCTTAAAATTTCAAGCATTTACCATTTTCTCTCTGCAAAAACTTCAAGTTATTCTCTGCAATTTCTACTCACAAAAATGGCACCAGTCGTGAAGATTATGTCTCAATCTGGGTTCATCTATGAAAAGAACAATTTCATAGCTTTGGTAGAAAAGAATGAAGCCCACTCAGACTATCACAAAATGATGGACTTCATCAAAAACTGTAAACTTAGCTATGCAATGCTGGAAGCCCCAACAATTTTCTGTGAAGTAGTTGAGGAGATTTGGACAACTGCTGAGTTCAACTCCATGGATATGACTATCTCCTTCACTCTCAAAGGTAAAACTCACTGTATTAACTGTGATGATTTACAAGCATGTTTTAAATTGCCTGAGAACAATGCCATGACACCACACACTGATAGTGATGTATCCAGCATGTTAGATTCCATAGGTTATTCTCTTAACTCTGCTAATTTAGGGAGTATTAGAAGAAAATGCCTTAGGAAAGAATGGAGTTTCCTTGGGGATGCCTTTATAAAGGTTTTCTCTGGGAAAATTAGTAATTTTGATGCCATAACTTCATCTCTGGTTAATATGCTCTATATGCTTGTTTCTGATAGGTATTTTAACTTTAGCAACTACGTGATGCTAGAATTAGGTACTAGATTGGGTAACAAAGCTAATAGACCTAATAACATCTATTATGCTAGATTCTTTATGTTATTGGCTAACCATGTTGCTGAAGGTTTAGTCATAATCAATGAGAATAATAAACTCAAGTGCTGGGCACAAGAGAAAAGAGTTCTTGCAGACTTGAAGAGAATGGATCTTAACAGCAGTGTGCCATTGGTATATTTACCAATCATGAATGCACCTCAGGTAGGTGAGGTAATTGCTTCTACAACTCCTACTTCTTCCAACCTCTCTATTTCTTTATCTTCTAGTGTGGCCATGAAATCTGTGATGCCCCAACAGATTTCTACCAAGGTCACCAAAACTAAACTTTCAAAATCCAAGACAAAGAAATCCACCTCTGTTGTTTCTCAAAAGACAACAGTTGTAACACCAACTATTAACCCTGAGGTGAGTGAACAGGGTGTGAGTGGTGAGGGGAGGGGTGAACATCAAAGAAACCCCCAGGATAAGGAAGGAAAGTTGAGTGCTTCCCAAGCTAGCCAAGCCACAGTTTCTCAAAAAGCTGTGGTGGTTGAAAAGGTATCTAGCACATCCCTAGTAGCATCCTCCCAAAAGGATGTTACTATTGAAAATAGTTCCAAACCAGGAACACAGAACAAAAGAGGGAGGGACACTAAAGCCAAACACTCACCAACAAAAGCCTTTATTAGAAGAAAGAAGGCCAGAACCCAATCTTCAACACAGGGTGCACACACTGCACAGATACATCCATCTGTATCTATGCCTTCTCAAACTCAGTTTGATGTGACTCCAATAAATGTGGAGTCACAGCCCCATTCTCTCACAATAATCACACATCAATCACCAAACACTTCATCACCATCTCTGGATGTGGATATGTTATTCCCATCAATTCCTGATTCTCCCTCTTTACAACTCAGGGAGAAGCCCCACTCAAATACAGGTGATCATCATCTCTTAGATGATTTGTTGGATCACCCGCAAATTCTTTCAGATATAATTGAAGGATCTGTGTCACCACATCTCAAATCAATCTACACAGATTCAACAGTTATATCACTTTCAATTTCAACTTCTTTTCCTTCTTCAACGGATATCACTCATCCGTTGACAAGTGGTTGTTCTTCAACGGATAAGCTTAACAGCAGTTATCCGTTGATAACATCAGTTTCACCTTCAACGGATATTCCACATCCGTTGACAGTCTCTACACAAATAACTGAATTAATCCCAAGTGTAGAAGACATGAATACTGTACAATCACTCTTAGGATTGAGGGAAGGGAGTGACAATTTGAGTGAGAGGCTGGGTTGCTCCCAGGCAAAAGGAGAGATTGAGAGCTCAAAAATGCATGCTATTTCTTCCAGCATGGCAAAAGTAAGTGAGTGGAGTACCACCTTAGCAGGTGAAGGTGAGGGAGTGAGATGTGTGAGCCAGGGGGAGCCCCTGATGCAAGAACATAGAGAAAAAGAGAGAAAAGCAGGTACAGTAGATACAAGGGTGGAACCAGCCATTGCTAATGAGTCAATGATTGTGGATGATGCTGAAAAGGAAAGACAATTTCAGCAACATTACAAAGCTGTAATTGATAACATTTCCTTGGATGCTGACACTTTTACTCATCCTGTGACAGCCTATCAACTGTTGGCTGCTCAGGGCAATGAGGAGGCAGCAAGGTCACTACATCTAGTGCACACAACAGAATCTCTTCAAAGGGATAAAGCTGCCATTAACAAAATGCCTTCTACAGCTGGTGAGCCATCTGAGGAATTTGGAGCAAATTCTGATGATGATGACTCTATTTCTTTTGATGGAAGCATGAACTTAGGGGGAGATGAAGGCCCTAGTTCAATTCCAAATCTACCTGAATGGGCCTTGACTAAGGAGTATAGATCAGGGGAATTCAATGTCTCTTTAGTCAAACAAATCAACACTATTCAACAGGCCATTCAGAATACTTCACATGCAAGTATCAAGGCTATCCTTCAAGCTCACCTGGACTCACTGCATCTCATGAAGCTGCAGCAAGTGAAGCAGAATCTGAGTATGGATGATCTCAGGAAGGATATTGCTGACTTGAAAACCTATACTTCAGAAAAATTGGATTCAGTCATGCCCTATGGTACATTGCAGGACTTGGTTTTGAGATTGAAGAAGGAATTTGTTACTGAAAAACGGTTGGCCAAGTTAGAAGACAGAGTTCAAGTTATTGAAGATTCTGTGGCCACCATTCTTCACAATCAACAATCTCAAACCAGTCTCCTAATGCAGCTGGCAAAAGCACAAGGCTTGACCCCTCTCCTTGATGATAACAAAAAGGGGGAGAGTAAAAGGGAAGGGGAAGGAGAGCCATCTACAAAAGTCAACATATCTAAAGTGCTAGTTCCTGCCATCACTACTTCTCCAATCATGCAAATCAAGGGCAAGCCTGATGGAATTGATTTGATTCAGCTAGCAGCAGCTGAAATTCAAGTGAAAGAACAAAGGAGGAGAATTGATGAAAGGTTGCAACTGTTGTTTGGTTCTACACAAGACAAATCAACATCTGTGAAATACAGCACAAAAATTGAACCAATCAACATGGAGCTCATGCCAGTAGGGAGTCATAAGGATGGAGAAGCTTCTTCCAAAGAACTACAAGCTATAATTCTCAAGCCCAATGAAAGATCCAATAAGGACTCAACAAAGAATCCTTTAAAAGAAGTGGACTTTCCTCCTCCAAAAGCTGATGAGAACAAGATTTTAGGCAGGAGTATTGCTTATCTCAAAAAGACCATGGATGAGGCTGTAAGGAGAAATAGAGCTATTATCATTAGAGAGGGAAAGAGCATATGTGTGATGCAAGGACATCCCAAATTCTCAATAGCCAAGAAGGAAGAAGACAAGCAATTAAAGGCTGACAAAAGAGCACAAGCAAAGCTTGAACAACAGCTAAAGTCAAGTCTAGTTGAAAAAGAAAAAGGGATTGAAGTCAGGGGTGAAGACAAGACTACAAACCTAGATGAGGTTTTAGGGAGTATATTTGGTGAGAGTGTGGAAGAAAGAGAGGAATGGCAGAAGGGAAACAAAAGAAAGGCCAAGGCACATAGAAGGAGTGGAGATAACACTGAAGTAACCAAATCTATATCTAAATCACTACCTTCCATACCTGAACCCCTTGTTGCTGATCCCACAATAAACATCCATGGTGAACCAATCATTCCAAAAGAGGAACCTATTGATTGGGACACTATCAAATTGCCTACCTTTCTAACCACTCTTCCACTACCAAAGAAACAGAAAAGAAAACCAAAATCTACACCTCCCATAACCTCTAAGAAATTCACTCAAAAACAAAAACCTAAGCCTAAGTCACCCATTTCTAAAGATGATTATGTTCACATCTGTGACATAAAAGAAATTTCAGACATTGAACTCTATCTGGATGAGCTGGAGGATGTAAGGGGAATAGCTGCCTACAGACAGCTACCAGAGAGATTATTGTTCAGATATAAAGGAGCTGGGGAAAGAACATGGCCTCTCCACAGGATTCTGGATGAAGGCTACTCTACCTTGATTAGAGTCTATTCAGCTATACAAAAGGATTCTGGCTTTACCAGAACTGCCAATACTGAAATTCTCAACAAGATAGCCAATATAAGGAAAACTTGGAGGGAGCCCAATGCTTTACCCAGGACTTTACTCATTCAAGAAAGGGAAATGAAAATTCACAAATCACCTCATTGGTTGATGGAATTTAGAGATGATAAAGGAGTCAGAAGATTTTTCAGACTTGAAGACCAACTCAAGATTGCCAGCAATGAAACTCTCAAATAAATGCAATCTAAGTTGGATGTCAGTGTTGAAGATGAAGCTGAATTCTTCAGACAACTCCAACTCCAAATTGAGGAAAATGACAAAAGGCTAGGAAAGAAAACCAGGGAACAAAGAAGAAAAAGATGATTTGCTCAGACTAAAGGAGTGTCCTTGGAAACACTGTAAATCTTCAATTATCTCCTAGTACATACACTTTTGCAGCATTTTTAAATTTCTACTTAGTTTCAATTCATATATCTGTTAAGTGTTTTGTTATCATCAAGTTAACCCTGAATTTATGCCTACAATTCTTATAGACATAAATAGGGGGAGATTGTTAGGAATGTATGTGCATTAGTATGATGATATGTTTAACAAAATACTTAAGTAGAAATTTAGTGTCTGTAGCCTCAACGGATAAGACCACTTTGGCTATCCGTTGATGGTGTAGCTTTACTTAGAAATAAGTCTAGTGTTGTAGCATATTTCAGTCTCTGTATTTAAAATGTAATTCTTGGAAGTTGAGAGAAACTATGAGTCATGTTGACTACTAGATGATATGCAGATAGGAAGGCCAATTATAAATACTTCATGCCTTGTAATTTTGTATAAGTGAAGTGGTATCAACGGATGACTTAAATACCTTCAACGGATGAGAAGCTAAGCTTCAACGGATGTCTCTAAAGCTTCAACGGATAAAGTCATCAACGGATAACATCCTTCAACGGATGAGTGCATCAACGGATGAAAGCTTCAACGGATAACATCCTTCAACGGATGAGTGCATCAACGGATAAAAGCTTCAACGGATGTTCTGATGATTAGCCGTTGATAAGGGGTAGTTGTACCTACAAACAGAGGCACATGGGTTGATAGAGACAACTGAGATGTGGTAGCCGAATTTCAGGAACAACAGAAAAAGCAGCCGTTCTTCTTTAGTACAAAGATGCAATAGTCAACAAAGTACTGGAGTGAACAGGAAAAGAAGCAAGTGAAGATCTTATTTTATTACTGTATTTTATATTGTTCTTCACTTGTACACTTGGTAATATATAAACCAAGTAGAAGCTAGTAATTAGATGAGAGATTTTCCAGAGCTGTTTAGAAAAATATTGAGAGAAAATTCATCTAGTTTGTACTAGGATGTAGCTGTGATCAACATTGTTTAATCACAGATTTTCTAAAATACCATCTCTGGTGGAACAACAAATCCACCAGAAAAGTTTTTAAGGTCTGTTGTGTTCTTTATATTTGTGCTTGAATATATATCTGTCTGTATTAGCTTAAAGCAATTCACACACTTGTTCTTCTTGAACACACAACTTTCATAAACTGCTCAAAACTTGAAAAAGTTTTGAGATTTACATTCAACCCCCCTTCTGTAAATCTCATTGTTAGTCCACTAGGAATAACACTTCTCGATAGAGATATCTACAAGTATCATTCTTAGACTTCTCGATAACTTAGAACTGAAATAATTTAGTTCAATAAATTATTTTAGTAAAATACTTTTGATATAAAATCATTCTAATTTTATTTTAATTTATTCAAATAAAAATTGGAAAAATTCAGCCCATTCAGGACAAACTGGGTATTTATTTGTCATCTCGATAAGTCACTACCGAATTCTCGATCAGACTAAGAAAAGTGACATATCGATATGTATATATTCTCACATGTGACTTCACGATAAGCAAATCTCAACCATTTATTCCTACTTCTCGATAAGTTAACTTCATTTTTCTATAAATATCACGATATTCCGATATAACCTCTATTTACGCTATGGAGATCTCAATTGACCTAACTTTTACAAATCTTAACCGCTCTCTTTCATTTCAAACTCTTTCTTATTTAAATTTCTTACCCATTCAAATTCAAACACTTGAAATGACATCAAATACTGTTAGAGCTTTTATCCCAAAGGAGGGCGCCAACTACATTGCATTCATATATGCCAACCAAGCTCCTGATAGCTTCAAGAGCTTTGTCAAGTTACTATCTGAGACATTCTTTGCAAGTGCTTTAACTGCAAATCCAATTCTGTATCTGGATATTCCCAATGATTTATGGAACTCAGCTGTGATTAGGTCAGTTGTGCATGAGAATCAAGTTGCATCTATGGTGGTAAACTGTACAATTCAAGGGAAACATGTGGAATTAAATGAGAATTATGGCAACATGGCTTTGGGTATTCCTACTGACAATATGATGGAGGTCCCAACTCAAGAAGAGCTAGTTGAATTCATGGACTTTATCAACTACAGTGAGAAGATCAACCTGACTAGCTTGAACAAGAAACATATGAGGAGGGAATGGTCATTCATGTTTGACTCAATTGTGAGGGCTTTCACTTGCAGAAAGACAGGGTATGACAACATCTCAAGTGTGGTCCAGAAGCTGGTATTTTCCATGGCTCACAACAGACACATAAATGTGGGGCTCTAAATTCTGCAGGAACTCAGCACAAGGCTCACAATGCCTTTGACCACAAGAGGTAAGGAAATTTTCTTTCCTAGATTTATAATGTCAACTTTAAACCATAAAGTTGAAGACATTCATTTACTTAATGGTATATGGTATAAATAGAACAAAAATAGACAATTAAACAGGTGTCCAAAATTCTTTTTGGCTCACTTATTACAAAGAATAAATACTTGTAAGTCTTAGAATCACTCCATTTATATTGGAGAGATTTAGGACTTACCCTTACCCTATGCCTGACATGAGGTCTACAGTAACAATTAGTACAATTATGGCTCCTATACCTGTGGAAGAACAAACATAGGAACACCAACAAGGGCCTTCCCAAACTGAGACCCTTTCCTTTTTACCATTAGAAGCTAGGAAACCAACCACTTCATCATCTCAAAAGGGTGAGGTGAGTAAAAAGAAGAGAAAGCATGCACCCTTGACAATTGTAAATGAGAGTGGTGAGGATTAAACATAACCAGAGTCCACCTTGGTCAAGAAGCCAAAGAAGGTAAAACAAATTGAGTTAACCACTCAATTAGCTACCTATGTATCCTCCCAAAAGGATGCAGTTGTAAAAGAGGGATTAAAACAGACTCTAGAGGCATCCTCTCAACATGGTGTCTCTATTAATTAAAGCATTCTCCCTAGTGTATCTTGTAAAGAGTTTGCACCACAACTTGAACACATTCAATTTTATGAAAGAAGGAATAAGGATGGCACAAACACTGAGAGCACATCTCTATCCATTCACGGGGAGCTGCCAACACTCAATTCTGAAATTACAAAACTTATTTCTAAATTTCTTCTTTATATAATAAAACACTTCCAATTCCCAGGTTTTGTCAAGATCAAGTGACATAGTTTAATAGACTGTGCTCACCACCCAGGAACCACATTTAGTTGGTAAGAGGCTACAAGCTAGGATAGACCTTGATGATACTAATAAAAATACGGGGGTTTCATCAGTTTTTACTGAAGACCCTGTGATAGTATCAAATGCACCTTCTTGTGCAAATCAATCTTCACATATTGAAATGTTTGAGGGTAATAATCCTGAGGGGGAGTTATCTAAATCCTCTTTAATTCAATTGGAGGTTCCTCATGTAGGAATAACTTCCCTCAAAACCCTGGCTAAAATTGCTTTAGCAGTTACAGCCAGGAGTCTAATTGTCAATGATCCTATCATCGGGGAGATAAGAGAAGAACATTCAGGTGTCAGTTCTTTGCAAGAAGAACAAGGGTTTGAGGCCATGGTACATGACAGTAACCTGGTCAAATCCCCTCCAATTCAAATGAAGGTTCCCGCTCTTGGTGAATAATACACTATCACAACCACAATTTCTACTATGAGTTCAACTGTAATTCCAATTATAGGGTTACCTATCACCTCTCAACCATCCACCTCAAACCAAAAAAGCATCCCCTCTATATCCAATTCTACACAACAACCTTCATACCTCATTTCACAATGACAACAGGATGTTCAAACTAAGCCAATAACCATGAATAATCTTCCAGTGGACCAACTATCTGGCCTTGCTAATATTACACAACAATTGCTCACTACTGATATATCCATTTAGGATTATCAGGCTATCTTGCTCTCTTCAAAATAGATGTTGAAGAACAACAACAAAAGATTGTCAATGAAGCTGAACATGATGGAAATGTTGATGTTTGTCTAGACAAAGACTTTAGTTTGGAGATGGATGAGGTTTTGGTTGGGTTTATAGAATAGTATGTCACTATTCTAGGGAGCAATGCCAAGACTCTCAGTCCAGAGGAAGTCTATGATATTATTGCAGTAGTCTACAAGGCACAGCTCAAAACTTTTCACCTTATTGGTAAAGCACTACAACAGACTCTGAATAGTCATCAAGATAGAATCAGGAGATTGGTCAAAGATAAATTGGATGATCTTGTGCCAACTCAAGTGGAAATAAAAAACAAGTTCAATAAATTTGCTGACTAGATGGCAAGGTTTAATGTGACCAGCATGGAGCAGAGCATCACGAACTTTAAGCAATCATTTCTTGCCTTGCATGAAGTTGTCCAAAATTAAATTACAAACAACAATGACACAAAGGTCAAACTGAATCAACTTCATCAAGTCAGATATGAACCCTCAGCTCATTTGATGGAGGGAAACAATAAATCTGTTTAAGCCACATTTGGTGCTCCTCTCTCAACAAGCTCACAACAACCATTCTCCACATCCATAAATTTCCAAATTCAATCTCTTCAACAACAAGTCTCAAATATTCAAGCCTCCAATGAGTCACTCACAGCTTAGGTTACTGCTCTTACTACCCTAGTGCAGAGTTAGAAAAATGACACAAGGACTCTAGTAGACTCTCACAAACATCTCCAAATAAAAAATTTTATTTCATTGGGAGCTATTATGGGTGCCTTGAATGTTCTATTACCTGCTCTACCTAAGGATGTTAGATTAGAAATTCCAACTCCTCTGCTCCTGATTGCTACCAAGACTAAGGGGGAGATAGAAGTTAAAATTCAAAAATCCAAAGAAGCTGGTCTACAATTAAAGGAAGCTGGAAAATCTACATCTCACTCTGGTCAAAGCTCTAGACAGGTAAAACTTTCTCAAGATGTTAAAAAACACAGACTCTAAAAAGCTGCAGAAGGACCCTGTCAAGACAAGAGAGCTTTGGCCAACAATATCAATTTTCTAAGAGTGGTGATTGTAAAAGTTGACAACTTTTTGGAGAAGAGGATAGTGGCCAATGTCAATGATTGTGGTCTGCACAGATTCCTACAGGTGTCTCTCCCAAATCTTCAGATCATGAGAGCATCTGAGCTGGATGTAATAATTAACAAAGGTTAATCTAATCATTCCAGGGGACACCCAATTGCTGAATGAACTCAAGAAAGCTCATATAACTGCTTTTTCTGAAGCCTATCTCCATCCAAGCAAGGGGTGGCCTACATCTGTTCAACAACCAAAAAATGCAATAATCTCACAATCCCCAAAAACTGTGTGAGGGGAAATCTCAGAACCATCATGACATTAGAAACTGACCTAAAAAAAGAAGAACAAGACTGTTGAAGATGAGGAAGTGATCAGGATTTTGGGGAGACATCTTCAAAATGCAGAAACCATGTTGCCAACTACTCAATTCAACACAAGAGATGACAAGGATGATGATGAGCAGAAGAATGATGAGCAAAAATCTTCTGACTCAAATCCATGTTAATTTACCAAGGCAACTAGCAGCAAAGTAGAAGAGAAGAAGCAGGATGATAGAAAGAAGGGGAATAAAAGCAAAAGAAAGATAAGGGAAGATGGTGAAGGTGTCAAGAAAAATGTTCAAGAACTACAAGTCAATATTCAGCCTACTCAAACCTTTAAGCCTGCAAGCTCAAACACTCAACCACCTTTAAACTCCAAGCCTAAACTTTTGTAAAAACAAACTTCAAACACCTTACTCAAAATACCAGTCACTTTTAGCCAAACCACCTTAAAGAAAATCTCAAACCCACCTTCATTTAAGCCACGAATCAAGACTCATTTTAAAACTGTTGGGAGAAAACCAAAGAAGTTGCAAGTTGGTAAGGGGTTTATCTAGAATTGCTTTAATTAGACCGACTTTCTACCTTTAAATTGGTGCATCACATATGATGACTACTTTTAACAATTATCTGAAGAAATGGTCAAAGTTTGGGTTGTATCATTTAGAGAAGTCAGAATCTATTATCAGGATGGCTCATTCACTTTACTTAGAAGATATTTAATAGATACACTTTCAACCACAGAATTTAAGAGGATGATTAGCATAATGAAGGACAAGGACACAAGTACAAGGGCATGGAAGGCAATGACGTATGTATGGCTGAGAGAAAGGGATAAAAGAAATGCAAAAACAAGGGTGTTAAGTGGCATTTATGTCCACTTAGAATGTCCTATAAAGGCCTGAAATGGTGTTTTGTACTCAAGTTATTTGTATTTTTGATGTGTTTTGTAGTGTTTTTTGTTAGAGCTAAAACACACACTAATATTCACGCAAGTATACGCGATCACCAGTAATATAGAATTAATTCTAGTTCGTTCCCACAGGGACTGGTTTAGGTTAATTTTAATCAATGTATTTATGCAACAATGGTATGGTTATTATCAAATGCTAAGACGAATAACATATTGAGGTTGTTTTAACTACACTTAAATAAAAGATCAAACTAGAGAACATTAACTAAGAGAATAAAGAGAGTTGAATATTATATGACACAAACATGGGATTCTAACTTCATTAAATACTTCATTCAATAGCCTTTTCGTTCTTAACCTTAGCATGCAATGGTGATTACACTAATTAGATAACATGAAACTGATAAACGCCAACTTTCATTGTACGAATACCATACTACCGGAAATCCACAAAGGAGATAGAAGCTGAATAGACACCAATTATATTGAGACCTTATATGTCTATAGAATATGACAACATAACGGTTTAATGCACAAGTTATCTATCGTGATTACATTGGGCAAGTAAAATGGTTAAAATTACCTACGAATCATGCATATCAAATACATGAACCTATGCTAGCATGGCAAGTTTGTTAGGTCACGCACACTGTAACGACCGAGGAATTACGCTTGTATTATATTATAATAATAATAATTATGAGTATTATTATGTGATTAAATGTGTTAAGTCGTTGAACCCTAACTGCTATGTGTTATGTGTTGGTTGTTTTGATCCAAACGTGTTTTGGATATTTATTGAGCGTTCTATCGTCAGTTATATATATTATATCAAAACCTGTACAGCTCAAAACTATGTTTTAAAAGCCCGTATTTCAAACAAAATCATTGGCCCTATTTTGCCAAAAATGCCCTATACCGTATCGCTATTCTGAACCCCTAGACGTTTTACAAATTGACCTTTTTCGCGAAAAACGACTTTTCCGGACCCCTTCGGGTACCAAAAACCCCACAAAAATCATATTTTTATTTTTATAGGATTATGAAATTATCATATATCATTTTTCTTTATATTTTTGTATTTTTCACAATTTTTGGGAATTTTTAGTATTTATTTTGTATTTATTGGATATTTAAAAATTCATTATTAATACCCAAAAATTATAAAAATTGGGACCAAATATTTTTATTAGGAATGTAATTAGACCCTTAATTTTACTTAGGGGTATTATTTTCATAAATATAAATACCTGAATTACTATTAATTAAATCAGTTAATTATAATTAAAAATCAGAAAATAAAAAGAAAAAGAAAAAGGAATTAGGGTTAGGGTTTTTGTGAAGAACAGGGCAGCATAATCAATCGCGATTTTGAAGGTGATTCCGGAGTCCAAATCGAGCATGTAAGTAGTCAAATTGAAGCTGGTGAATCGTAGTTTCTGATTATGCAACTATTTTTATTGTTTGATTAAGTGATTTTAATTTCGTGTTTTCGGCTTTTAATCTTGAATTCGGGTTTCGATTCTGGTTGATTGTTTGATGATTTCGTTGTCATGAGGATGTAGATCGTCGAATAGGGAGTCGTTTGGCACCGGTTTCACTCGATTTGGTGTCCGTTTTAGCATCGCCGGAAAACGACGACACCGCCGCTGTTCTTCGCGGTTCCGGCGTCGTGTTCGACGAAGACGAGGGAGAAAGGTTGGGGGAGACGTCGTTGTGTTGTTATGCTTCGAAAACGCAGGAGAATCGACTGGAATCGAGTGTTTTGGTTCGCCGTGGTTCGCCAGGAAGTACCGCCGACGCCGGTTTCTGGGTAGTTGGGGCGGCGTTCTTCGCGACCCGGGTTCGACCCGGTTTGCAACCCGGAAACGACCCGGGTTTGATCCCCAAAACCTGAAACCAATTCCCTGAATTGTGTTTTTGATTTATTAATTATTATATTTATATTTTAGTAAATCAAAATCAGATTTTAAAAATTCTAATAATTAATTAAAAATTAGTTCTAAATTCTGAAAAAATAGTATTATTAATATCTAAATTATTTTATTAATTTATAAATTCGAATTTAATTATTTAATTAATTATTTAATTAATTATCTAATTATTTATTAGTTATCTAATTAATTAATAATTAGATAATTAATTAATAAAGAAGGATTAAAAATAATTAAATAATATGATTAATAATTCGATAATTAGTTATTATTACGAGTAATGATTCGATAATGAGAATTATTATTCGAGCGATAGTTATTCGAATAATATTGTAGTGATTATTTGTATTGTATAATTAAATACCGATAATTAATTGATTAACGAATCGTATAAGTTTCAGTAATAATGTAATAGTTCGATAATTATGTGAGGATTGCGAGTAGCTCGTATTTATACGAGTAATTAATCGTTGAGTTAGATTATAATTCGAGCACATAGTAGATATTCGATAAATAGCGTATCCGTTA
Source organism: Apium graveolens (assembly GCF_009905375.1). NCBI lineage: Eukaryota > Viridiplantae > Streptophyta > Magnoliopsida > Apiales > Apiaceae > Apium > Apium graveolens. The sequence goes on along the minus strand of NC_133654.1, from coordinate 25,241,348 downwards.
ATAAAATCGATTGACTATTTGTAAATAATCAATCTAATCGAATAAATATCGATAAGTTATAAATATTATAATAAATTGTGATTAATCATGATAATTAGAGATTTATTATTTTAGATTATTAAATAAGCAATTATTAATTATTTATTAGTTATTTATTTATTCAATATTTAAAAAGTGATTAATTATTTCGATAATTAATCACATAATTTTCAATAAATCGTAACTTCTTCATTTTAACTCCAAAAATTATAAAAAAAATTATTTTTGACTTTGATTTTTATTAAATAATTATTTAAAAATTATTTTAGGATTTAAAAGGTTGTAATAATTATCTATATTGAATAATAAATTGAATTATCAGTGTTTAATTCATAACAATTCAACCGTTAGTCCGATTTAAGTGAAACGAAGACCTCTAGACTCAGAAAAATGAGACGAATCCAATAAAAATAGTTGTAAGTTATAATTTATTCTGAAAAAGAGTGGTTTGGTGATAACTGATAGTTCGTAGGTCCTAGTAGGGATATAATTGAGCCGAATAAATCCCGAAAAATCATAATAAAATCAGATAAGACTAGTAATGCAGGTATAAGCCTAGAATTAATTCTAAAAATAATTATAAATCTAGAAATTAATTGTGTGCTTTACGTGTTACGTGTTATATGTGATTATGTGCATAAATGTGTTGTGTAAATATATGTATATATATGCGAGTCAGATAGAAACGCATGGGTAGACTGATAAGGTTGCGTGATATCAATTCAAGATACACGTATGTAGTAAATTATCTAAACACCTATCTTTCCATGATTTGTTCAGTGTTAGCAAGGCAGAGCAAGCTAGGGTCAGAAGGCAGTAAGTTAAACCAGGTTAAGTACGCGCAAGGCAAGTTTTTCCCCTATTCTAAATTCAGAATAGTGATTTATATTTCCTTTCTATCGTATCAATTCTCTTTGATAATTATTGTTCATATACACTGTTACCCATTTATTATCACTTGTTCCATTTCATTTCAATTCTTGATTTACCCAATTTATTGAATTCCCTGTTCATATTTCAATTCCTTTACCCTACATATATTCTGGTATATCCTGGTGTTGGGATATATCAATAGCATACCGATTGTTCCGGATGCTCAGCCTTGGACTGGATGGTTACTATAAAGGCTGGGTTTTTTCCCAGACCATTAATTAATAGGCCATAGTTGCCTGAGTACTCCTTATGTTGGTTGGGTCTATGCAGTTGGGTATAAATCCGCACTATATTCTGACTGATCAGCAGATTATAGTGCATATGTTGGTTCTTGTTTCCAGTCTTGTTCATTTGGCACTCGCCATCATTGGCAAATTATTATCATATACAGATACAGATGGTTGTTCAAACCAGCAGCTTATTGGTTCATTTATTTCTCTCTCTTTATAATATATATATATATATATATTGTTGCAGGCTTGTTGAGCAATTTTGGCTCATTTCTTTTATTGTCACTCCTATTGTTTTACAGTTAAGGTAGAGAATGAAACCCATCAGGACCCGCATAGTCAAGAAGCGAGCCAAGCAGTGGGACCCTCTTATACCAAGAGTGTTCCTTCCTATTCCCGAAGAGAGCTTTGAATTGCCAGATCAGGTGTAGCAGGATAAGTAGTAATGTTGGGTTGAATAAAGGTTTTGTGTAGTTTGAATAAAAGATTGCGTAGTGAAACTGTAGATAGAATAAAGTTTTGTAATAAAGAGAGTTCTTGAGACAGGTTTTATTTAGTTGGGTTTGTAATAAAGTGTAGTGCATGATTCTTGTTTCCAAACTCAACCCTTAAAAGATCCTGAGTAGTGATAGTTCGGGGTAATTATTATATTAATATTCCGCTTGTGCAGGTATAGTTGGTAATTGTTGTTAATAATGCCCCAAATCTATACCCCGGATTTGGAGGGTGTTATAGTTGGTATCAGAGCTTAGGATTGACCTTGGAAAACAAGAATGTTAGGGTTAAGATAAGATAGGAAAATAAGATAGGATGAGAGTAAGAGTGTTAGGATTGTTTGTCTATGTGATTAGAAGTTATGAGTTATAGGATTGTGATTTGATTGTTTTTGTGTTATTATTTTTATGTATATTAGATGGCTTCTTTATCATCATCTACGGAGAGGACCGAGACAGATCCAGTGGATGCACAGGTAGTAGCCCCAGTGTCAGAGCAGGTCTTACCTCCATTGCCACCTGAGCCAGCACCAGAGATACCACTTCCCCCGGAGGTACTAGGTTTTGCAGATTATTTTCCATACGTTGAGCCAGAGATACCAGATATTCCACTATTAGAGTTTCCGATGTTTGATATTCCTGATATGGTTGATCTTCCGCAGTGGGAGGATTTAGAGCCTCAGATTTCTATGCCACCCGTTGAGATTCCAGAGATGCCACCGATGGAGCCAGAGGCAGAGCCGCCTGTGTATGCGCCTATGGAACAGCCTGTCTTATTTCCTGCCCCATTAGCCATTTATGCACCTGTTCCAGGAGTTTATCAGTTTCCTCAGCCGGAGTTTATAGATGAGATCGTGGTAGATGGACCATTACCTTCTCGAGGTTCCAGCACTGATCTTCATGAGCATCATACCGTGACTTACCAGCGCTTTCAGGCAGAGAGGGAGGAGAGGATTAGATGGCAGAACCAGTGTAGAGAGATCCTTGGATTGTATGAGACACAGACGGATGGTCCTGTCAGAGCATTACGACCGGATTATATACTGAGAGAGAGACTACATCATATTCACCGGGTTAGTTCGCAGCAGCTTACTGATTTGAGACAGCAGGATCTTAGTGCGGAGACAGCATATCGCAGAGCATTGGGACTTACCGAGGCAGTGCTAGAGGCAGTGCAGGAGGAGTTGAGCCATGTACCACCAGGATTTTGAGATTAGCAGATCGATGAGTGCTGTATTATGTATATTTTGTAGATAGAGGCAGTATAGTATTGTATGAGTGTAGCTACTGACTCTGACTGATAGTAGTAGCAGTACGACTGTTATGTCATAGGTTTTTGTATCAAGCACTGACACCTGTAGCTGGTGTTCTACCTATATATATATATATAAAATAATCTTTTGCACGTTTTCTTTATTTTATTTCCAGTCATTTAAGCATTTACATTTATTTCAGTACCATTGCATATTTACAAATGTAGTTTTATTCACGATCATGTTGTAAAAAAAAAATAAAAATAAAAAAATTTAAACATATCATACTGTTTTATCTATTCAGTTATTTAATAAGTTATTTTATTTCTCGAATCGACTGCTTTAATATATGTTTAATATACTGTTATTAAATAAGATCCATTATTATTTACCAGAAAAATGGCACCTAAGAGAAAAGCGCAGCCCGACTCATCGAATGGAAACACCGAGGGCCAAAACAATAATAAACAGATGGATCAGATGTTTAATCTCATGCAACAGCAGATGTTGATGATGCAACAACAAATGCAGCAGCAGCAACAGCAGTTCCAGCAACAGATGTTACAGCAAGCCGCTCATCCAGGACATCAAATACCACCAGCAGCACCTACGACTAATTTCAAGCAATTTCAGTCGGTGAAGCCACCAGAATTTATGGGTTCCACAGATCCTACAAAAGCGAGAGCTTGGCTGAAAGAGATGGAAAAGGCTTTTTCGTTGGTAAAGGTTGAGGAAGAGCAGAAGACAGATTTCGCTAGCTATTTTCTAAAAGGTGAAGCTAATTACTGGTGGGAATCAAAGAAAGCTTTGGAAGAAGGTGTGGTGACCTGGAACAGATTCACTGATCTTTTCTTGGAGAAATATTTTCCTCGTTTTATGAAGAACCAGATGGAGATCAAGTTCCTGGAGCTGAAACAAGACAACTTATCGGTTGCGGATTATGAGACTAAGTTTACTGAATTGGCAAGGTTTGTTCCAGAGCAGGTGGATACGGACGAAAAGCGGGCCAAGAGATTTCAGCAAGGACTGAAACCATGGATTCGTAGCAGGGTAGCTGTGTTTGAATTGACAACTTATACGGCTGTTGTTCAGAAGGCTATGATTATTGAAGGAGAAAGTGAAGCAGCTCAGAAAGAGAAAGGACCAGGAAATTTTCAGAATCGTTTCAACAAAAGGCCGGGATTTCAAGCTCGAGGAAAAGTAAACTTTAGGAAACCAGAACAAAACAACCAGAGGATGGGTAATCGACTACCTGCCCCAACTCAGCAAAGGCTTATTCGACCGCCTATACCTGATTGCAGAACGTGTGGTAGAAAGCATACAGGAGTTTGCAACAAGCTAAATGTTACGTGTTTCAAGTGCAAGCAAAGGGGACACTATTCTGGAGAATGTCCAATGGGAAAAGCAGAAGTTACTTATTTCCAATGTGGGAGAAAAGGACATATCGCCAAAGACTGCAGAGGAATTGCAATGGCTGCCAGTATTCCAAGAATTTTAGCATTACCTCCACCTCCACTACCACAGCAAAATCAGCCCAGAGCAAGGACTTTCAACATGTCAATGAAGGAAGCGGTACAGAGTCCGAATGTGGTTGCAGGTACACTTCCTGTAAATTCCGTAAATGCTTTAGTATTGATTGATTCAGGAGCTACTAGATCTTTTATTTCTGAAGCCTTTATCTCTAAGATAGATTGTGAGATTCAGTGGTTGGATGAAGTGTTAGTCATAAAATTAGCAAATAATGATCAGGTTGCAGTAGATCGAGTATGTCCGAGCTGTGATATTGAGATAGGGAGATGTCATTTTTCAGTTGATTTGATACCTTTTAGGTTAGGGGAGTTTGATATTATTTTAGGAATGGATTGGCTGTCTAGTAATAATGCTCAAATTGACTGTGCGAATAAGAGAGTGAAATTGCAAACTGAAGAAAATGAAACGGTAATATTTAAAGGTGAGAAGCAAAAGCAGAAATTCCTATCAATAATGCAGACGAGAAGATTGCTACGTCAAGGATGTCAAGCTTATTTAGCCTATGTACGGGATGTTGATAAGGGAAATTTGAAGATTGAAGATATTCCTGTAGTTTGTGAATTTCTTGATGTTTTTCCGGACGAATTACCAGGACTTCCACCAGATCGAGAAATCGAATTCACTATTGACTTGACGCCAGGGACTGAACCAATTTCGAAAGCTCCATATCGAATGGCACCTGTTGAAATGAGGGAATTAGCAAAGCAGTTGCAAGAACTTCTTGACAAAGGAATTATAAGGCCAAGTGTATCCCCATGGGGTGCGCTAGTATTGTTCGTGAAAAAGAAGGATGGTAGTATGCGACTGTGTATTGATTATCGTGAGTTGAACAAGTTAACTATCAAGAATAAATATCCTTTACCTCGCATTGATGATTTATTTGATCAATTAAAAGGAGCAGCATGGTTTTCGAAAATTGACTTACGATCAGGCTATCATCAGTTAAAGATCAAGGCCGAAGATATTCCAAAGACAGCGTTTAGAACAAGGTACGGACACTATGAATTTCTTGTGATGGCTTTTGGATTGACGAATGCACCTGCAGCGTTTATGGATTTGATGAATCGAATATTCAAGAAGTATTTGGATAAGTTTATCATTATATTTATTGATGACATTTTGATCTATTCAAAGACGGAAGAAGAGCATGCAGCGCAATTAAGAACGACATTGGAAATATTACGGAAGGAGCAGCTTTATGCAAAATTTTCCAAATGCGAATTTTGGTTGAAAGAAGTGCAGTTTTTAGGGCACATCATCAGCAGAGAAGGCATTCAAGTTGATCCAGCAAAGATTGAAGCTGTGTTGAATTGGGAAAGACCAAAGACACCGATAGAGGTTCGAAGTTTCTTAGGTTTGGCAGGATATTATCGAAGATTTGTCAAAGATTTTGCGAAGATAGCTACACCGCTGACCAAGTTAACTCGACAAAGTGAAAAGTTCGAATGGAATAGTAAGTGTGAAGAAAGTTTTCAAGAGTTGAAGAATCGGTTGGTGACGGCACCAGTATTAGTATTGCCAGACGAGCAAGGAAATTTTGTTATCTACAGTGACGCTTCATATCGTGGTTTAGGATGTGTGTTAATGCAACATGGTAACGTCATTGCATATGCGTCGAGACAACTTAAACCTCATGAACAGAAATATCCTACGCATGATCTGGAATTGGCAGCAATTGTTTTTGCATTGAAGCTGTGGAGACATTATATGTACGGTGAAAAATGTGAAATCTACACGGATCATAAAAGTCTGAAGTATATCTTCACGCAAAAAGAACTAAACATGCGACAACGTCGATGGCTGGAATTGATTAAAGATTACGATGTTACAATCAGTTATCATCCAGGAAAAGCAAATGTTGTAGCAGATGCGCTAAGCTAGAAAAAGAAAGATTGAATCGGTTGACTTCATACGAAGAATTGGCCAGGGAATTCGACAAATTGGAAATCGAAATTCGTACTCCTAATGAATCTGCAGAAACTATCTACGCTATGACTTTCCAACCAGAATTGCTGGAAAAGATTCGCCGTTGTCAAGAAGAAGTGATGAGTCAAGACGACAACTTAACAGGAGAAGAGATTACAACTCAGAAAGATAATGAAGGAATTTTACGTTTTGCGTCAAGAATCTGGATCCCTAACGTGGCAGAATTAAAAGAAGAAATTATGCGAGATGCGCACAATTCGAAGTATTCCATTCATCCAGGAAGCACGAAAATGTATCGCGATTTGAAGGAAAACTTTTGGTGGCCGAATATGAAGAAGGAGATAACAGAATGGGTGAGTAAATGCTACACATGCCAGCGAGTTAAAGCAGAACACCAACGTCCAAGTGGGTTATTGCAACCATTAGACATTCCAGAATGGAAATGGGAACATCTAGCGATGGATTTTGTGGTAGGACTACCGAGGACTAGGGCAAATCATAATGCGATATGGGTAATCATGGACAGACTTACGAAGTCGGCACATTTTCTACCAATTAATGAAAGATTTTCGCTCGACAAATTAGTGCACATGTATCTCAAAGAAATTGTGATGCGTCATGGAGTACCAGTATCAATTGTATCGGATCGAGATCCTCGTTTCAATTCAAGATTTTGGAGACAATTCCAAAAATGTCTAGGAACGAAGTTGAATATGAGTACAGCTTATCATCCGCAAACTGACGGCCAAAGTGAAAGGACAATTCAAACGATTGAAGACATGCTACGAGTTTGTGCGATCGATTTTGAAGGCAGTTGGGATGAACATTTACCCCTAGTGGAATTTTCTTATAACAATAGCTATCACGCCAGTATTGGAATGCCACCGTATGAAGCATTATATGGGAGGAAATGCAGATCACCCGTACATTGGGATGAAGTTGGAGAACGCAAGATTTTGGGTCCAGAATTAATTCAGCAGACAAAAGAAAAGATTAATCTTATTCGAAAACGAATCGAGGCAGCACAAGATAGACAAAGTAGATATGCAAACCAAGCCAGGAAGGATATGGACTATCAGGAAGGAGAACACGTATTGCTCAAAATATCGCCATGGAAAGGATTGACCAGATTTGGCAATAAAGGGAAATTGAAGCCACGATACGTTGGACCATTTGAGATTTTGAAGAAAATTGGGAAGGTTGCGTACGAGTTAGCTCTACCACCCCATATGCAGCACATTCACAACGTATTTCATGTATCTATGCTTAAGAGGTATAATCCTGATACAAGGCATGTAATAGAGTATGAACCAGTAGAACTTCAGGCAGATTTGTCATATGTAGAACAGCCAATAAGAATTCTAGATAGGCAAGAGAGGGTATTAAGAAATAAGTCTGTGTCATTAGTGAGAGTTTTATGGAGAAACCCAGTGGTTGAAGAATCAACCTGGGAGCTTGAAAGTGAAATGCTAGAAAAGTATCCTCAGTTATTTGCATAATTAGATTCTGAGGACAGAATCTTGTTAAGGGAGGGAGAATGTAACGACCGAGGAATTACGCTTGTATTATATTATAATAATAATAATTATGAGTATTATTATGTGATTAAATGTGTTAAGTCGTTGAACCCTAACTGCTATGTGTTATGTGTTGGTTGTTTTGATCCAAACGTGTTTTGGATATTTATTGAGCGTTCTATCGTCAGTTATATATATTATATCAAAACCTGTACAGCTCAAAACTATGTTTTAAAAGCCCGTATTTCAAACAAAATCATTGGCCCTATTTTGCCAAAAATGCCCTATACCGTATCGCTATTCTGAACCCCTAGACGTTTTACAAATTGACCTTTTTCGCGAAAAAACGACTTTTCCGGACCCCTTCGGGTACCAAAAACCCCACAAAAATCATATTTTTATTTTTATAGGATTATGAAATTATCATATATCATTTTTCTTTGTATTTTTGTATTTTTCACAATTTTTGGGAATTTTTAGTATTTATTTTGTATTTATTGGATATTTAAAAATTCATTATTAATACCCAAAAATTATAAAAATTGGGACCAAATATTTTTATTAGGAATGTAATTAGACCCTTAATTTTACTTAGGGGTATTATTTTCATAAATATAAATACCTGAATTACTATTAATTAAATCAGTTAATTATAATTAAAAATCAGAAAATAAAAAGAAAAAGAAAAAGGAATTAGGGTTAGGGTTTCTGTGAAGAACAGGGCAGCATAATCAATCGCGATTTTGAAGGTGATTCCGGAGTCCAAATCGAGCATGTAAGTAGTCAAATTGAAGCTGGTGAATCGTAGTTTCTGATTATGCAACTATTTTTATTGTTTGATTAAGTGATTTTAATTTCGTGTTTTCGGCTTTTAATCTTGAATTCGGGTTTCGTTTCTGGTTGATTGTTTGATGATTTCGTTGTCATGAGGATGTAGATCGTCGAATAGGGAGTCGTTTGGCACCGGTTTCACTCGATTTGGTGTCCGTTTTAGCATCGCCGGAAAACGACGACGCCGCCGCTGTTCTTCGCGGTTCCGGCGTCGTGTTCGACGAAGACGAGGGAGAAAGGTTGGGGGAGACGTCGTTGTGTTGTTATGCTTCGAAAACGCAGGAGAATCGACTGGAATCGAGTGTTTTGGTTCGCCGGGAAGTACCGCCGACGCCGGTTTCTGGGTAGTTGGGGCGGCGTTCTTCGCGACCCGGGTTCGACCCGGTTTGCAACCCGGAAACGACCCGGGTTTGATCCCCAAAACCTGAAACCAATTCCCTGAATTGTGTTTTTGATTTATTAATTATTTATTTATATTTTAGTAAATCAAAATCAGATTTTAAAAATTCTAATAATTAATTAAAAATTAGTTCTAAATTCTGAAAAATAGTATTATTAATTTCTAAATTATTTTATTAATTTATAAATTCGAATTTAATTATTTAATTAATTATTTAATTATTTATCTAATTATTTATTAGTTATCTAATTAATTAATAATTAGGTAATTAATTAATAAATAAGGATTAAAAATAATTAAATAATATGATTAATAATTCGATAATTAGTTATTATTACGAGTAATGATTCGATAATGAGAATTATTATTCGAGCGATAGTTATTCGAATAATATTGTAGTGATTATTTGTATTGTATAATTAAATACCGATAATTAATTGATTAACGAATCGTATAAGTTTCAGTAATAATGTAATAGTTCGATAATTATGTGAGGATTGCGAGTAGCTCGTATTTATACGAGTAATTAATCTTTGAGTTAGATTATAATTCGAGCACATAGTAGATATTCGATAAATAGCGTATCCGTTAATAGAATCGATTGACTATTTGTAAATAATCGATCTAATCGAATAAATATCGATAAGTTATAAATATTATAATAAATTGTGATTAATCCTGATAATTAGAGATTTATTATTTTAGATTATTAAATAAGCAATTATTAATTATTTATTAGTTATTTATTTATTCAATATTTAAAAAGTGATTAATTATTTCGATAATTAATCACATAATTTTCAATAAATCGTAACTTCTTCATTTTAACTCCAAAAATTATAAAAAAAATTATTTTTGACTTTGATTTTTATTAAATAATTATTTAAAAATTATTTTAGGATTTAAAAGGTTGTAATAATTATCTATATTGAATAATAAATTGAATTATCAGTGTTTAATTCATAATAATTCAACCGTTAGTCCGATTTAAGTGAAACGAAGACCTCTAGACTCAGAAAAATGAGACGAATCCAATAAAAATAGTTGTAAGTTATAATTTATTCTGAAAAAGAGTGGTTTGGTGATAACTGATAGTTCGTAGGTCCTAGTAGGGATATAATTGAGCCGAATAAATCCCGAAAAATTATAATAAAATCAGATAAGACTAGTAATGCAGGTATAAGCCTAGAATTGATTCTAAAAATAATTATAAATCTAGAAATTAATTGTGTGCTTTACGTGTTACGTGTTATATGTGATTATGTGCATAAATGTGTTGTGTAAATATATGTATATATGCGAGTCAGATATAAACGCATGGGTAGACTGATAAGGTTGCGTGATATCAATTCAAGATACACGTATGTAGTAAATTATCTAAACACCTATCTTTCCATGATTTGTTCAGTGTTAGCAAGGCAGAGCAAGCTAGGGTCAGAAGGCAGTAAGTTAAACCAGGTTAAGTACGCGCAAGGCAAGTTTTTCCCCTATTCTAAATTCAGAATAGTGATTTATATTTCCTTTCTATCGTATCAATTCTCTTTGATAATTATTGTTCATATACACTGTTACCCATTTATTATCACTTGTTCCATTTCATTTCAATTCTTGATTTACCCAATTTATTGAATTCCCTGTTCATATTTCAATTCCTTTACCCTACATATATTCTGGTATATCCTGGTGTTGGGATATATCAATAGCATACCGATTGTTCCGGATGCTCAGCCTTGGACTGGATGGTTACTATAAAGGCTGGGTTTTTTCCCAGACCATTAATTAATAGGCCATAGTTGCCTGAGTACTCCTTATGTTGGTTGGGTCTATGTAGTTGGGTATAGATCCGCACTATATTCTGACTGATCAGCAGATTATAGTGCATATGTTGGTTCTTGTTTCCAGTCTTGTTCATTTGGCACTCGCCATCATTGGCAAATTATTATCATATACAGATACAGATGGTTGTTCAAACCAGCAGCTTATTGGTTCATTTATTTCTCTCTCTTTATAATATATATATATATATATTGTTGCAGGCTTGTTGAGCAATTTTGGCTCATTTCTTTTATTGTCACTCCTATTGTTTTACAGTTAAGGTAGAGAATGAAACCCATCAGGACCCGCATAGTCAAGAAGCGAGTCAAGCAGCGGGACCCTCTTATACCAAGAGTGTTCCTTCCTATTCCCGAAGAGAGCTTTGAATTGCCAGATCAGGTGTAGCAGGATAAGTAGTAATGTTGGGTTGAATAAAGGTTTTGTGTAGTTTGAATAAAAGATTGCGTAGTGAAACTGTAGATAGAATAAAGTTTTGTAATAAAGAGAGTTCTTGAGACAGGTTTTATTTAGTTGGGTTTGTAATAAAGTGTAGTGCATGATTCTTGTTTCCAAACTCAACCCTTAAAAGATCCTGAGTAGTGATAGTTCGGGGTAATTATTATATTAATATTTCGCTTGTGCAGGTATAGTTGGTAATTGTTGTTAATAATGCCCCAAATCTATACCCCGGATTTGGAGGGTGTTATACACACTATAGAATGGGGTTGAATACAGTGTATAGCACAATCAAATCGAATTCAAAGAATACAAGTAACAGAAAACAAACTTTATTAAACTCTGTTACAATGTAGAACTGTCCTCTCTTAGTGATGAACAAATATCACGAGAGCTGCTAGGGTTTTCAATGAATAATATTCTCGATAATGATAACACTTCTAGTGTAAACCCTATGTCTGTGTTTATATATTACACAGTTACAAGATAATCGCTAATTGATATGGAATATAATTTTGCTTCCTAAAATATATCAATCATATATCTTTTCTTCCAAGTATTCCATTCTTTATAAAATTCCTTCTTCATGCATATCTCTTCTTACATTTGTCTTGATCTTCTTTCCTTTCAATCAACCGCCTTCCTTATCTCAAAGTTTCCTTTAAGTCCTAATATTATCTCCTGATAAATATCTTCTGAACCTTAAGTACTGATAACTTAAGTTCTGACTTCAGTATAAGTGCTGATTTCCAGTTAAGTACTGATTTGTCCTGTTTAAGTAAGATCTGAAAACTAAACACAAATCATATTAGACATGACTTTATCAAATATATCTAACAATCTCCCCCAACTTGTAAATTAGCATAATATACAAGTTTAACAGATATTTGATGATGTCAAAAACATTAAGTACAAATGCATGAGAATTTGACTAGATAACTACAACTTACAGTCCTTAAAGCTTTACCAACTTTAACTTCTGATAAAAACTTCAGTCTGTATACATATCAGAATTTGAGCAGTTGTAGATCTTGACTTGACTTCACTTTCTGATCTCTTCGATGTCAGGAGTTGTTCTGAGATAGTTCTTTAACAAACATCTCTCAGCATATCTGAGTTCATCAATCATCCTCCTTTTAGCATCTTTAAGCTCTGCAGTATCTTCACCAGTTTGGAAGATAGCATATCTGAGATCATTAATTTTTGCTTTTCTCAACTCCTGATCTAGTCTTATGACATAGGCTTTGTCAGACTCTAGATTGAATTCAAGTCCCTTAATACCAAGATATGTTCTGATCTTTGCAGTATTAGGCTCCATATCAACAATATCACCCTTGTGATCTCTGTACTTGGGACAGTATGTGCTGTCAGACTTTACAGAATAAAGCCTTTTCTGTCTCTGAATTTGAGTCTTCAAATAATTTGCAGCACTTTCTGTTAATCTGTTCTTCACTTGAAGTAAGAATAAAATATGTTCTAGTTCCTCAAAATACTTTAGTGGTATAGCATTTTCCCTTATAAGGTAAACCCTTTCATCTGTCATGAAATAAAACAAGATGTGTTCTTTCAAGAAGGTATGGTAGACCATCTGTACAGATTCTAGTTGATTCAATCTTTCAGGAGTTGCTCCAATACCTGGTTCAGTTAAGGAAGTTGGATCATTGATTGTGTTTTGCACTCTTCTTTCATCAGCACTACCTAATCCAGATTTATCTCTTGCTTCCTTTCCAGTAACCACTCTTGCTTCAAAACCACTTCCTGCAGTCTTCAAAGGTTGAGTCTGTTTGGCTTTAGTGAATCCCGGTACGAGTAACTTTGAGAATTTAACATGAGCAATGTCAGAGGTTTCCTTTGACTTATCTTCTGATATCAAGCCAACTTGAGCTATGTTAGAGGTTGCTTGCTTCATTGTTATATCAGAACTAACTATATCTTGATTCTGAACAACTTGAGCCATGTCAGAGGTTGTCTTAGAAATCTTCCTTGAAGTCAGAGTAAGATTAGCATCTTCATCAGAAATTTCTTCATCCATAGGAGGCACATAAACCTTTACAGGTTCTCCATTTTTTTCTTTGCCCTTGGACCTTGGATCTATCTGCAATTATGATTTGGCTTTAGTTGCCACAGGATTTGTCATTTCTTTTATCACAATGCCTTTAGCTGTAGAAAGTTTCTTTTTAATGACAGAAGCTTCAGATTTGGAGTTGACTTTTTCTAACTTAAGTCTAGCTTCTTCTTCCATTAGGCTCTCAAAGTCCATTCCTGGATTTTATTTCAGAAATAACTGTCTTGAAATTTCTTCATCAAATTCCAAAAGTTCATCAGAACTTATCCTTTTACCAGTATTAGAAGTTATTCTTCTCCCAGTATCAGAACTTGTTCTATGTCTTGTAGTTCCAATTTTACTTGATGAGAGACCTGCACCTTGACCATGACCTCCACCCATTCCAGAGTTTCCCGGATCATTACCATCATCCTTTTTCTTCAGTGTCGGTTTGCATTTGGACTTAATTACTTCCCCCCCCTTTTTGGCATCAATAGGTAAAAGAAGAGAGAGAAGCAATTCCATTGAGGATTGGATCTCATTGATTTGAGATTGCTGAGAAGCTTGATTTTTAAAAATTTCATCAATCTGAGACTGTTGCTTCTCTTGGGTTTTCTCAATGTTGGTTATTTTGTCAAAGGAAGGTTTGAAAAACCTTTTCTTGTCCAACTTGACAATTGTATCTTGCTGCATTAAGGTTTCTTGAATCTTGTCCAATTTGGCCTGAGTTACAGACTGTTGACCTTGAAGGTGCCTTGTACTAAGTGCAGTAACTCTTAGCTGTGTCTTGAAATCATCATTGACTAACATCTCATCAGCTTTTTCCAAGTGACCAGCAAGAATCTTTTCAGTAGGAACAAAGGTAACTGTGTTCCACTCCTTAGTCCACTCTTGTCCTCTAGGAGTTTCACTCCAAGGTACTGGTGTTTCCCATGTAACAAACTTTTTGACTATCTCAGCTTTTGAAGAAGTTTGTAGAGGTGCATGTCCAGAAGGACCCGTTGCATCAGCATCTAAATTTGTAGCAGCATTACCAGTAGCATCAACATTTGCAGCATCAGAACTTACAGAGTCAACATCTTCAGCATCTTCTGATAAAAGAACAGTATGAGAAGCTATGGAGGCTTCAACATCATCCTCTAAGGGCTGATCTCCAACTAAATTCTGATCAACATCCATATTCTGATGCTCACCTAAAATCCGATCTTCAGTATCTAGATGCAGAGAAGGTGTTGTAGGCAATTCTGGATTAAAATCAGCATCAGGAATTGGTGTTGTTGATGGAGTGACTTGAGTTGATGGAGCTTCTAGATACAAAACCTGAGGCACTTCCAAGTTATGTATGTCAATTTCATCACTTGGCCCCTGGTTATCAGCATTTACTGGAGATACAGGAGGTGTAGGAATATGAGTAGTTTCTGGCTCATGTAGTGGTGAGTGATGAGTTGCATGAAGGTCTGGATCAGCACTAGGAGAATTGTGAGCTTCATCAGGGTCTTGTGAGATCAGAGATTCATAATCCCCTTCCTTAGCTGCTGCTTCCTTTCCTTTACCAGAATCTTCAGGCCTTTTTGCCAATGTTTTGAATCTTTTAGCTTTTAAGGTGACTTTAGGAGCTATATCATCAGAATTACGCTTTCTAAGCCTTATTAGGGGCCTAGAACTCCCAATATCAACATCCTCCTGAGAAGAGACCTTCTCAGCTTCTAGAACAACAGGTTCTGATACAGGAACCTGTTCCTCAACATCTGGTTCATCTCGCAGAATGAATCTCCTTCTCTTCTGCTGTATTTGAGGTACTTTCTTAGTCCTCTTAGGTTTGGAAGATGAAGGCTGCACTGTAGGTTCTGAAGGTTGAGGTTGAGAAGTTTGTGGTGGTTGAGTAGAGGTGGTAGGTGCTGATGGATGAGGTTCAGATGGTTGAACATCAAGATATAGTACAGTGTACTTAACAGGATCATAGGTTATTAAGGCTTGTTTGTCAGATAAAGGAATTAAGAGGGGTCTTAACACAACCTTCTTATTATCAGTAGATAATAAGTCAGTAAAAGCTCTTTTAGCTATTCTGAATGATGAAATTAATTCATCAGCATTTTGGGGCTTATTATCACAACAGAAACTATATATAAGCTGACATAATCTAGCAAAATAAATAGTAGATCTATCTTCATTCATTCTGTCTCCAATAAAACCTAAGACAACACTTGCATAGTCAAAATCAGTTCGATTTATGAGAGCATACCCGATTTGTTGGCTGAATATGGGAATTGCATCAAAATTGGAACATTTATTTGCAAAAGCTTTAGTTATGCAATCAAAGAAGAAACTCAATTCCCTCCTTATGAAAGATCTCTTCAACTGGCCAAGCTTTGCCAATGTCCTCTCATATCCCAGACTGGCCATCATGTTTTGAAGAACTGGATCTTCAACAGTAGAATAGACACAGTTCTCAGGTAGCTGCAGTGCTTGTCGAACCGTAGACAAAGTCACAACATACTCATCCTCCCCTGATGATAAAATAATACTTGGGGACCCTTGAGCACCACCATCATCATATACACCGCTTCTCCAGAACTCCAGTACTTGAGTACCAGAGACTGCTTCGGGTTCAGTCAGAGCATACCCAATATCAGAACTAGCAAGAAAGTCCTGAATGAAGTGAAGTTCAGAGGGTGCTTCTGAATTGCTAAGAATAGCAGAGAAGTTATTAGGAACAAACGTAGCTCCATCAAAAATTATGTCCTTGGGTGCCATGAGAATTCGTGAGAAAGAAGATTGCCTGTAAGGTGTTTGAGAAAATGTCTGTATGAAAAATCGTCAGTAGATGAGAGAGAATAAAAGTAAAAAGAGAGAGATAAAATATGAAAGTAAATAAAAGATTTTACAATCTTTTCTTTCTTTTACTTATACACGGTAGAAAAAGTAACCGTTGAGACACCTGTTAGACATGCAGCAGTAAAAGATAATTAATGGGCACGGGTATTCAGTAATCATTACTTATCACATGCAGTTTTTCAAGGAAAAACCGTTTCACTTACCGATTAATCCCATTAATCAAGGACGTTCAATTTTATTTTTAAATTTTAAAATTGTTCCCACTTAATAAATTTTTATTATTGCCTTACCAATATTCTGTAAAATTATGACCATTAATAAACCAAATACTGCCACGTCAGAATCAGAACTTGATTTGTTTCAGAGCTAAAAAGGTCATAAGAATATGGTTAGTATCAGGATTTAAAATGTTATCAGAATATCAAATGACTCAGAGATAAAATCTTGCATAAAGATAAAATTTCATTAATATATTGAGCAAATACATTTCATGAAATTTAAATTACATGCTTAAAATTACAAGATTGTCCTAAGCTACAAATCCTAACATCAACAGCTTTAGTCCTAAGCTAAAAAGCCATACAAAGCTGATGGTGAAGAGAAACAGATAGCTGCAATTACTTCTTCTTCCTACTCTCAACAAAAAGAACAGCGAGACGAATGATTCGCTCCTGCTGTTGGAGAGCTTCCCTCCGTTCCTCTGCCAGGCTCTCAAGATGGTGATGATAGTCCACGTAGAAGAACAAGAGGTCTGTGAGGACCTCTTGGGGAACTGAGTCCCAGATTTCATCATGAATGGCAGTGACATGCCATTCCTGCTGCCATCCAGTACACCTCAAATTGATAGTGAAAGTGTCATAGTTCAGAACTAAGTTAAAGTGAACCATGTTTGTGATGGAAAAAAATGAGTTTGAGAGAAAATGAGAGATGTGTTGGCTGGAATGAGGTGTTGGTTTATATAGGCAATAGTATACCAAGAGACGCAAGGAAAATTGAATGGTTACAGGTTGAAATAATTCTACCTCATCTCCCTAGACCGATGAGAATAATAACAGCCATTGGAAGTTTAAAACAGGATTTAATGCGCACACGAAACAAGTAAAAATTACTGTGCATAGACAAGTACCACTAACCCAAATTATGTTGACTGGTAATATCTCACCCAAACATATTCTGATTTTAAATAAGACTGTTTCAGATTTTAACCACAGAAAAGTCAAGTAAAGAATCAGAGTTTAATATCAGAACTTAGACTTATATCAGAACTTAACAGTCATCAGAACATGATTTCTTAACTCGAAAAGTGAATGCCTATTTCTGTAATTCTTCACACAAATTCTGATTGCGTTTCTTCAGAACTTAATCATCAGAACTTCCATCAGAACTTGTCCTCAGAATTTATGCAACTGACACTTAATCGTTCATCTAAAACAACATTTATCACCGCAGTTATTTTCATCATTCATATGGAGTGTATGTGTGTGCAGTAAGCTAAATATCAGATAAAGATTAAAGTCTGATTCACTTCAGTACATCTTAGAAATAAGGCATAACTAAGAACTTTGCTCAAAATCTGTCATGATTCTGAAGTGTACTTTAGAATGAGTTCATGCATGAGTCCACCTCAACTGTTTTGTGCTTATTTTATGCATCTTTTAAAATTCCATTTTACAGTGGCTTCTCAGTGTAAGTGAGTCACGACTGCTTATCAGAATTTATGTTGTTATCAGAGTATTTCTCCAGTAATCATAGAGTGTGAAAAGTCACCAAGAAAAATATTTATTTTGCTTTTCTGATGCATATTACTTAATACCAGCAATGTACTTGGGTTTTCCCTTCCATATTTTTACTCTAGATCTCAAAGGAGTACCTGATTTTAATTTTTTTTCTTTTGATAAGTGAGGTTTATCAACACTCAGTACATCCATCAGATTTACTAACATCAGAACTTAACAGATAAGAAGCACTATTTCAGTTTGTGACTTAGTAGTGAGATACACAAAGTAAACTTCAACTAAGCTCAGTATTAGAATTTGCTTGTGTTGAGAGATTTCCACATAAACAATTACTTCAAACATGGGATCTGTATTATATTAAAGACTACTAGGTCAGCATCTAGCATAGTTATCCTCATTGAATTGAATAGTCACAGAAACATTCATCTCACTATTAGAGTTTAGAAATTCACATCAGACAATAATCGGTACTTAAGCAATTTTTAATTAAGCACAGAATACACAAAGATAGTATTATCTGTAAATACTGATCATAAAATCTGATGCATTAGAACAAAAACTAAGCAGATTTAGAGAAAGAACTTGAAACCATCCAAGTTCATTTACCAATCTTGTAAACGTAGATTCACGCAGTGGTTTTGTGAAGATATTTGCTAGTTGTTGATCTGTTGGAACAAAGTGCAATTCCATTGTACCTTCATCCACATGTTCCCTTATGAAGTGGTACCTAATGCTGATGTGCTTTGTCATTGAGTGTTGAACTGGATTACCTGTCATAGCAATAGCACTTTGATTATCACAGTAAATAGGGATTTTAAAATATGTTAACCCATAATCCAGTAACTAATTCTTCATCCAAAGAATCTGTGCACAACAACTTCCTGCAGTAATGTACTCTGCTTCTGCAGTTGATGTGGAAATTGACTTTTGTTTCTTGCTAAACCAAGAAACCAATCTGCCTCCAAGAAATTAACAGCTTCCACTTGTGCTTTTCCTGTCAATTTTGCATCCTGCGAAATCTGCATCTGAGTAACCTCTTAGTTAAAAGTCTGATTCTCTAGGATACCATAATCTCAGATCAGCTGTTCCCTTAAGATACTTGAAAATTCTTTTCACAGCTGTTAAGTGAGATTCTCTTGGATCTGCTTGAAATCTTGCACAAAGACAGGTATCATACATGATATCAGGTCTACTAGCAGTTAGATAGAGTAGTGAGCCAATCATACCTCTGTAATCAGTAATATCTACTGATATACCAGTACCCTTATCCAATTTTATTGCAGTGGCCATGGGAGTGGATGCACTTGAACAATCTTGCATTCCAAATTTCTTCAGCAAATTTCTGGTGTACTTGGTTTGACAAATAAAAATGCCTTCTTCATTCTGCTTGACTTGAAGGCCCAGAAAATAGCTAAGTTCCCCCATCATACTCATTTGATATCTTGACTGCATCAGTTTGGCAAACTTCTTGCAAAGTCTGTCATTTGTAGAACCAAAAATGATATCATCAACATATATCTGCACCAAAATTAAGTCTTTTCCATGGTTGAGGTAGAACATTGTTTTGTCAATAGTTCCTCTGTTAATCCATTTTCCAAAAGAAACTGAGCTAAAGTCTCATACCATGCTCTTGGAGCTTGCTTAAGGCCATAAAGTGCTTTATCAAGCCTGTAGACATGATTTGGAAATTTGGAATCTACAAAGCCTGGAGGTTATTCAATATATACTTCCTCTTCCAATTCTCCATTGAGAAAAGCACTTTTCACATCCATTTGAAAGATAGTAAACTTTTTGTGAGCAGCATAAGCCAAAAATATTCTTATGGCTTCCAATCTAGCAACTGGTGCAAATGTTTCATCATAATCAATTCCCTCCTGTTGAGAATATCCTTTTGCAACCAACCTTGCTTTATTCCTTGTAATTATGCCATCACTATCAGTTTTGTTTCTGAACACCCACTTTGTACCAACAACAGATCTGTTCTTTGGTCTTGGCACTAGGGTCCAGACTTTGTTTCTTTCAAATTCATTTAACTCTTCATGCATTGCTTGCACCCAATCAGCATCTTGAAGAGTTTCTTCCACTTTCTTTGGTTCAGTCCGAAAGAGAAAAGAATTATAGAGACATTCACTTAAAGTAGTTGTTCTAGTTCCGACACTTGCATCAGAATTTCCAATAATTAAGTCAGGTGTATGTGATTTGGTCCACTTCCTTGCAGATGGAAGATTTTCTCTAGAACTGGATGCTCCCCCATAATCCATGCCGTCTTCATCAACATTTTCTGATGCTCCCCCTGTAATTATGCTCTCTGAGTTGGATCCTTCAGAATTTAAGTTATCAGAACTATCAGAACTTGGCTTATCAGAACTTGATGAATCAGAACTTGAAGAGCCAGTTGTATGTTCTGATGCTTCTTGAGATGTGGTTGTATCTTCAGTATGCTCCCCCTGCACATGTGCATCTTCCTTTGGCGTATTCACCACAGTTTTAATAACATCAGAGTTTAATCCATCAGAGTTTGCAATATCAGGATTTAGACTGTCAGGATTTTCAGTATCATAATTTAAGTCTTCATTTTTAAATCTCAGCTGATCATGATCATTGAAATCTTCAAGTCCAGTAATCTTCTTATCATCAAAGGAGACATTGATAGATTCCATGACAACCCTTGTTCTTAAATTGTAGACTCTGAAGGCTTTTGTGGAAAGTGGATATCCAACAAAAATTCCTTCATCAGCTTTTAAATCAAATTTGGATAATTGTTCAGGGTGAGTCTTAAGAACAAAACACTTGCATCCAAATACATGAAAATACTTCAGATTTGGCTTCTTTTTCTTACCATCTCATATGGTGTCTTTCCATGCTTGTTAATGAGTGTTGCATTCTGAGTAAAACAAGTAGTCTGCACAGCTTCAGCCCAAAAATAGTTTGGTAGTTTTGCTTCATCAAGCATAGTTTGTGCAGCTTCAATAAGAGTTCTATTCTTTCTTTCAACAACTCCATTTTGCTGTGGAGTTTCAGGAGCAGAAAATTCCTGCTTTATTCCATGGTCTTTGCAGAACTCTTTCATGATCAAATTCTTGAACTCAGTGCCATTATCACTTCTTATAATCTTCACAGAATCTTTGACCAATTTATCCAGTTGCTTGACATGATCAATCAAGATAGATGTAGTTTCACTTTTTGTGTGCAGGAAATACACCCATGTGTATCTAGTGAACTCATCCACTATGACCATAGCATATTTCTTCTTTGCAATAGACTTGACATTCACTGGACCAAATAGATCTACATGTAGTAGGTGATAAGGCTCAAGAATTGATGATTCAGTCTTGCTCTTGAATGAAGATTTTCTTTGTTTAGCCTTCTGACATGAATCACAAAGGCCATCAGGAGAAAATACTGATTTTGGCAGTCCTCTCACAAGATCTTTCTTGACTAGTTCATTTATATTGTTGAAATTTAAATGAGAGAGTTTCTTGTGCCAATTCCAGCTTTCTTCAATTGATGATCTACTTAACAGACAGATTACAGAACCATCAGTACTTGTTGAAAGCTTGGCTTCATAAATGTTACCATGCCTGTTTCCTTTCAGAACAACTTTGCCTGTAGATTTGCTTACAACTTCACAGTGTTCTTCAAAGAAATCCACATGATAACCTCTGTCACAGATTTGACTAACACTCAGCAGATTGTGTTTAAGTCCTGAGACCAGAGCTACTTCTTTAATGATGACATTCCCAAGATTGATATTGCCATATCCCAGTGTTTTTCCAATGTTGTCATCTCCATAAGAAACACTTGGGCCAGCTTTCTCCATAAAGTCTGATAGCAGGGCTTTATTTCCAGTCATATGTCCTGAACATCCACTGTCCAGAACTAGGATGTTTTTCCTGTTGCCCTGCAATCACAAAGACCACTAATGATTAGTTTTAAGGACCCGGACTTGCTTGGATCCTTTGGCCTTATTAAGTTTGTTAACATTTGCAGCAGATTTAGCATCAGAGTTTATGTTAACATTTTTCTTATCAGCATTTATACTATCAGACTTTGTATCAGAACTTACACTAAAATGAACAATGCTAACTTTCTTTAAAGAAGGTTTTATTTGATAATAATCATAGCACAAACTATGATATTCCTTACAAGTATAAATGGAATGCCATAAACTACCACAATGAAAATAAGGATTTTGTGGTCTATATCTAACAGACTGACTCTTAACTCCTGACTTTGAAGGTAAGGAGTTTATGTTCTTATTCTTCCTGCAAAAAGAAGCCAGATGGTTAGAACTTCCACAGTTATAACATGTTTTTCTAGGAGCATCAGGAACAGGCTTATAATCATTGCTTTTATTCACACCTTCCTTTTCATTCCTATTTTTCCTAGGAGACTTTACCTTATTTACATTCTTAACATCTTTCAGCTTATGCTTAAGCTGCTTCTTTGTCATTAAGCCTACGTTAACTTCAGTTGTCTTTTCCTGTTTTAGTTTGTCAGAAGTTAATTCCTCTTTAACTTCTGATTTCTCAGTATCAGACTTTACAGCTACAAACTTAACAAGTTTTAACTTTGGCTTTTGTTTAACAACTATAGGCTTAATTTCTACAGTTCCTTTATCATTTTTATCATCTCCATAACCTAAGCCCTCTTTCCAGTTTCCACTACTTAACAAATTCTGAGTTGTTCTTCCAGAGTTAGTCTAAGTCCTGATAATCTCTCTTTCCTTTTCTAACTCAGTTTTTAGAGATTCATTCATTTTAAGTACTTCATCCCTAACATAGAAAACATAATCTCTATCTTTTTGAGTTTGATGGAACATGACTAACTCTTTTTCTAAATAATCATTCTTCTTTTTACAAGTAAGATTTTCAGAAGTTAATCTTTCACATGTTAAAGTTTGATCTCTATAACTAATGAACATGGTTTTACGATATCTTCTCAACTCATTAATGTCATCAGTATGAAAGGCATAAGTAGGTTGAGGTACCTTTAACTCAGCAGCTTCAGAACTGCTATCAGCATTTACCATCAAGGCATAGTTCACCTCACTTTCAGAATCTGAAGTGTCTGTCCAGCTTTTCTTCTTTATGACAAGAGTCTTGCCTTTGTCACTCTTCACTTTCTTGAAATCAGGAGATATGTGGCCTTTCTCACCACAGTTGTAGTATTTGACATTTGTGTAATCTCCTATGTCAGACTTCCCTCCTTTGCCTTCATATTTTCTGAAACTCTTCTTATCAGAACTTGCACCTTTCCTGGAAAACTTCTTTCCCTTCCTGAACTTTCTGTATGCAATCCTTGTGAATCCTTTCACCATAAGAGCACACAGCTTCATCATCTCTTCATCAGCATCTATCTCAGGAAAGCTTTCAGTTTTTGAGTCATCATCACTATCAGAACTTGATGACTCAGTTTCAGACTTTGTGATGAGCGCTTTTCCCTTGCCTTTCCTTGAGGTGACTGCTTTGGGGGATTCTTCCTCAGCCTTAAGAGCAACTGTCCTTGACTTTCCTCCTTTCCTCTTACTTCTCTGTTCCATCTCAAGTTCATTAGTCTTGAGCATTCCATAAATTTCATCAAGAGTTGTTTCTTCAAGGTTATAGTTGTCTCTTATAATTGTGGCCTTCAAATCCCAACTTTCAGGAAGAGCTAACATGAATTTAAGATTTGAATCTTCAAGATCATACTCCTTATCAACTAGTGACAAATTATTCAAGAGTTTGAAAAATCTGTCATATAAATCAGTCAATGACTCATTAGGCTTTGAGTCAAGGTGTTCATACTCTTGAGTGAGTATAGTCTTCATGTTCTTCTTAATTGAATCAGTTCCCTGGCATCTTGTCTCCAAGGCATCCCATATCTCCTTTGCAGTCTTGCAGTTAATTACCCTGTTTGACATTACATTATCAATGGCACTATGCAGCAAGTGTCGTACCTTAGCATCCTTAGCAATTGATGTGATATCTTCAGCAGTGTAATCACTCTTCTCCTTTGGTACAGACTTTGCTGCTTCACCTGCAACTACAACAACGAGTTTTCTTGGCTTGTGAGGTCCTTCATTGATTCTATCAAGATATTCTGGATCTGTAGCTTCCAGAAACATAGTCATCCTCACCTTCCATATGGGATATTCAGATGGTTTCAGTATGGGAACTCTAATAGCCTCATATCGACTATGGATTTGAGTTTTTGGAGGTTCCTCAGTTTTGGTGGGCTTGGTTGGAGTTTCTGCTTCAGACATGATTGTTTTAGGATCTTAAACTGTTTGTGTGTTAACAGATAGGCTCTGATACCACTTGTTAGGTCACACACACTGTAGAAGGGGGCTGAATACAGTGTATAGCACAATCAAATCAAATTTAAAGAACACAAGTAACAGAAAACAAACTTTATTAAACTCTGTTACAATGTAGAACTGTCCTCTCTCAGTGATGAACAAATATCACGAGAGCTGCTAGGGTTTTCAATGAATAATATTCTCGATAATGATAACACTTCTAGTGTAAACCCTATGTCTGTGTTTATATATTACACAATTACAAGATAATCGCTAATTGATATGGAATATAATTCTGCTTCCTAAAATATATCAATCATATATCTTTTCTTCCAAGTATTCCATTCTTCACAGAATTCCTTCTTCATGCATATCTCTTCTTACATTTGTCTTGATCTTCTTTCCTTTCAATCAGCCGCCTTCCTTATCTGAAAGTTTACTTTAAGTCCTGATATTATCTCCTGATAAATATCTCCTGAACCTTAAGTACTGATAACTTAAGTTCTGACTTCAGTATAAGTGCTGATTTCCAGTTAAGTACTGATTTATCCTGTTTAAGTAAGATCTGAAAACTAAACACAAATCATATTAGACATGACATTATCTAATATATCTAACAAAGTTCTAAACCCTTAAATTCACTTTTGCTTCATTAAAGATTAACACGCTATCTTATAAGTTCGTGACGCTCATAAGACGAATAAGCACAACCAATACTAGGTTATCATACAATCACCACACACTAAGGCATCAAAATGAATTAACTAAAGAAATCCATAAATAAATCCGTTAGAACCCCACGATAACGATTAGCCCATAATCGGACTCATCATCTAATCAATCTAGGCTTTGAGTCCAAACGAGAGAGTTGATCATCGACTTGATTATTAGTACCTTTTATGTCCTTGATCTCTAATTCAGATTCCTGAAGCAAAAGAACCCATCTAATCAATCTAGGCTTTGAGTCCTTCTTCAAGATGAGATATCGAATTGCAGCGTGATCAGTGAAAACTGTCACCTTTATCCCAAGCAAATAAGATCGAAACTTCTCAAAACCGTAGACAATGTCCAAAAGTTCTTTCTCCCTAGTTGTATAATTCAGTTGAGCACCATTGAGGGTCTTACTAGCATAGTAGACCACATGAAATATGTTGTTATTTCTCCGCCCAAGAATTGCTCCGACTGTATAGTCACTTGCATCGCACATCATCTTAAAAGGTTCATTCCTAAGACTTGGGTTTTAGCACAAGGATCACCTCACTTCACTTCAACTCACTGCGAAGAAAAGAAGACAAGCTACAAGCACACAAGCAATATATATTTGACGAGAAAATATATAAATCGACGCTATTACGCGTTAAATTATTCGGCTTTCACCACGCTAATACACGTTAAACTAGTGCGAAAACTATATAAAAGATTGCCGGGATATGTCACGCAAGGGATAAATCACACAAACAAAATGCAAGACAAGCAAATAAATATGAATGCAAGTGTGTGCTCTATTCGGCCAAGGATGAACACGGAACATGTAAGGGCCGAATGAACAATTTATAGGCTCGTTATTTAAGTCCTTTCAAGAGATAGAATGAAAGGGTCAAGGACTTAAGAATACAAGTCTATACATTGCTAAATGTACTTGGTAAATAGATCGAAACTATCGAAATGCAACCAATGTGCCTAGCAAAACTATTCGACCAAGAATAGTGAAACCGAATGCTTTCTCAGTCTCGTTTCTTTAAGTTCTTTCAAGAGAAAGTATGAAAGGGTCAATAATTACACAAGACTATAGCTAGCTTAGTGCATTATTAAAGAAATAAAAACAAGCAAGAAACGCAAGGCACTAGAGCTTTTGTATTCGGCCGAGTATAACAACTCGTATGGTCAAAAATTTGAACTTGCTTCTTCAAGTTCAAATGACCTAGTTTATTATGTTCTTGTTCAAGATAACTCCTATTGATAATCAAGATTCAAATAACAAAATCAAGACCAAACTTAGAAAAGATTTCGGTATTCAAAAACCAAGAATAAAACCACTTACGGTTTATGCTCGTTTAGGGACGTTGGTTTTAACCGAAAATCGTCTAAATGCCTTTAATCACTTCAAGCTCCTAATCTTGAGTGAAAGGAATTAAAATTCAGTAGATATTAGCTACTAACTCTTGGTATGTTCCTACTAAGGCTCCTAAACACACTACACGAATAAATTAATAACAAGTGCGTTTTTATGCCAAAGTTCACGGAACTTGCACCAAAGTGTATCAAATGGTTGGATCTAATAAGGAAAGGTTCAAGTATGCTCAATACACTAAAAATAAACCAATATTATCACTCTTAACCTTACAAAGGCTCAAGCTCCTCGAAATAGAGAAGACTACAGGAGATACGAGATGGTGAAGCCGAAAAATACACAAAACTAGTCGCCGGAAAAAAATAGCTGAAGGGTGGATTTGGCTACTGACTTTTCAAGGCTCAAGTGGTCACTCAAAGGCAGTAAAATAAGTCCAAGAAACGTTCCTAAGAGAGGGGGCCAAATGGGTGTGTGTTTGGGTGAGAAAGGGTGATAAAAACCAAGCCAAAATCAAGTTAAAACATTAAAGAAGGAGGGCTTAAGCTCTAGAAACATTTTTGCAATTTAGGAGTAGAATATAGAGTGTTTCTAGAGTGGTTTTATCAGCATAAGGTTGGCTCACCAGGGGCTTGGGGAAAGAGGAGGGTTAGGGGTCCTTTTATAGGCCAAATATTAGGGATTTTAGCTTTAGAATAAAGCTAACACATCTTCCAAGACAAGGACAAGTGGGGGCTGGTCCATAAAACTCATTTACAGCTGTAGGAATTCAAATTTGCAGGCCAAAAAGTGGTTTGACACGTTTTTGTATTATTTAGACAAAGCTGAAAACGTTCCGCGCGCTAATAGACGACCAAAATTGTGTATTTCACTAAAAATCGGAAAATCAATAAAATATTATGAAATTTTGGGGATCCTGTAGAAATAATATCTTCGGATCATGGTAAAAATTTCACCTTGAAATAATTTGAGCATCTATGACTTTTAAGCGACCGATAAATCAATTACGTATCGTTTTAGGGGTTCCGGAAAAAAGTCATGCTAAAATGACAAAAATAATATATATGAAATAAGGCAAGATAAGAAAGAAAAATCCCAAGTTTCAAGTCTAAAAGACATTTGGAAGTATTGTTTAGGATTTTTACGAATGTTAAAGCAGCCTTTCGAAGCGCTCGGAAAATACATTTGTCTTTACCGACGAGGTAGACAAAAGTTTTGACTTCAAAACTATTAAATAATAATATTCCTTATAAAATAATGATTATGAGGTCCAAGTAATAATTATCTTTGAATTTTATATGATTTTATCCGGATAAATAAGGATTTACGGGTATTTTGGAATAAAATCTGTTTTGGGTCTTTTGGCATGACTTTTGGCACTAAAAAATTTGAACATAAATATTCAATAAATATATTCAATATATTTAAGAGTAAAACATTTAATTGTGACATGCTTTTAAATAATTTGATCATTTTTGGTTCGTAAAAGCAGTGTTCGAAAGTTCTCGGTTTCTGTGCCTTTAGCCGTAAGCCTAGGTTTGTTTGACAAAAACAACCTGATATATAATATATCCTTGAGTTGATATATCTATCCCAAGTCATTTCATTTGAAGATGTGTCGGAAAGCATTTTAGTACGGTTTATCCAAAATGACTTAGTTCGACTTGATTCCGGTAAGTGCCTTACATAAAACCCTAAGCGAGGATTCTACGTGACCTAAGAATCCAATTTAACTCTCACTTTTACTTTCGACAAATCACCAAAACCTAAAGGGTAAAAGCGTTGTCCTCTCAATATTCCCCTTTTTGGTATTTGTCAAAACCTACTAATGAAAATTAAATATGCGTGTGCAATAACTACTTCCCCTAAGTGTATACATGATGCAAGATACAAATAAAAATATGGAGAGTAGCTTCCCCTAAGTATAAGCACACAAACAAGCAAACACGTAAGCAATAAAATAAGCACGTAAGAAGGAGAAAATTTTATAAGTTACCCCTTGTGACAAGTGTCGGAACTTATCACTCCGTATGATCCTCTTTCGTACCTACAAAACAATGTTAGCACAAGTAATATTCATTTTTATCCCGTAGAATACTTTCTTCCCCTTTTTGACAAAAGCCAAAAAGTGAGAATTAGTATTGAGGGAGGGAACAAGGGAAGTGGATTGGTACGTGATTAAATCCAAATTATTACAACCAACACAACACCAATCTCCTTATTACTCTGAACCAGTCAAAACATCCCGAATCTTCATATTTAGGACTGGTTATTAATTACAAATTCGTCAAAATCGAATTTGTTCCAAATTGATTGCAACAGAATCAATTTTGAAATCTGCATTTGGATATAAGTTATTAGTATCATATCTTCATTAGGAACATAACAATTTATAACAAAAAGTTTGAGAAATTTGGATCGAATTGTTTCAAGTTTGTTCGAATTTTCCAGAAATTCGAATTTTCCATATTTAAGCCCATGATACATTAAGTTTCTGCAAACATTCATCATTTAACATTGTTAGTACTTTTATAAAAAATCTGCAATTATATATCGAGTACTTAACAATTTATTCGATTTAGCTAGATTAATTGAATGCAAGGAATATTAAGTCATGCTTTTAATTCGAGATAAAATCTAGCTATAGCAAAATATCATTAAACCTACTAACTACGAAATTTTAAACTATAAAGAGCCGTAGAGGTTTAAGGATAGTATGTTACACAACCGAGTATATATATTACCAAAAATAATTCTAAATACACAATAGTTATTCTATTTTACACAAAAAAACAAATCATGCTAATTTAGCAAGATAAAATTGTAGATTAGTAGCCGATGTGTTTCTTTTGGTCGAGTAGCACACCATCTTGGAGTTTAAGTCCTGAAACAAGCACAAAGGTATTAGTCCTTAAGCACAAACTTTGCCAAATTTTACACCTAAAAAAATTGCAACTTAAAATCCATAGCAGAAAACACAAATGTGATAAGCTCAATTCTGCACAATAAATTTTGGTAAGGGGGAGGGGGCCAGGGTTCAGACTTCACATCATTACCCTACTACATATACACAAGTTAGTAATCTTTCTCAAAGTGACAAATATAACAATTGAACTTAAGTTTGAGATAAGGAATACAAACAGTGCTATAGAGTAGTTCCAAATCCAAAAGAACAAGCACCAAAGCTGAGATTTCATCCTGAAATAATCACAAATGCAAGTGATTTTCTACATGTGGCTAGTTCCCCCTGGGAACAGATCAAAGGAGCCTCGCAGGAGCCCCCAGGCAGTCCATAGGATCAGTGGCATATGTGTGCTTGGATCCTAGTATGCTTATGCAGCAGTTCTAAGTCAATGAATATTAGAAAGATTAAACAATTGCAAAAGAAAGCATACTGCATCTGCATTAACCAACACAAACTAAGGCATAGCAGCCTACAACCATCCAACTGAAACACAAACTAAGCATAAAAACAACAAACCAGTTTGTTACTGGTACCCAATCAAGGAAACACTAACAAACTAGACAACTTAACCAACTAGCACAAAACAGATAGTGCTATAAGCAAAAGGCATGCAAATATAAACCAACTAATCAACCTGATTATAAGAATCAGAATTGATTACAGAATCAACTAAAGAAACATTCTCACTAGCCTTAGTGTCATCTCCATTTCCAGCAACATCCTCATCTTTGCCAACTATTTCCATATCAACATTGTTGATTTCCTCAATGACAATAGCAGGAGCAGCTTGAGTAGAGGCAGAGTCAAACTAAATTTGAATAAATTGAGAGAGATTACTCTCCACTGCACTCACTCTACCAATAACTGAGCCCAAGACAGTCATAAGAATGTCAACCCTTCCCAACAACTCAGTAAATTTTTCATTTAAAATATCATATTTGAGTTTTAAGTCCTTGTAATTCATGTCATTTTCTTCACATTTTCCAGAAAGCTTAACTAGTACATTAGAATATGCAACTAGCTGGGCATGAGTAGGACTGGAAGTGGGGACAACACTTGGAGGAACAGCAACAGTAACAGCAGGAAAAACATTCACATAAGAAGGAGCAGGCAAAACACAAACTGGAGCAGACAAATCATGCAAGGAAACAGGCAAGGAAGGCATGGAAACAGACACAGGAGCAGGCACATCATCACCAATCATAATAGGCATGTCATTCACAAAAGTCTTAGCAGGCACAAACTCATAAAATAAAGGAACAGGAGGCAAAGAACCAAACTGAATACTAACAGAAGGAGGGATGACATTTTCTAGTAAAGGCAAGACAGTCCTAGGAGTCTTATCAGAAATGCTAGGGTTCACATAGAAATGGGGGTGAGCAAGCAAGTCACAATGGAAGTACTCAAACACATGAGTGAGAAGAAGACTATAAGGCATATAACCATATTGAGCAGCAGAAATCATTTTTGTCAAGATCACATAAGGCAAGTTAAAATCAACAGATTTTTAAGCAAATTTGTACATGATTTTAAGCTCTACAAAGTTCACAAACTTGTTTGTGTTTAAAGGATAAAATCATTTTTGACAATTTCAGCAAGGACTTGATAAAAAGAAGTAAAGTGCTCATAGGTTATACCCTTATCTTTTTTAAAAACATTTTTAAGGACTTCTTTCCCACAAAAAACAGTGAGGAACTTATCAAGTTCATCATTGTCGAAGGTGAATGTGGAAGAGACATCAACTGGTGGCAAACTCAAGATGGAAGAATCAAGTTTGAGAATTTTTCCCAACTTAGCATAATCAATAACAACATATTTGCCATCAATTTTGGAAGTAAGAAAACAAACTCTGTTTTCCCCATACCCCAACCACATGTTACTATAGAACTCAGTGACAAGTTCTGTTAAGACTCTCCTAGTAGGGTAAAACAACAAGGTTTCCCACTTAGCAATAGCAAACAAGTGAAACAACTCAGAATCTCTATCCAAAATGACAACTCTACCAGTTAAGATCCTTGCCTTAGCAAATTTCTTTTGGTTATCAGTGGTCATTTTGGCTTTCTTAGCTAACCTAGACCTAGCAGCAAGGGTGCCCTCGGGAAAAGACTCAACAGGCAAAGAAGAAGGAGAACTGAACAAATTGAGAGTGGTGTCAACTGGTGTTTTGGTCTTGGTGTGCAATGGGTGTGTATTTATAACTAGCAAAGAGAAATGAATGCAGGAGATATGCAGCTAACACAACAATAAACACTCTCTTAAATAGCCAAACACAGCACATAAAATCCGTAACACCCCCAAATCCGGGGTCGGGGATCCAAGTTGTCACGAGTTCCATTTCCCTTAATAACACTCAATCTTAATAAACAACCAACTACTGTGTAAGGTGACCCCACAATACACACACCCCCCAAGTTATAGTCTCATAGATGAATAAAAAAAATAACACAAGTCATTTTATTCCACAATTATAAGTCATTACACCTCAAAAGGGTTTTGAATAAATTTACATATTCTTTGCCATTATTACAATTCATAAATATACATAAGTCTGGTATATCAACAGTTGAAAACCTAGCCTATCGGTAGTTTCTACCTCAGCTACAGCGGCATCAACGCCTACAGGAAACTGTGGAACGTATCCTATCCGCTCGCAGATTGAGAGCTTGATCTTGTTCATCTTGTCTAGCTGTTGTTGTGTAATGAAAGAATAAATCAAGGGTGAGCAACAAGCCCACCAAAATAACATGTATAATAATTTATAATATATTAGCATTCTCATAGTACTCATGAAAGTCTTGGTCAAGAAGAATTGAACCAAGTTTGATATCTTAATGCGACGGAGTCACAAAATATCCAGCATATATATACATATATACTTTTCAAAATCTTTGGAATCCTCTGACATGTATAATATACACAGAGTTCCAATTTATAACTGTATAAAAATATTATTACAAGGTGATCTCATATATCTAACCTTGTCTCAACGTTTTTCTGAAAATCTTTGTCATGCATAAGATAATCATTTACTAGATATAAGTTGAAAAGATGAAGTTACAAGATACTCCAATATACTTATATCTTTTTCCGAATACTCCTTGAACTCCCACCGTTCAAGGTATAAATAGTCCATCCCATAGGTGAAGCTATATGATAAAACTTATATAGAATCAATCTTTGAAATATCATCCAAAATGAAATGAAGTTACGAGATACTTCATTTGATGACAACATCATTTTGAAAACTCGACCCTGCCAACACTCAACAATCGCCCAACCGTAGCCAATCTATCGAAGTGCTCTGGTTAGTGTTGCAGAAATATCCAACTGGATGATGAACTCATTACGGGAGTTTACCGCGCCAGGAAGACCACTCACGATGATCAGTCGCAGTAGTGCAACCCCACCATTTTCTACATGTAGAGGAGAACAGTCGGATTTACTTATCGACCGAACGCTGGACTCCTAAGGAATGGACCGTCTTAGCGGAACTTCCGGGCCATTTGGGACAATATAATAAGGTTAGGCCGACGCCACTCGACCACTTACGCCACTCCTAGTTCAGATGAAATCCATAACTCTGATACGTAAAGCTCGTCCCCCCTTTCTGCAAGTAGAAACTTATTGATACGGCTCCACCAAGAAGTCGTATCTAGTTGGAAAGGAAAACTCACCGATATTTCCCAGGCGATGCCTGTTAATGGATTAACTTATTCCAAGAATTTTACTTCCTGAGTGTTGGGTAAGTAATCAAATACTCTTTTATCAAAACAGCAACCTTGTAGCGAATATAAAAATACATCACGGAGCCGGATCCCTAAGATTTTTGAGCGAGTATTCAAATCCCCTTCGAAAGAAAGATCTTAAATTTGAAAATGAGTTTTGGGATCCGCTCTTACTTTCAAAAATAGTTTTGATAAAGTTTGAAAACAATCTCTGGAAATATTTAAAGTAAGAATGATTTGATAGTATCAATCATTTTCCGAATACTTGGCGAATATTGTCACATTATTCTTTAAGAAAATAAAGAATATTATTTAATAAAATAAGCGGAGTCATAAGTCCTCGAATGAATATTCAAACTAATATTCATTAAATAAAATAAGCGGAGTCATAAGTCCTTGAATGAATATTCAGACTAATATTCATTAAATAAAATAAGCGGAGTCATAAATCCTCGAATGAATATTCAAACTAATATTCATTAAATAAAATAAGCGAAGTCATAAGTCCTCGAATGAATATTCAGATTAATATTCATTTATTAATAGAAATAAAATAAGTTTCATAAGTAGAAACTCTATTCAAATAATTAAACTAGTCTTTGATCGTAATAGGAATCTTAAATGAATATTCAAAAAAATAATATTCACTTATAATATAAAACTATCGAATAAACATTATTCGATCAATAGTTTTATAACTATTTATATATATATAATATACTCGGAAACATCGCCTCCCGGTTTAGAAAAATGTTCAACTCTGGGTCCCTTATACTAAGGGTGTACGCATGTACTGCTTATCTCTAACATAGGTATTATGCAGTTTATAAGCATTTGAATCAATAATGAGATATCAAGATTACGAAACATGCATGCATATATATCATATCAACATGCTCCAATATATCGCAACATTTGCTAATAACAATCATGCACTTATCACAAGATAATGCATATACACATATATATCACAACAACAGTATAACGGGTAGAAAACTTGCCTGAGTGCTCCGGGGTAGATCTAAGCTTAGAGTGGGTCCGGTAACCTATGAACAACAACATAAGCCAGAATTAAACCACGGTCTCTTAAGAAACTAGACTTTATCCACTTAGACCCAAATGTTCGCTTATACGCTTAACGATTTGCGTTAATCGCTCGCGCACCCTCGGATCCACCAATTTTAATAAATTAATCGTTACGAATTTTAAGGCGACTCTTTCGTGAGAACTTTACTAACTGACTAATTAATCTTATATAATTGTTTCGTAATCCAATTAGTCTTTTAAGGGCCTTAAACAAGGTTTCAAAGTTAAGCGAGGGGCAAAGGTTCGTTCGCGAAATACTGTAACTTAAAATGGTCATTTCTCCTAAACCGTAAATCGGATATAAGCGAACCACATACCAAAACGAAGCTTACAACATGATATAGCTAAACATGGCAAGGTTACAGATTGGTCAGTGAGCTTTCTTTCCCGAACACTAAGTACAAGCAGTTGAATGAAAATGGGCATTACGACGGCTATGTTTACGCGATTACCAATGTTCATACCACTACAATTAACCACCAATCAACTCATAACCATCAATACAACAAAATTTCACCTAAACCATACCACATCAGTCCGTAACCTCCAAGTTTTTCAACTCAAACAACCACAATCAAGGCCTATGAACTATAATCAAGCTTCAATTACCAAAACACTTCCAAATCAAACCAAACTACTAATAATCACAATCCATACTTCTCATTTCACAAAACCAACCATTAAACTTACTAACAAATAAAGTAAAGGCTAGGGTTTGAAGTGTATACCTTCCTTGGTAGGTGTTAAGTTGCTAGGAAGCCTTAGGGAGCCTCCTACAAGCTTGATCTTTCCAAAGAAATCAAGAACACAAAGTTAGGTTTTGAAGTTTCCAAAAGTCCAATTGAAAGAACTGTAAAAATCAGGGTCTTACCATGATTATTTGGACGAGACTTGTGAACAAGAGTTGTAGGCCATCTCAATACCTTTCCAGCGAGCTATAGAACACAACATTTGAGTGAGTATTGAAGGAGATATGGAAGTTTGAAGTTGCTGGTATTGTTTTGGCCGAGAGCTTTTGTTCTTGGAAGCAAAAGTCAACTTTGATTTTTGTGTTATGAATTGTTGGTTGCTTCTCTTTTTGCTTTACTAATTAGATTGAACCATGGTAAGAATACTTAGCTAATAATCATCCAACAAAACAAATCTACTTGTCATGCTTATGTCATCTTTCTTATGTCATCCATTTGCCACATGTCTTTGTCTTATGGTTTGATGATGTCATAATACCTTGGATTCTTGTGCAAGCTTGTCTATTGGTTGCGTATTTATTTTACGGTTCGCTTAACTTTCGTTCTCGTTATCCGTTTGAGGGATCATATCCGGCATCTTATTATTTGAGCTTTCTTAAATCTTTCCTAATATTTTATAATCCTTTAATGATCCTCTCTTATAATCCTTAATTAAAATCCTCTTAATTATGTTACCTTATACTCAATTCTTCCTGTATTTGGTGGATCTTCGGGAAAAATCAAAGTGTCCGGATTCGAATTCTAACGACCTTTACATACACTCATTTATTTTATGGAATACTAATACGATCTTAGAATTTCCATAACAGTACTCCTATATAGCGTGGTCTGATAATTTTCCTTAATCAGCATCATCAGCAAAAAGTTACCATTCATCAGTGTTTCAAAAATTCCAAAAATTGGGGTTATTACAAAATCAGTACATGGACAGTGACAGACAGTAGAACACAGTAAAAAGTAACCTAGGATTGACAGTTAAAGGACAGCACGGTATAGGTAAGTACACAGAATTTCAGGAAGTACTATCACACATCAATCTGTCAAGATCCAAAAAGCTGAGTATCATCATTTACAATAATGCCAAAACCAGATACCATCATACAAACAAGATAGGAAAGGATAATACCATTTAGGGAAATAGTGAACACATTTAATGCAAAGTCGATAGCATGCAGCAAAGAGTAGATATTTGTATAAAACAAATACTATTAATGCAAAGAAGGTCATTTCAACTTGCACAATAGGCATGGCTTAGTATCAAAAGAAATCAACAGCTCATAAGCATGCACATCTTACAACTAATACACTGCATATATATCCATTGCATAAATATCAACCACACAAATGTACACAAATATCAAACTGCACAAAGCTCCATAATAATGTGCAACACATTTAGTAAATACCAAAAACAACTAAGTGCACATGAAAAAGTGTTAACAAACTAAGTGAGATGCAACTAACTGCTTAGACTTAATGTAACAAAAGTTTCAAGATAATCAGATAGCACATAAGACATAAGACAGTTAGGTTCCAAGTGCACACGTGTGTGTGTGTTCAATGCATAAGTGAGATACACTAAACAGGATGACACAAATAGAGCACCTTAAACAAATAGCTCACACAAAGCACTTAATCACATATTAAAACTGTCAGACTTTAGTTTTTAATTCAAGGATAAATTTCTCAAAATTTGAGAATCCAAGAATTAAATACATTTCTCAAGTCTATTTTAGCCACAAAAATAACAATAACTCTACATGCTCAGGGTAAATCTAGAGTTAAATCAAGGCAAACATGCAAAAAGCTCTAACTTAAATGACTCACACCATAATAAGCACAACAATCAGAGATGCAGGGCAATTCCAATTTTATAACTAAGAAAGCATAAGTAAGATACACAACTGATCAGGCATACAAAGCTCACATAAACACTAGATAACAAACCAACCATAATTGTAAGCACATAATTCAATCAACCAAGGCGTATCCATCAAACACACTTACAATGACTATTATATGGTCCTAACATGAATATCCTCAGTTAATCAAACTATATACATACACATACATACTACTACATCAATCAACATAATCATTCATATCATATATGCTTTAAAACTGTAATCAAGATAAGGCATAGATGTAGCCGTATGTGAAGAACACGAATTGATCCACAAAACACACAAACACCTCAAGGTAGATGGAACTCCAATAACAAGAAATCTGCAACATAAATTAGTACAGCAGAATAAAAGCATTAGACGCTGGAATTTCAACAATATAGAGATTCAAGTGAATGAAACTCCAAAATAAATAAAATTATCGAATTTTTTAAAGCCAATCAAGGGACTTTCCTGAAATGAGAAAGATGACCAATAAACCAACACGAGAAGAGCATGAATTGCATGAAACAACAACGAAACAGAGTCGAATTGAAACCAATCGAAGAGCTAGGGTTTCGAGGGTTTGACATTTAGGAAACAGAATCATGCTATATGGGTGTGTATCGATGTGTTTTGAGGAGAGAATCACGAATATGAGATCGATTTTCATCGAGGTTGAGTTTTTTGATCGGAAAGGAGCAATCGCCGGTTAAGTTTGAGATAGATATAGAGAGAGAGAGAGAGAGAGAGAGAGAGAGAGAGAGAGAGAGACGAGAGGCGCGTGTGAGAGAGAGAGACACGTCTGTACACGGCTGAAAACACGCACACACAAAATGATATATACTCCTTGATTTAGATGGTTCAGATTCGTCCGCCTTTTCAAATCAACGAACCAGATTAATTGATTTTTACTTTTATATTCCTAAACTCGGGAAAATGAAAAGTTAAATCATAAAATCAGTTTTATTTATTTTAAATAAATTCAATATATATTCAGAAATTATTTCCTTAAATCACAAAAATAAAATTGCAATTTTATGGATTTAATTTTGAATTCCTTGAATTTTATCTAAAATCAAAACCGAATTATTTCTAGTCCAAATATCTCTAAATATATCATTTTAAATTTGAAAAATGATATAACATTTTAGAACAATTATTTTTGGACATAAAAATATGATTTTCCACATTTTTATGCATTTTCCACATTTTTATATTAATATTACGATACTTGCAATATTTAAAATGTGTAGATGTCGTAAATAACATTATATTATTTTTCAAATAATAATATTTGAAAAACTTGATTAAATTTAAATAGCTCTAATATTTTACCCCGAGTTTTGAAATATTCGATATTCCAAGGCCATGCAAAATAGAACCATTTAAATTTATCCTTTCATCTTAAAATATATTCAAGATGGTTTTTAGACAAATCATAAATATTAAAAATAATATTTACGTTAATCAAATATATTGCAGAGAAATCTAAACTTTGGACAACCAAAAATCCGCTCATACAATATGCTTAATTTATTTGGCCAAAAATCAAATTGCGTATACTTTCAAAATGAAAGTCTAACTAAATATAGAATATTTCTATATTTAATTAAGATTTGCATTCCTAAGAGCAATCGCAGCTTAGTGAATCTTTCAGAATGCAAAGGCTTCGTGAACATGTCGGCAATATTATTTTCGGTATCAACATGATCCATTAAAATATCACCTTTATTGACATGATTACGTAAGAAGTGATGTTATCAATGTGCTTTGTACGAGAGTGCGACACCAGATTTTTACTTAAATTTATTGCACTCGTATTATCACACAAAATTGATACCGCGTCAAATTTAATCATATAGTCGGCTAATGTTTGTTTCATCCACAATATTTGAGCATAACATTTTGCGACCGCTATATATTTAGCTTCCGCGATAGACATGGATACATAATTTTGTTTCTTTGAAAACCAAGAAACTAGGCATCCACCGAGGAACTGACAAGTACCGCTAGTGCTTTTTCTATCGATTAAATGACCCGCATAATCCGAGTCAGAAAAACATACTAGGTCCAATGGTAATCCTTTAGGATACCAAAGTCCGAGTTCAGTGGTCCCCTTAAGATATCTAAAAATCCGTTTAACCGCGGATAAGTGAGATTCTTTTGGATCCACTTGAAATCGTGCACATTTGCAAACGCTATATTGAATATCCGATCTACTAGCAGTAATATATAATAAAATGCCTATCATACCGCGATATTTCTTGTTTTCTACCGATTGACCAGTCTCGTCTGCAATTAATTTCTCCAAAAGAGACATAGGAGTACTAAGTGGTTTAGCATTCTCCATCTCAAATTTCTTAAGCATTTCCTTGCAATACTTAGATTGAGATATATGAATGTCTTCATCGGATTGCTTAATTTGCAACCCTAAGAAGAAATTTAGTTCTCCCATCATGCTCATTTCGAATTCTTTACTCATTATTTTCGAGAATTCTTTATATAGTGATTCTTTGGTTGACCCAAAAATAATATCATCTACGTAAATTTGAATGAGCAAAATATCTTCACCTTCATACTTCGTAAATAGAGTCATATCGGCTATTCCCATTTTGAATCCACTATTCACTAGGAAGTTGCTTAAACGCTCGTACCAAGCTCTCAGAGCTTGTTTTAGTCCGTATAAGGCTTTATAAAGTTTATACACATATTCCAGATGTGTTAAATCCTCAAATCCCGGAGGTTGTCTTACATAGACTTCTTCTTCTAAGACACCATTTAGGAATGCTGATTTAACATCCATTTGATAAACCTTGAATCCCTTATGACACGTAAATGCTAAAAACATATGAATTGCTTCGAGTCTAGCTACGAGAGCATAACTTTCATCATAGTCTATTCCTTCCATTTGTGTATAACCTTGAGCTACTAGTCTATCTTTATTTCTTACCACAGTTCCACTTTCGTCTAATTTATTTCGAAAGACTCATTTAGTTCCAGTCGTGGAGGTATTGGGCGGAGGCGGAACTAGTTCCCAAACATTACTACGAGTGAATTGATTTAATTCATCTTGCATCGCAAGAATCCAATCCTCGTCAAGTAAAGCTTCTTTAGCCGTTTTGGGTTCTATTTGTGATAGAAATGCTAAGTGACTAGCAATATTCTGTACTTGAGATCGAGTTTGAACTCCTCTAGTTAGGTCTCCCACAATATTTTCGATAGGATGACATCTAACCCAAGATATATTCGGATGTAGTCCATTACCGACTTTAACTACTTCGAGAGGATTATTAGGAGCAATTGTTCCATGATCAAAAGCATCAATTTGTCTAATGGTGTTTTCCACATTTTCTTGACAATCAACTTTTGGATCATTATCCTCTTCGACCAAATCTTTATACTTCGAATGTGGTTTAGATTCATCGAAAACTACATTTAACGATTCTTCCACCATCAAAGTTCTAAGATTGAATACCCGATAAGTTTTGATTGTATTTGAATATCCAAGAAATACGCCCTCACTAGATTTTGGGCCGAACTTCGTTAAATAATATTTTGTATTCAAAATAAAGCACTTACTTCCAAATACTTTGAAGTAACTTATCTTGGGTGTTTTATTAAAAGAAAGCTCATATGGAGTCTTCATTTTAATAGGTCTTAGTAGTACTCTATTAAGAACATAGAAAGATGTTGACATCGCTTCGACCCAAAATTTTTTAGGTCTTCGATATTCATTCAACATTGTATTTGCTATTTCTTGCAACTTTCTATTCTTCTTCAACTACACCATTTGATTGGGGTGTATAAGGAGGATAGAAGTTGTGAGTAATACCACTAGTTTTACAAAAGTGTACAAACTCGGAATTTTGAAAATCTTTTCGATGATCCGTCCTTATATAGATGACAGACGTTTCTTGTTGAGTTTGTATCCTTTTACAAAGAGCAATAAATGATTCAAGTGCATCGCTTTTTGTTTTTAGGAATTCCGTCCACGTATAATGTGAGAAGTCATCGACCACTACTAGAGTGTACGAACATCCTCCCAAACTTTGTACGGGAACGGGTCCCATAAGATCCATATGTAGAAGCTCAAGTGGTCTAGTAGTAGACACGATGAATTTGGCTTTATGAGATGCTTTAATTTGTTTGCCAATTTCACATGCTTCACATATATGATCTTTTACGAAATTGAGTTTTGGTAAACCACGAACATGTTCATTCGAACAAATATTCTTAACGAGTTTCATATTAATATGACCCATCCTTCGGTGCCATAACCAAGGATCCTCATTTGTGGTAACTAAACACACATTTTCGTAATTGTTAATGTTACAAGCGTATACATTATTATCTCTTGGACATGTTATAACCAGTCTTCCATTATTATCAAAGACGGAACAATGAGTTAGATAAAATGTAACCTTGCATCCATTATCACAAAGTTGACTAATTAACAACAGATTATACTTTAATCCTGTGACTAATTATACGTCACATATTTTAAAGTTTTTATTGCCAAGATCACCAATACCAATGATGTCACCTTTGCTACTATCACCAAATGTGACAATTCATGCGGTAACTTTTCTAATGTTGTTCAAAAGGGATTTATTACCTGTCATGTGTCATGAACAACCACTATCAAGATACCACCCATTTTTCTTAGCAGCAAGGCACACCTCTTGACATTTAGTCGAAGCTTCTATCATTTATTTTTCATCACCAATCGCCATCAAGCACAAGTTCCTGACCTCTTCACTTTGTTCAGGAGCTTCTTCATCCGCTTAAGTCCCATCCATTCTCGGCAACAAGGCTTCGGCCTTTAGCCAATTTTTGGACATTCCCGTTTAAAGTGACCGGGTTGTTTACATTCGAAACACAAATCATGTGCTTCTTCGTTTGACGATTCCTTCGGCTTAGGGGCAACAAAATTATTCGAAAAATTCGAATTATTATTATCATTATAACCGTTATTCGGTTGTTGCATCCCTTTGCCTTTGTTAAAGTTCGAAGGTTGGAAATTATTACTCTTGTAATTCGGTCTTCCTTTCGAGTTAAACACACGTTGTTGATTACCTGACTTAAGGAAACCTGTTTCGTACCTTTGAGCTTTACTTTGCAAAACCCGACGAAGTTGTCTTGAAAGTAGTGCAATCTCTAATTCATCGAGATTTTTCAACTCTTCGTTCAACTCATCATCATTTTCATCTTCATCGATTAAAATTGCTTTTAAGTCTATATTCTTCTCTTTATCTTCAACTTTAGGAATAACCTTTTCCAGAATATTATCCTCTTCGTAAGCACGAAAGTTTCCGAACGAGCTATCGATAGTATATGAATTGAGGTTATGCATTTCTTTTATTGTGGTAACTTTAACTTTCCAACTAGGAGGCAAAGCTTTCAAAATCCTACGATTTTTCTTGTTCGTAGTATAAGCTTTTCCGAGTTGTGAAAGTTTATCGATTATACGAGTAAACCTCGTTTCCATATCGATGATAATCTCGTTTTCGAGGAGTTTAAAATTTTCATATTCTTGTATCAAAGTATCCATTCGGGATTCTTTAATATCTTTTATACCCTCGTAAGTAATGACTAATTTGTTCCACATTTCTTGTGCGGACTTGGAGTTATTAACACGTTTGTATTTTTTTTCCGCAAGTGCACAAGTCAAGACCATTTCCGCTTTAGCGGCTATGTTCATTTGACTTTCTTCTTCGGGGTTATATTCGCTAACTTTCTTCTCGACAAGTTCATCACCTACGCTTTTCATAGGGACTAAAACACCATCTTCAATGGCCATCCAGACCTTAACTCCTTGTGATCTCGCGTATATTTTAAAACGCGTTTTCCACGTTGCAAAGTTTGTGCCATCAAAAATAGGTGGTCGAGAACTCGAAAGTCCTTCCCCGCAACCAATCGTACTTAAGTACGCCATAAAAAGTTGTCCTTAATATAGTTTTACGTAACAACTTTTATAATAGTCGATAACTTCGTTAGGATCTACTTTTTGTCGTATTCCTCGATTATCGTAATAATCGATATATACGGTCAA
The DNA here is from genome assembly GCF_009905375.1 of Apium graveolens. NCBI lineage: Eukaryota > Viridiplantae > Streptophyta > Magnoliopsida > Apiales > Apiaceae > Apium > Apium graveolens. Next base: position 25,198,498 of record NC_133654.1, on the reverse strand, counting down.
AAGCACTGCTCTGATACCAACTGATAGGTCCCGCGAGTGAGTTCGATAAGCTAGAAGGGGGGTTGAATAGCTTATCACCTTTTTAAAATTTAAGAGCTTGGATTTTTGAAATTTCTTTTCTCCTCTTTAACGTTAACTACTTGTAAGCAAGCTAGTTAGGTGCGGAAAATAAAGATATGAAAAGAAGATGCACGACACGGTCTATTTATCCTGGTTCGCGGTGGCTAACTCAACAAACGGAGTCCACTCACCCCTACTCCAGTCCCCGAGCTCCTCCCCGAACTCGAGATTTTCTATACTATAAAGAACCTCCTCTATAGTAGGCGGAGAAACCTTTACAAACTAACCACTATTTAAATATCTTGGAACGTTACACACACGTAACTTCCTCAAAATAAATAGCAACCCTATTACAAGACTATCTTGGAGCGTAATAACCTAGTCACCTCCTCAAGCACTCGTAAATCCTTTTACGTAGCCTTCATCCTTCTTCTTCTTGGAGGGTCTCGGATCTAGGTCTTAGATCTCAGGTCTTTCCTTTGCCTCACGGTGCAAAGACTACTAACTCCCCGTTATTATGCCTAAGACTTGGGTCTTAGCACAAGGATCACTTCACTTCACTTCACCTCACTGCAAATAAAAGAATATTAGCTACAAGCACACAAGCAAACAAGCAATATATATTTGACGAGAAAATATATAAATCGGCGCTATTACGCGTTAAACTATTCGGCTTTCGCCACGCTAATACGCGTTACACTAGTGCGGAAACTATATAAAAGATTGTCGGGATATGTCACGCAAGGGACAAATCACACAAACAAAATTCAAGATAAACAAATAAATATGAATGCAAGTGTGTGCTCTATTCAGCCAAGGATGAACACGGAACACGTAAGGGGCGAATGAACAATTTATAGGCTCGTTCTTTAAGTCCTTTCAAGAGATAGAATGAAAGGGTCAAGGACTTAAGAATACAAGTCTATACCTTGCTAAATGCACTTGGTAAATAGATCGAAACTATCAAAATGCAACCAATGTGCCTAGCAAAACTATTCGACCAAGAATAGTGAAACCGAATGTTTTTCCGTCTCGTTTGTTTAAGTTCTTTCAAGAGAAATTATGAAAGGGTCAAGAAATTAATAACACAAGACTATAGCTACCTTAGTGCACTTGTTAAAGAAAGAAAAACAAGCAAGAAATGCAAGGCCTTTTGTATTCGACCGAGTATAACATCTCGTATGGTCGAAAATTTGAACTTGCTTCTTCAAGTTCAAATGGCCTAGTTTGTTATGTTCTTGTTCAAGATAACTCCTCTTGATAATCAAGATTAAAATAACAAAATCAAGACCAAACTTAGACAAGATTTCGGTATTCGAAAACCAAGAATAAAACCACTTATGGTTTATGCTCGTTTAGGGAAGTTGGTTTTAACCGAAAAATCGTCTAAATGCCTTTAATCACTTCAAGCTCCCAATATTGAGTGAAAGGACTTAAAAGTCAGTAGATATTATCTACTAACTCTTGGTATGTTCCTACTAAGGCTCCAAAACACACTACATGAATAAATCAGGAATACGTACGTTTTTATGCCAAAGTTCACCGAACTTGCACCAAAGTGTATCAAATGCTTGGATCTAACAAGGAAGGGTTCAAGTACACTCAATACACTCAATACACTCAAAATAAACCAATCTTATCACTCTTAACCATATAAAGGCTCAAACTCCTCAAAATAGAGAAGACTACAAGAGATACGAGATGGTGTAGCCGAAAAACACACAAAACTAGTCGCCGGAAAAGTCACCGGAAAAAATGGATGAATGGTGGCTTTGGCTACTGAATTTTCAAGGCTCAAGTGGTCACTCAAAGGCAGAAAAATAAGACCAAGAAATGTTCCTAAGAGAGGGGGCCAATGGGTGTGTGTTTGGGTGAGAAAGGGTGATAAAAACCAAGCCAAAATCAAGTTAAAACATGAAAGAAGGAGGGCTTAAGCTCTAGAAACGTTTTTGCAATTTAGGAGCAGAATAGAGAGTGTTTCTAGAGTGGTTTTATCAGTATAAGGTTGGCTCACCAAGGGCTTGGGGAAAGAGGAGGGTTAGGGGTCCTTTTATAGGCCAAATATTAGGGTTTTTAGCTTTAGAATAAAGCTAATACATCTTCCAAGGCAAGGACAACTAGGGGCTGGTCCATAAAACTCATTTACATCTGTAGGAATTCAAATTTGCAGGCCAAAAAGTGGTTTGACACGTTTTTGTATTATTTAGACAAAGCTGAAAATGTTCCGCGCGCTTACCGACGACCAAAATTGCATATTTCACTAAAAATTGAAAAATCAATGAAAATTATGAAATTTTGGGGATCCTCTAGAAATAATATTTTATATGGTCAAAATTTCACCTTTAAATAAGTTGAGCATCTATGACTTTTAAGCGACTGATAAATCAATTACGTATCGTTTTAGGGGTCCCGGAAAGAAGTCATGCTAAAATCACGAAAATAATATATGTGAAAGAAGGAAAGATACTAAAGATAAATCCCAAGTTTCAAGTCTAAAAGACATTTGGAAGTATTGTTTAGAACTTTTACAAATGTAAAACAGCCTTCCGGAGCGCTCGAAAAATACATTTGTCTTTACCGACGAGACAAACAAAAGTTTTGACTTCAAAACTATTCAATAATAATATTCCTTATAAAATAATAATTATGAGGTCAAAGGAATAATTATCTTTGAATTTTATATGATTTTATCCGGATAAATAATCTGTTTTGGGTCTTTTGACATTAAAAAATTTGAACATAAATATTCAATATATTTGAGAGTAAAACATTTAAGTGTGACATTCTTTTAAATAATTTGATCATTTTTGGTTCGTAAAAGCAGTGTTCTAAAGTTCTCGGTTTCTGTGCCTTTAGCCGTAAGCCTAGGTTTGTTTGACAAAAATAACCTAATATAGAATATATCCTAGAGTTGATATATATATCCCAAGTCATGTCATTTGAAGATGTGTCGGAAAGCATTTTAGTACGGTTTATCCAAAATGACTTAGTTCGACTTGATTCCGGCAAGTGACTTACATAAAACCCTAAGGGAGGATTCTACGTGACCTAGGAATCTAATTTAACTCTCACTTTTACTTTTGTCAAATCACCAAAACCAAAAGGGTAAAAGCATTGACCTCTCAAACTCAAATTGACTCATCGAGAAGTCAAGAAAGGCACTAGAGAACTCACAGAGATATCGACAAGCCAAATTGAAGACATGGAGATTGGAGATATCGACAAGTCATTTCTTCACTAGAGAACTCGGAGTTATCGACAAGTCAACATTCATTAGAGAACTCTGAGTTATCGATAAGTCATATTCCACTAGAGAACTCAGAGATATCGATAAGCCAAAATTTACTAGAGAACTCTGAGTTGTCGACAAGTCAAATTTGATTAGAGAACTATGAGTTATCGATAAGTCAATAAACCATTAGAGAACTCAGAGATATCAATAAATCAAAGTGAAGATATGAAGACTAGAGATCTCTACAAGCCAAATTCTCTTATAGAGAACTCAGAGACCTTTACAAGTCAAATTTACTATGGAGCATTAGAGACTCGATAAGTCAATATACTTATCGAGAAGTCAAGTTCTCTATAGACTAAATGGAGATCTCGAGGTAAAATCTCAAAGTACAGAATTGCAGATCAGTTCAATATCCAAGATTAACAATCAACAAACAATGCAAACAACTGGATTGACAAGTCTACAAAAAGCAAATTGAAGGGTGTGCAAGATCAGTGGTGAAGATTAACTGACAAAGGAAGATCAAGATGATCACAGGATGCTAAAGATATGCTAAGCCAGAAATTGAAGATATTCTATAAATGGAAATGACAAGTGACTATTTACAAAAACTAATAGCATGTCTTATTGTACACTGTGTAAATCAGCAGTTAACTGAATTATAAAGTTAACACTAGTACTCTAGTTAGTTGTAACAATTTAGATAGAAAATCTTGTAACTCTCTCAAAAAGAAGCTAAGCTCTTTATCAACAAAGAGCCTATAAATTTTGTAGCAAAACATTCTTGAATTTTAATATAAAAATTAAGTGAGTTTTGAAAAGACTGTGTTCTTTTTTATTGCATGCTTGTTTACTGCATTAACACATCTTCCCTACAAGATTTAATTTACTTTGTTCAACCATAAACATTCAAGAAAATTTCAAAAACAATAAAACACATTCACCCCCCTCTGTGTGTTATTCATTTCCTAACACTGGATTGAAGGATCAAAAACTCAGTTACTTCTATTTGAGGAAGTGATGTATCAGCATTTACTTGAGGGATGTTGCCAAGCGGTTAGCTATTGAAGCTTTCAGTGAAGGAGAGACTAGCTCACCTCCAAAGAAAATATCAAAAAGAGCCAGTGTAATATTACTTGACTCAATTGTAGCAATTGTACTAGAAGGCATACCTTCAGTTGATACGCTTGTTGGATTTTAATCGCAGCGGAAGCATGGCAAAACACTTTTACACATATAAAAGCCAAATAAAAGCATATAAATCGTGATTAAAACATATGAATCGATTACTAACCTTTAATAGCGATCCAAAAGCAACGATCGGAGATCCTTAGTAGCTGCTCCTCAAACGTGAAGCACTCCACCGGTATCCACCAAGAAAACGATGCTAAGGAGGAGGAGGAGGTGGAGATAATTAGGTTTTTCTAAAAATTTTGGGTTAGAATAAAAATAGGGTTTATAATAGTATATTTATAGGCAAAATTTTTAGCTGAAATTTTCCCATAAAATATTATTATTATTAACCCTTTATTATTCACATTAATAATTAAAACATCTTTTAAATTATTAATCCTTTTTCTAAACACTTTAGAAATAATTCTCTCTCTTGATTTAATTTCCAAAAATTAAATTCTTAATTAATAATATTAAGAACTTTTCTTAATTAATTTATAATCAACTAAATCTCATTTAATCAATTATTAAATTTGCCAATTAATTATTTATTTCATAAATAAATAATTTTTAGCCATTATTAATTAATTCCTCCACCATTAAATCATTCTCTTTTATGGTGTGACCCTGTAGGTTCAATATTAAGCCGGTAGTAGAAATAAATAATAATAAAACTATTTTATCATTATTTATATAAATTCTCTAATTTATTAAATATGATTAATCAATTAATCATATTTATTCTACATCGTGAGGGATACTTCTCAGCATATTGCGACTATCCGGATAATACGAATTCACTGCTTAGAATACCAAGAACCTATTCAGTGAATAGTTACCGTATAATTAACTCCTTCTACCCTCCAATGTCCTGATTAAATACAAGGCATGGATCTTGTGTCAAGCCTATCTAATTTAATCATTTGCTTTCCCATTCACTATGCTCAGTTCTATGTAAATTAGAAACTCCTTTCTAATTTTATTCACTCTGGCCAGAGATTCCTGAACTAGCATAAGTGGATCAGCCTTGAACATTCTCTTCCTTCACTGGAAGGGGTAGATCCTTTATTGATCATACACTATCTTCGTGTACAAATTCCTATACCCGGTAGAGCCCTAATAATTGTCCTTGGAGACTAAGAACTAAACCAAAGCATAGTTCAGTGTACACAAGATGACTATGATGACCTCAAGTCTAAGGATACTTGTACAACTATCACTATGTGAACAATTGCTGACACGTGAGTGAACTCCATCAGTTGTTCAGCTGGCGAGTCATGTTCAGTGAACTTATTCTATAATAAGCACCTACATACTAGCTATAGTGTCACCACACAAATATCTATGAGAACAGACATCCTTCATAATGAAGCAAGCATAGTATGTACCGATCTTTGCGGATTATTAATTACCAGGTAGTAATCCTATGACCAGGAATTGTTTAAGTTTAGAGTTATCATCTTTTAGGTCTCACTATTATGATCTCATCATAATCCATAAAAAGATTTACTCTAAACCATGGTATATCTTATTTAAACACTTAAATAGATAGAGCCCGTAATAAAAAAAACAAGTCTTTTATTAATATCAAAGAAATCAAAACAGATTTCATAAAAGTTATTCCTAAATCCTCATACATGATTGGACTTAGGACATATTCCTTTCAATCTCCCACTTGTACTAAAGCCAATCACTCTGGTATCTAATACCCATCTTGTCTTTATGACGATCAAAGTGACTTTCAGAAAGTAGCTTTGTGAGTGGGTCTGCTATGTTGTTATGTGTGTCAACTCTCTTTCAATACTAGAAATGTTACCGCGCTCCCACTAACCCTTTTGTAGACACATGGTTCATCTACGTTTTTGATAAAACCAAACTCTTTGATTGTCTCATCAAAACGGATATTCCATCTACGAGAAGCTTGCTTTAAATCACATATGGCTCGCAGCAGCTTATACACTAGGTTTTCATTTCCCTTGGAAAGAAAACCATCTGGCCATTTGCCAGATTTATAGTCGTAGTAAGCAGCAATCGCAAGCAAAATCCGGACTGATTTTAACAGGGCTACAGGTAAAAGGTTTCATCAAAGTCAATTCATTGCCTTTGTTTGAATTATTTTGCCACAAGCCTGGCCTTAAAGGTCTCCATCTGGCCATCTGCTCTAATCTTTCTTTTGTATACAGTATACATAGATTCCATTTCGGATTTCATGGCACTTTGCCATTTCTCTGAGTCAACACTACTCATAGCCTCATTATAGGTCACAGGGTCGTCTTCATCGATGATTGACAACTCATTGTCATTCTCAATGACAAGGCCATAATACCTCTCGGGTTGGCGAGACACTCTCTCTGACCTACGAACGGGCTGTTCCACAGAAGGTTGTTCAGTCTGAACAGGTGTTTCCACTTGAACCGTAGTAGTTTGTGCTTCTTGAACTTCATCAAGTTCAATTTTGCTCCCACTGTTTCCTTCAAGGATAAACTCCTTTTCCAAGAAGGTAGCATGTCTGGAGACAAACACCCGATGATCGGTGAAAAAGTAATACCCTAAAGTCTCTTTAGGATATCCCACAAAACTACATTTTACGGATCGAGATTCCAGCTTATCTGGGTCAACTTTCTTGACATAAGCTGGACATCCCCAAATCTTAACGTGTTTAAGACTCGGTTTCCTTTCTTTCCATATCTCATATGGAGTTTGAGGAACAGATTTGGAAGATACCTTATTCAGTAAATATGCTTAGGTTTCCAATGCATAACCCCATAGGAATACTGGAAGATTCGCATAGCTCATCATGGACCGAACCATGTCTAACAAAGTTCGATTTCTCCTTTCAGATACCAATCTAGAGGAGTCCACTGAGAGACTATACCCTTTTTCTTTGAGATAATCCAGAAACTCTCCATTCAAGTATTCGCCACCTCGATCTGATCGAAGAGTTATAATACCATTTTTGGTTTGTTTCTCCACTTCATACTTATACTCTTTGAACTTTTCAAAGGCTTCAGACTTGTGTTTCATCAAACACATATCCGAATCTAGATCTATCATCTATGAAAGTAATGAAGTATGAAAATCCACCCATGGCTTGCGTAGACATTGGTCCACATACATTTGTGTGTACCAATCCTAGCAAATCTGCAGCCCTCTCTCCATGTTCACTAAATGGAGATTTGGTCATTTTACCCAATAGACAAGACTCGCATGTAGGATATGATTCAAAATTAAAAGGGGTCAAGTAACCCTTCCTTATGCAATGTCCGCAGTCTATTTTCACTAACATGACCAAGTCTGCAGTGCCAAAAGAAACTGAGATTTTTATCATCCCTTTTCTTTTATTAGTTTGTTCAATCTGAAGTAAATTATATCACATACATACAAACCATTATTTAAAGTACCACGTCCATAAAGAATATTATCTCTAAGAATAAAACATTCATTATTCTCAATAATAAACGAAAATTCAGCCAAGTCTAACATGGGAATAATATTCCTCACAATCGAGGGAACAAAATAACAATTATTTAAGAAAAAATAATAGTATTGCCCGTAGGCATATGTAAATGAAATGATCCTACATCTTCAACAGCAACTCTTGCTCCATTTCCCATCAGTAGAATCACCTCCTCTTCCTTAAGAGTCCTACTTCTCCTTAGTCCCTGCAACGAATTGCAGATATGAGAATCACGGGCGGTATCTAATACCCAAGTAGAAATTTGATTTAATGACATATTCACTTCTATCATAAACATACGTGAATCAGAAGCGGTAGTCTCACTACCCTTCTTCTTCTTCAGTTCTGCAAGGTAAACCTTGCAGTTCCTCTTCCAGTGCCCCACCTTGTCACAGTGAAAGCAAACAACTTTGCTCTTGGGGTCTTCAGCTTTTGGTGGAATCGGATTTTCTTCACCTACTTTCTTCTTCTTGGAAGGGTTCCTCTTCCTTTTCTTAGGTTTGGAACCTTCACCAATTAGAAGAACAGAACTCTTCTTAGGGGGAAAATTCGATTTCGCAGTTTTCAACATGTTGTGGAGTTCAGGCAGGCTGACATCCAACTTATTCATGTGAAAGTTCACAACAAACTGCGAGAACGAACTCGGAAGCGATTGCAAGACCAAGTCTTGGCTCAGCTCCCCATCCATGGCAAAACCAAGTTGTCCAAGACGTTCAATCAAATTGATCATCTTAAGTACATGGTCATTCACAGATGTTCCCTCAGACATCCTACAACCGAACAGCTCCTTCGATATCTCATATCGAGCTGTCCTCCCCGCCACATCATACAAATCTTGTAGATGCATTAGGATAGTGTGAGCATCCATATGCTCATGTTGCTTCTGTAGCTCAATGTTCATGGAAGCTAGCATGATGCATTGAGCAATATTTGCATCATCTATCCACTTACGATACACAACATGTTCATCATTATGTGCATCGCTAGCAGGTTCAGTAGGCTTAGGTGAGTCAAGCACGTATTCCAGCTTCTCAACCCTGAGAACAATTCTCAAGTTTCGAAACCAGTCAGCATAATTAGGAACAGTCAACTTGTGAGCATCTAGTATGCTCCTGAGTGATAGTGCAGAAGACATAATGTATATAGTAAATCTGTAAATGATAAACACATAACAACACTTAGCAAATATTCAATTTTATTTCAAAACACTATATGAATCGGGTCTTTATTCATAAGTGGCTCCCACTAGTTTATCTAATTTATTCAACCCCCTACGTGAAAAATTAAGCATTCATAATGCTAGTGGGAATAGGGATCCTACATTCCATCACACAACCTCGGTTGTGGCACGAACCGCCATGTAATGTTCAATTAGCAGACAACTCTTGCCAATTACATCTTATGTTATTCCCTAATCTAACTTTAGCCTCTTGAATACTTGAGTCACGGCTGTGGCACGACAAACTCAATATTCTAAGTCAAGTCTAACCCAACATTCCGTACAATTGAATCAGTCTCTAACGGCCCACGGTTGTGGCACGTACCGACCTTTAGATTCTAATTCAATGTACACATCTCTATGTAATAGACAAGTATTTCTTATTTCAAAATCAAAGCCCTCGGCTGTAGCACGAACCGACAATGATTTAAAAATAAGAACTACTTTCTATCATGTTGGAAGGCTATGACCGACACAAGCCCGTTGTATCATTGGCCAATTACTACTTAATATTATTTAATATTAGATGGATTATATTGCGTTACAATCATAATCATATTATAAAGAGATTTTTCCTTTTAAATTAAATATTTCAAATCAATAATCAATAATCAGATGATTCCCAGATCGGGTGGAGCATTGTCAAGAGGCGTCACTTAATAACCCTTTCTTACAGATAGAAATCTGTTGTTGACAGAATCATCCTTTCTCTCATATTAAAAATTCATATTCAATTACGTGTTTCATAAACACAAGAATCTCATGATTGTATTCATAATATTATTATTAAGGTTATGAAACAATTTCACTATACTAGATTGTCTAACAAACGCCTTATGTTAATTTAAGTTCACCTAAATCTATCATCGCATGATAAACTAAGCATATATCACATATATAAACATGAATAAACGACAAGGTAGGCATGTTATATCATCTAGCATATTGGTCTAAGCATTATACATCTTTATGTATCACATGAAGCATTTAAAAGCAATTAAAAATAGTCAAAAATAGCTTTAAAATACTTCTGTTAGCTATAAACAGTTCGAAACAATTTCTTAAAATATCATATAATATATCATTAGAAGCGTCTCGAAAAGACGAATCCAACGACACCAAAAACGCCCAATTCTGAGCTCCCACGCGCCCTCACGCGCCCCGAGAAGGTGACCCACGCGCCGCCACGCGCCGCCACGCGCACACGCGCTGTCAGGCGCGTGTAAGGATCTCGTCCACGCGCCCCCACGCGCAAACGCGCCCCACGCGCCCAAACCCCTGTGCTGACGTCAGCATGACGTCATCTGATGATCTCAGCATGACGTCAGCATGATGTCAAACCCGTTGACCAGCGCGTGACTGACACGCACCGCGCGTGGCCCACCAGCACGTGAGCCCCACGCGCGCATGGCAGACGCGCGGTCCTCCCCCTTTCCGTGAGTCACCGCCGCCTTTTTTTTTTCCGATCGCCGTGCTGTTCTTCTCTTTCCGTGCCATCAGACAACAGCAGACAACACATCAGATATATATATACATACTAACAATTTATATATATATGATTATTTAATAACGAATTTAATTGTAACAACTTCAAAAATTCATAATAAATAATCTATACATCATAAAATTATAAGAAAAATACCCAGACGATCTACAACACTTGTAGAACCCAGATCAACATTCAAAATTCTTATGAGAAACAATTTCTCATCAGTCATAATTAATCCATAATATAACTTGCAAAAATCATAATTAATTCATACAAGCACATAAAATTCTGAATTTTTTACCACAGATCTATATGCATATAACCTACGCTCTGATACCAATGTTGGATTTTAATCGCAGCGGAAGCATGGCAAAACACTTTTACACATATAAAAGCCAAATAAAAGCATATAAATCGTGATTAAAACATATGAATCGATTACTAACCTTTAATAGCGATCCAAAAGCAACGATCGGAGATCCTTGGCAGCTGCTCCTCAAACGTGAAGCACTCCACCGGTATCCACCAAGAAAACGATGCTAAGGAGGAGGAGGAGGTGGAGAGAATTAGGTTTTTCTAAAAATTTTGGGTTAGAATAAAAATAGGGTTTATAATAGTATATTTATAGGCAATATTTTCAGCTGAAATTTTCCCATAAAATATTATTATTATTAACCCTTTATTATTCACATTAATAATTAAAACATCTTTTAATTATTAATCCGTTTTCTAAACACTTTAGAAATAACTATCTCTCTTGATTTAATTTCCAAAATTTAAATTCTTAATTAATAATATTAAGAACTTTTCTTAATTAATTTATAATCAATTAAATCTCATTTAATCAATTATTAAATTTGTCAATTAATTATTTATTTCATAAATAAATAATTATTAGCCATTATTAATTAATTCCTCCACCATTAAATCATTCTCTTTTATGGTGTGACCCTGTAGGTTCAATATTAAGCCGGTAGTAGAAATAAATAATAATAAAACTATTTTATCATTATTTATATAAATTCTCTAATTTATTAAATATGATTAATTAATTAATCATACTTATTCTCCATCGTGAGGGATACTTCTCAGCATATCGCGACTATCCGGATAATACGAATTCACTACTTAGAATACCAAGAACCTATTCAGTGAATAGTTACCGTACAATTAACTCCTTCTACCCTCCAATGTCCTGATTAAATACAAGGCATGGATCTTGTGTCAAACCTATCTAATTTAATCATTTGCTTTCCCATTCACTATGCTCAGTTCTATGTAAATTAGAAACTCCTTTCTAATTTCATTTACTCTGGCCAGAGATTCCTAAACTAGCATAAGTGGATCAGCCTTGAACATTCTCTTCCTTCACTGAAAGGGGTAGATCCTTTATTGATCATACACTATCTTCGTGTACAAATTCCTATACCCGGTAGAGTCATAATAATTGTCCCTGGAGACTAAGAACTAAACCAAAGCATAGTTCAGTGTACACAAGATGACTATGATGACCTCAAGTCTAAGGATACTTGTACAACTATCACTATGTGAACAACTGCTGACACGTGAGTGAACTCCATCAGTTGTTCAGCTGTGCGAGTCATGTTCAGTGAACTTATTCTATAATAAGCACCTACATACTAGCTATAGTGTCACCACACAAATATCTATGAGAACAGACATCCTTCATAATGAAGCAAACATAGTATGTACCGATCTTTGCGGATTATTAATTACCAGTTAGTAATCCTATGACCAGGAACTGTTTAAGTTTAGACTTATCATCTTTTAGGTCTCACTATTATGATCTCATCATAATACATAAAAAGCTTTACTCTAAATCATGGTATATCTTATTTAAACACTTAAATAGATAGAGCCCGTAATAAAAATAAAACAAGTCTTTTATTAATATCAAAGAAATCAAAACAGATTTCATAAAAGTTATTCCTAAATTCTCATACATGATTGGACTTAGGACATATTCTTTTCAACGCTAACCTGCAAGTCAGCAAAAAATACCTATTTATAAGCTAAAGTACTTTATCTTTAACTTCTCTTGTAACTTTTGTGTAGCCAATTTTTGTATAACTTTGTCATTTTATTTTGACTTAAAATATAATGGTTTGTATGACGATAGTGTCACGGTCATGGTACTACTTTTGGATTGTTGTTTACTTGATACTTGAATTGTGATTTGTCAATTGAATGTATGGCTTTTATGTCTGGCTAGTACTATATATATCAAGAATCTTTCAATTTTTTTTTAAAAATAATTGTTGCTATTTCATTGAATAATGTTGCTAAAAAGTTATAAAATTATTACAATATGGTCAAAATCATTGCAATATCTTTATTAAAATCATTGCCAGTGGTCTAATATTGTTGATTTAAAGTCACTAAAATGATACGAATTTAAGCTAATGCAATGCTATTTTGTAGTTGCTGTAGACAATAATTTGTTGCTATATGTATTTATTGCAATAAATTAAATCTGTTACCATAAAGTGCTATATTCGTTGCTAAATCGAGCAATTGCAACGCGCTTGGATGCAACGCCCAATTTTGGCCTATTTGTTGCTATAAACGATGTTGTAACATAAACAACACATAAGACAATATTTTCTCAGCGTTGCTATAAATAATCTATGGTGTAGTGATCATTACACCGAAACGGATCGAAGTTGTGTTATCGTCAAACCGAACCGAAATAATTTGGTTCGATCCGATTTTTTCGGTGTGGCCCGATTTTAAACCGCCGAATTTTTTTCTAGAAAGAAAATTATATAAAAAACTAAATAAAAAATTATAAAACGTAAAATATTATTAAAGTAATATGATATATAGAGTTCTAAGAGTGTATAAAAAAATTAAAAATTACGATTATAATTTATAATATATATGTCAAATGTATATAATATAAAAATATAATATTTTAGTATTTGGTCTAATCGGTTTATTCGATGCGGATCGAAATATTTTTATAAATTTTATTTCAGTCTATTCGATCCAGACCGAATTTATGAAAAATCAGGAACAAACCAAATTAGCACCGTTCGGTATTTCGGTTGACCCTAACTTAATCATATTTACCTATACGGTATTTTGAGTAGTAATAATGTGTAAAAACCTTTTATTTACCTATTCACACACATATTACACAAATTAAATTAAATTAAATTTAAATTTAATTTGTTAATATATCACACTTTTAGTACTTTCAACATGGTCATAACCTCTCAAAAAAAATCATTGTCATAAAAATATTACTAAAGTACCCTTTACTTTACACTGAGCTCATCCCCTAGGCAAAAGCTAGGCAGCAAAACACAACTACGATACAACCCCCGATTCAATTACACACACACCTCTCTCAACCCGTATCGCCTCTGCCCCATCTCGCGATCTCTACACTCTATCAAATCACACAGGGGCCTTTCATCAAACACCTCATCTGCAACTCCTGTAAGTATCAATTTCCCCAATTCAAACCCTAATTTCATATTATCTTATTTCACAAATCATATATCATATCAATTCATGTTAATTACGTATAAAATGAATGGCGTGGTTGTAGTGTACTGATTTATGTGTGTTCGTGTTTGTAGAGATGGCGGAAGAAGGTGGAAGCGGTGTCGGTGAACGGTGGTATTATTCGAGAAAAGAGATTGAGGAGAATTCGCCTTCTCGAAGAGACGGGATTGATCTCAAGAAAGAGACGTATTTGCGGAAATCTTACTGTACTTTCTTGCAAGATTTGGGTATGAGACTTAAAGTGTAAGCTTTCTTACTTGCTTCTTGCTTATTTTACGCAATTTTATTAGTTTCGTTTGGCTTTTGTTGTTAGATTGATGTGATTTATCTTTAATTTTTGTTGGAAATTGATAATTTAGTATATAGTATGATTTTAAAGACAAAGATTGCATTTTTTTTTTGTAATTGTTTAGGAGCAGACTCGTGTATTCCCCCCCAATAGGTTGAGAGAGAGAGATGCAACCCTTTTTTAGTGAATGTTATGTGTAATATCTCGCAATTTATTTACTTGTGGCTAGTTTTACCTTGGTTATTACACGAATTTACAATGATATTAGCCTTTTGTCATGTGATTGTGGGCAACCAGTTAGACCTTATAACCTAATTCTAAGACCTTTTGACCGTAAATTTATATTGTTAAAGTTTTAACCTTATCTCTTAGCTTAGACTTGTGAGATGTTAAATAGGATGCTATTTTAAAAAACACGTAAGCTCTTAATGTAGATGAATACGGGAAAACAGTCGGGAAGAAATATGTAAGTTTCATAGTTATCACAATAGTCAGAGTGTAGTCATGCATGCCATTGATCAGATCAATGTGTCTGTTAGGTAAGTACATAGACCCTTCTTTCCGTTGGCTGCCAAAGAGTTGTTGAAAAATCCAATCAATACCATCTCCAAATTGATTAGATCCATGCAATGAACCGTTTTGTTCTTCCTATTCCACCTATTAGCCCCTCAATTTTTTAAACAATTATTGTGCTCCCATAAGGCATACATCTAATTTGATTTTTAGAGATCCTATTTTCCTCAGCCTTTACCTATTTCCACAACTTCGTTATTATGTTATGTCCTTCATACCTTGATAAATCAAACATTACAACTTCATTTCTTGATAAATCAAATATTTGCTGATTCCCCTGTTTGCTCGAAGATAAGTATCAATCAACTGCTATTATTCCCATAAATCATCATCTCCCAAGTTCTACCAAAAGATTTTACCTATGTCGTTAATATCCTTGAGCCTATATATCTAAAGTTGTGCAAACCATGAAAGGGGTTTGTTTAGCCCTTAACTTTCTAAATTGTAATTTCTCTAATATATTCATCTACCTTGATAGATACCTTATTGGAAAACTTTACATTCTCTGCCAGATTGATACGTTGTTTAAATGTCTACTCATATAGTACCCTAAAGGCCTAAACGGATACCCCCTTTGTCCCATTCATTTTTATACACTTTCTTGTGATGTCCCATTCAATTCTATACATTTCAAAACTTATCAAAAATAGTAAATGTTTTATAATGTAAAAAGTAAGTGGTCAGAAATTTGATACATGTTCTGTTTTGGTGTAAAATCATGCAAGCCGAATAAATACAAAGAATTATTTACAGCTAATATTACAATTTTTATTTGTTTATACAGAAAGCCCAACACATCTTAGAATTTAGGTTGTAGCTGAATGTGAAATATCTATATTGATTATGAAAGTAGTGTTATTTAGTTAGAGATTTTGAAGTTTTATTAGGTCGATGTTTTATATTTTCAAGTTGATTTGGGGTTTTAATAGTTTATATGGTCTGATTAGTGATTACCTCACATGACTGTTAGGACTTGAAAACTTTATGTTATTCACAACTTACATCTCCCATTTTTCTTTTGAGTTGCGCTTGTAGGTTATGAGTTGGTTTTCTGCCACTTTGTGGTTGGTTTATCTTAGAAAATATTTTGTTGTCCTACATATTGTTTTCTATCAGTAGCTAAATTTTGTTATGCAAACAATAGTTTTATAGTTATTGGGGTCTCTATAAAGTCCTCACTCTTATTTGATCATATACAACCCTTTTACTCTGTATTGTAGTATGTTTGTCAACTACACTGCTAATTTTTTTTAATCCCATCAATCTGGGGAAAGGGACGTACTCACTTATCCGCCTGAAGAGGAGGGTCTGGAGAGGGTAGGGTTTACCCAGCCTTACCCCTACTCAAGAGAGTAAAGAGGCTAGGCTGTTTTCAGAAATTGACTGGCATTTCTGATACGAGAATCGAACCAAATATCTCTCGGTCATGAATTGGGCACCTAAACCATGACAATCGTCTACATCCCATTAGTATGATTATATTAAATACATCACTTGACACATCTGCAGCAGGCTACTCACTATGGAAAGTAACCATTTTACCATTATACTTCACATTTCTCAATTTCAGATATGTGAATTTTAGCAAACAAAACCATCTTAGATCATCCAATAAAGCTTAAAATTCGTTTATCATAGGCTTGAAGACATAGAATAGGCGAGCACACCCCAGGAGAAGCTCAACAGCTGTAGTTCAATTGTAACTTGATCATGATCTAACTTGAGATACATAAATAATAGTCATGATGTTAATAGTGAGAAGAACTAGGTGTTCAAATTGTAAATAATATAGATGATTACATCCAAAATATATCTAGGCCTGATTTGGAGGCTTGGAGTTAATAAGTTTTTTCAATAGTATTCTGTCTTCTTATGTAGCTATTATTTAAAGTGACCATGATGAAGTTTAGTACTCTTTTTAAGTGTTGTAACTTGTAACATATTCAGATGGTCTTTCAAAATTTAATGTTGACGTAGAAATTTGCATGGTTCTGTATTAGTTTTACTATTCCTCTTCTTCCCTTCTTACTTTCACCAAAGTTCAAATTGAAGTGCATGTTTCACATGAATCCCCCCAAGGTTTTAAAATGATCCTTATTTTACTTGAGTAATTTTTACCTTGCTATATGATGCAACTTCCTTTAGTATGTCTTAAGCTTGTAGGGCCATGGACTCTCATTATGTTACATATCTGCATGTGAAGTTTGAACTAAATGACATGTTTTATGTTTGTACAAACTTAATTGACAATTTTCTTGTGTAAAGCATGAATCATGGTGATGTAGGACTTAATATAAAAGTGGTTGAGAAAAGCGATAAAGCTATATCTGCATCGCATCGTTAAAGATGCAAATTAATCTTCAAATTAATTAAATATTTGTTAATTCACAATATTGAAGTCTGTCAAAAAATAAAAACAGCGAAGATTTGAAAAGAATATGCAGAGGTCCTAAAACTTGAAAAATAAGTAAAACAACTGTAGAAAGAAAAATGAATGTAATTAGTTAAAACGACTGTATTCCTTAATTTTTGGGGTTGTAATGCTCAATTGCTTTACAATTCGAGCTTTCAAAGGTCCCACAAGTTTTGTCAGCTTGATGCATATCTATGTATGTCATCCCATCGATGCATTTTTAATTATCTAGGATTTGTCTATGGTTCTTACAACTGTTCATGTTCTATGTACAGTTCCACATTCAGAACTATGTGGATAATGTTAGTTAAAATACCTTTAAGGTTAGTCCATAAATTTCGAAGGTTTGGGCCTTGAGTACTATGGATCTGGATGAGAAACGTGCTGCTTTTCCAGGTGAACTTTCGCCTCGGGTCTCTAACTAACCTAGCTGCGACAGTTTGGCGAGTCACAAAAATTGGGTAGAAATAAATAAGAAAACTAATAATTACCAAGATTTTGTGTATCCATGCAACTTCACGAGGGACGATGATGACTTCAAGAAAATTGTGAAAGAAATAGATTAAAAAGTCTCCCTGTAAAGAATGTGACAAGTAATCCTTAGATTTATCTAAGATTCATCAATTCTTGATTTTTAAATCCTTTAATTATTGAAAGTACCATTATTTAAGTAAAGATCTTAAAATTTGGAGGATAAGCAAAAAAATTATATGAAGTAATAAATCCTAATAGTTAAACTACCTATTACTCCTGACTTCTTTACTTAATAAATATAGGTTAATTTATAAATTATAATTAAATAATTGATAGCTTATACGGTGCCCCTTCATATGGTCAATTTTTAAGAGGAATAAAACCAACTGCTGCAAACAACCTTATTTTAGGGTTAGGGTAGAAACTCTCGCAAAAGATTCTTAGCAAACCGCGATATATAAATCTCGATAATATAAACACCACTGAATTGCTTGATTGAAATCCTTTATAATAATCTACTGCCCTAATTAAAATAAAACTCTATATATAACGAATATTAATCTAAGTAAACCTATTTTAAAATATTCTAATGGATGGGCTTCCAAAGCCTATTATGCTTCTGACAAAACTTTCTTTGGGCCTTTTGACCTGCTGTCCTGCATGACTTGATCGATATATTGTAGTGAAAGAGTTGTCACGTGTTCATATTTGTTGCATTTCTGAGATATACTTGCAGATTTAAGACTTTTGACAGCAGTTAGTGCTATCTTAGCTTACATAGAGGATATTTATCTTTAACATTATACTGTGCTTGTTGCTCCCGAACAATACTACCTTTTGAACTTCATTCTGGTGAATGTTTGAGTGCAGGCCTCAGGTTACCATTGCTACCGCAATTATTTTTTGTCATCGTTTCTTCCTTCGGCAATCTCATGCGAAGAACGATAGGAGGGTGAGTTTTCCTGTGTTTTAGAAGTGTATTTATGATCATTACTTACTGATTTCAATTCTAAATTATATCTGTCAGGAAATTGCACTTGTATCTAGACATTATAATAAATTGGACAAGCGGTTCTTTAATTCAGTTGTGTTAGTTACGGGAAAATTTGATGGAAAAAGGTTTTGAAGAAATGTAATATTTTTAACTACAGTTGTAAATTCGTAATTATTGACTACTGTGACTTAGAAATTTATCAAGATACTGCACCTTATAAATCCTGAACCTTAGTCGAGATAGGGCAATGTAATTTTATGTGCCCTGATGCTCTACGGGAAACAAAGCATAATTCGCACGCTTCTTACTTTTGCAACTTTCAGTATGTGCGCAGCTGCACATATGGAAAGCTGTGCGAGATTTGAGTGGAAAGAAGGGAGAAAAATATGAAACAAGTGAACATGTTAAAAAGATAAGCTAATGAAAAGAATGTACAATTAATAAGCAATGCAACTAAATGCAAATTTGGGGGCACTTGGAATCGGATTCTGACATTTAATCAATGTTTTAGATAACACTCGAAACATGTCACACATTCACACCCGCGCTCTTATCACTCTCTATGAGAATGAGAACGAGCATGATAAGATGTTGCTTTGTGCTTGCTGTAAAGCAAATTAATTGAGTTTCTTATTTCGTAAATATCAGACCTACATGACTACATCTATGCGGCTCTTTTATCCACATATAATTACGACTCCACTCTGTAAAACCAATTGAAAATGCTTAAATTGTTCCTTGATTTTATTTCTCTAGTTTTTTTTTGTTTTTTTATTAAAGAATATAGCTAAAATATTTACTTTGTTCAAGCTTGAAACTGCTTGCGCAAATGGAGGTCTTTATTTTTGAGTTGCATTATGCTAATACTGGACCTGTTTTATAATGTAATGCAGATCATTGCAACAGTATGTATGTTTCTTGCGGGTAAGGTTGAAGAAACTCCTCGTCCCATAAAAGATGTTATAATTGTTTCGTACGAAATTATTCACAAGAAGGATCCTGCTGCATCACATAGGATAAAGCAAAAGGTATTCTTTCCCTCTTTTGCGAGCACCATATTTATACAGCGGTCTATAGTTTGTTTTGTTAAAATCGTTGTTAGGATTGCTGTTAGTTCTATGAGCTGCATACTTTAAGATGAAATTTTCTTTGTACTTCAATTTCTGTGCTCTACTTATAAAATCCATATTGATAAAGAAATATATATTCCATTGAATATACCAGACGTTTACAAACAGTAAAATGTCCATGGATATAAACATTACATATCTAAATAGTATTAATTATGTTACTAGTTCTGTCAATGTATGATTTGTTTAATTGTAATAAATGGTGCAGGAGGTCTACGAACAACAAAAAGAACTGATTTTGTTAGGAGAACGTGTTGTTCTTGCTACTCTTGGATTTGATTTTAATGTGCATCATCCATATAAACCCCTTGTAGAGGCAATAAAGAAACTGAAAGGGGGTCAAAATGCCCTGGCTCAAGTTGCCTGGAATTTTGTGAATGATGGGTATGATGTTTTATTTGAGCTTATGAAATAGCTCCTCCACAGTCAACCTTCTTGCATCATTTGACCTCAGTAAGTGGTATGCAGGCTTCGGACATCTTTGTGCTTGCAGTTTAAGCCTCACCACATTGCAGCAGGTGCCATTTTCCTTGCTGGAAAATTTCTCAAAGTAAAGCTCAATGCTGATACTGAGAAGGTTTGGTGGCATGAGTTCGATATTATACCACACCAATTGGAGGGTCGGTGATCTGTCTTTGTACAAAGTCCATGATTGAATATAGATTGTATTTTGACCCCACTATGCTTGCTTCGTGGTCTTATTTATTTAAATCGTTGCTGCAGAGAATATGAAAATAATTTAAGATACGTTGCTATTATTTTACTTAGTAAATTAGTACATTCTGTTTCTTTTCTGGATGTGTAGAACTGCAGATTGTTGTGCTAGGTTTCATGAAGTTTCTTTGGGTATTTGAGCTGTGCCTTAATTAATAGTACCCTTTTTACCTTGCAGAGGTTAGCAATCAAATGCTAGAACTATATGAGCAAAATAAAGTGCCACCTTCTCAGACTAGCGAAGTAGAAGGAAGTGTCGGAGGTGGAGCTGCACCACGAGCCACCACAAAAGCCCCTCCTGCAAGTGAGGAACATATTGCAAACAGTAGTAATTTGCAAGGTGGAGTTACTAATTCAAAGCCAGGGACAGTGAAGGTGGCGCCGTCTCGTCCTGATCAGTCTTATCTTGATAATCATGCTGCTCCGTCAAAGGCAACACAAAATCAAAGTGACGATCATGCAAGCTCGGACATGACTAGCATACCTAACCACAAGAGAGATGGTGACTATGATCCAGAATCATCGATCCACTCTGAGGAACATGGTGATGAAGACCTAGAAAGTAATGCTGGGAGAAGTAAAATAAAGGAAGCAGGGGAGGACTTGAAGGACAAAAATCATGGTCGAAATCTGAATTATAAAGAAAGCATCGACACAGACAAGGTAAAAGCAGCTCTAGAGAAAAGAAAGGCCCGTGGTGCTACAGCTCGGAAAATGGACTTCACGGATGAGGATGATCTCATTGAGAGAGAACTGGAAGATGGTATTGAACTGGCTGTTGAGAGTGAGAAAAATAAACAAGAGAGAAAGCAAAGCTTGTCTAAACCCTCAGATGGAACATATCATGATGTTCATTTAAAACATCCGGATGAGGATGAGGATGGTCGCCGGGGAGTCAAACGGAAATCATCACCGGGACAAGATTTTAACAATGTAGAAGGTGAATTAGATACTTTTGACGATGCTGACGGGGGACATCGTTCACCAAAGTCGAGCAACTGCAATAGAAAAGCCGGGAGCCCACCTGAAAAGACATTGGAGGGAAAGCAGCAGCCAGATTATATCCCTGCATCCCATCACCACAGCCAGAAGGATTATCTCGAAGATAGAGAAAAAGATCATAAAAGGCGTGTTCAAGGAAATCATGTATGAAAGAGTTTTCACCTCAAGACCACACAGTGAAAGTGCGGTATCTATATACCTCCATGAAGATGCTCTACATGATTCTTGGTCTTGTTTTGCTTGCAGTATGCGGTGGGTGAACTTTTAATCCGCATGGCAAAAACCCGTGGTTATGTGAAACAATGGAACTTCTTTTTATTCAAGTCTATGTTTGAAAAGTTCCAAAAATTGAGAAACATTTTGTAAGAATGATTTAAGGTACGTATTTGAGTTTTCAGGACATGGCAAATAGTTTCTTGAACTTTGCAAAACATTTGATTTATCATTCCTTCTAAGCATAAATTATGTTAACTAGTATGTAGGACACTAGTAAAAAGTTTCAAACGACTACATTGCACAATCCAAATCAAATTGCCCAGATCTCGAGCTTCTTACTTGTCGTCATGGTTCTCTTTGAAAATCAATATTTAGACGAGCGAATCGTCACATATTTGATAACCAGCATGTATAATGTGTCATTCAGATTCAATAAATATAACCAATTTTTTGTCGCAACTATTCGTAATGTCGTAGTAACGGAGTTTGTTATGGAACACGATCTTGTATTCCATAATACGATACTATCCCGTCCCAAAATATAAGTGCCTTTGATTTTTTACGCGTATTTAAAGGTAATTAAAAAAGATAGCTACACAAATTATTTTTCAAATTTTTTTTTCCGAATAAAAGTATACATATTAAATTTTAATTTAAGAAAAGAAAAATTTGAAAAATGTATGCGGAATTATGACTTTTATACACCTTAAAATACGCGTAAAAGTTAAACGAACTAGTATTTTGGGACGGAGGGAATACTATTCTTCCCTCCCTTTATTTTTATTAATCACTTTTTCAGACTTTACATCTCGCACAATACTACTTTTCTTCCCGCCATTATATCGCCATTATATCAGTTATTTTTTCAGACTTAACATCTCGTACAATACTACTATTCTTCCCGCTTTTATGTCAATCACTTCTTCCGTACTTGCATCTTGTGTGCAGGTATTTTATTTCTTAAAAAGGGTTAGAGATTCCATTAAAAAAATATGTATTAGACATATGAAGTATTTAAAAAAAATCCTATATTATATAAATAACGTATTTAAAATATACAAATTCATCCAAAATATAAATGTAAAATTTATGTAGCGTACAAGTAAACATATTTAAAAAATGAGTATCATTCAAATTTAAGAAAAATTGAATGATTAATCGGATTAGAATCAAAATCAAAATAAGAGCAAAGGTGTTTTAGTCCCTCAACAATGTCACATCTCCCAACATAACACACAGTCACTCACTTGTACATATATCTTCACTTCATCATCTAGAAACCCTAGTTTTCATTTTCACAGCACAAAAATGGCGGAGAGTTTACTCGACATGACTCTCGATCAACTCATCCAGAAGAACAAAGCTTTTAATACCTCCTCCTCCGCCACCGCTAGATCCACCGTTCGTGGCCGCGGCGCCGCCGCCGGAAAAGCTTCTCGTGGCCGTGGTAGAGCCGCCGGTGCTGATTCCTCTGCTCCTGGACCCACTCGTCGTGCTCCTAATCGCTTTCAGCCTCGAACGACGCCGTATTTCACTCCTCAGGTCACAACAATTAATAAATTAATTAATTTCTTTCTTTATTTAATTTAGTTTTGTGTGATGATGATTTAGTTGTGTTAGGCTTGTTTTTGATGATATTGTGTTGGTTGAGTAGCTAGGGCTAAATATTTATGTATATATGTATTTTTAGTAGTTTTTTATCTTATTGTAATTAGTTAGGGTTAAAAGGATGTGTTTGTTTGGATTGAAAAATGTAGGGATTGAATCAGATGCAAATGCAAGAAGTGTTGATACCGGGAGGAATGGATGCGGATTCAGGGACGAAGCTCTATATCTCGAATTTGGATTACGGAGTTACTAATGAAGACATCAAGGTTGTTATATTTTTTCGGAAGTGTTTTTTTAATGGCTTGTGCGTGTTTGGACCTTGAAATTTTAAACTTGTAGCTTAATGAGATTAAGGAGGTTAAAGGTTATTTTTAAATGGCCATGTAGCGTTTTTGTGTTGTTGCTTGCTAGTGTTTGTAGATATAAGTTAGGTTGGAGATGCTTAAGTAGTTGTTTTCGATTTGCTTTTTAACAATTCCAGTCCAGTTGAATGATATGTATGAATGTATGTTATTTTTGCAAGGAAATTTGCAAGACTATACACAGTACCAAGAAATCTTTTGAAAATGCAAGCCTTTTTGCAGCTACTATAATTGGTGCTTATTGTTGTGTTTTAGTAAAGGTTTTGTCTGCCAAGGATATGCATAAGGTTTTTATTTGCTTGTCTTTTTGTGCTTAAGTGATAGAAAGGTGATTTACTGCTATTAACGTTTATGTTTGTTAGGACTTCTGAGACATTTGCTCAACTGCTCAAATTTTTAACTTTTAGAGTTCTATGCTGTATACCAGCTTCTTTCTGCACCATTTCTGTATATACTGGCGTCTTTTTTTATTTTCCTGTGTAATTTATTACATGTTAAGAGACAGAGAGCTATACTTGGCATACATTAATTTAATTTTATAATAAAAAATTTAAAATGATAATAGCTAGCTGGTAGGAACTATGGTATTGATCTTTTCTGAAAAGAATAGAAGCTTGCTTTTGTATTTGAGTTTAAACACAAAAATCCGTTACCTTATATCAATTATGACAGAATAGATAAATGGTGTTCATGTTTAACTGTTTTGTGTTGCATGGCCAAGTTCACAAGTAATGCGTGAACTCTGTCTTTGTATATTTTATTCTATTAGTTGTTTCATGTGTTTAGTTTTTGTTGTCTGGAATGACATGTCCCTTCTGATACAATGAAAAATAAATTTAACTCCTCCATTGACAATTCACGAATTTTTTTAGGTGCTATTCTCCGAGGTTGGTGAGTTAAGAAGATACTCTATTCACTATGACAAGAGTGGGAGATCAAAGGTACCATGACTGGTTTTGGTTACTCTGGTTCTATTGAAGATTTGGGTTACTATGGTTCTATTGAAGAAATATTACTATGTGGTAGTGGCTTAGTGTAAAGTGTTTATCTTAGGGAACTGCCGAAGTTGCTTTCGTGCGTCAATCAGATGCTTTTGCTGCTGTGAAGAGATACAGCGGTGTCCAGCTTGATGGGAAACCCATGAAGATTGAGATGGTTGGAGTCAAGTTAGTTGCCCCTACTAACATTGCCATGCCACCAACTACAAATGGCTTTCCAGGAAACACTGGAGGGGCTTTCCGGAGGTAAGCTTTTCACCCCGCTTCCTCATTGTACACTCTTTACTTTATCTACTTTTCTTGCAGTGCAAGTGTTAGTCAGTATTTATCCCCTTCACAACTATGATGAAAGATTGTCCTTGATGATATACATTTTTTCGATATCTTTATGTTTAATAAATTAAAAATTCCTTCTGTATGATTATTTTGTGTGCGGCTGTAAGCCAGTAAATTAAGAAGTTAGGGCGAATTAGTCAGTAAAAATGTAGGGAAATCTGTCACTATTTTTTGATACTGAAGAACAGTGAAAAGTATGTAATTTAGTTCCTCCTATGGAAACTTGAAGACTTTGAAAAGAAGCTGCAATTGATGGATAGATTACTGTTCTTTTAGTTGATTGCTTCTGTAGACTCCCTTCGGTTGATGTATCTGTTCTCTATGGGGTCAACATTAATTTTTTTTCACATTCCTATTTTACATCTCTCATGCTCATGTGTTGCGTAGATCCTTCCTAACACTGCCTTATAGTTAGAACACCTTGTAATATTTGACAGATTACTATTTGAATTTATCATATATTTTAACAAGGTTCTTGTTTTGTCATCATACAGTAGACAACAAAGGGTTGCTGGCAGGGGACGTGATCGTGGCAGCAATGGTGGTCGTGGGGCTGCGCGAGGTCGTGGAAGAGGCAGAGGACAAGGTGAGAAGGTGTCGCCTGAAGATCTTGATGCTGATTTGGAAAAGTATCATCAAGAGGCAATGCAGTTAAACTAAGGGCCACTAGTGATCTCCATTAGGGGCATCCTACTGTTCTGCTGACTTGTGTTTTTAAGTTTTTAATGTCATGCAATTTTCTTTTAGTCATTGTACACATATCACCGTGACAAGAAGTCTTAGATGTTGGATAGAGCTTGATTAGTTACGATTGTCCTTAATTTTGGTCAACAGAAAAGAGAAGGATTTGTAGTTGCTGCTAAATGGTTTATCTGCATGTAGATTCTGTTCCTTGTTATGTTGGCGGTCATTTTGCCATGTTATGTGGACATATGGAATTTTATATAGTTAGAACTGCAGTTGTGCCCTGTTTTATCGACTTTTTTCTTCTTTTTAATATGTCTTGGTACATCTGCACTCGGCAGTGCAAGTAAATAGTCTATGATGTATGTTGCTAAACAATTTGTAATGCAGTTGATGTGAAGAAGGTTAGTATTAGTGGATCCGCTGGTGAAATTGATGCTGTGTTTGGAAGGAAAGAGTGAAATTTTTAACCCTCAAAAATTGGGATGAACGATTATTCTTTTACTTTTCTTGCCATACATCATCAAGTCACAAGTGATATTGTATGGAAAGGATTAAAAATTGCACCAGTTTGTGCAACAATATTTGCTGTTTATATTTTTGTTCATATGTTTTATTTGTTGAAATTTAAGTTAAAGAGTTGAAATATGTCGTGCCTGCAAATGAATGCTCTGCTCAATTTACACCCTTTCCTTCGCACACTTTTCATCAACAAATACAGTAAAACCTCTGTAAATTAATACTCGATTAATTAATAATCTCTCTAAATTAATAATTTTGTCTGGTCCCGACTTGGGCCAGTTCAAAAAATGATCAATTTTGATAAGATAATAAGATAAATTTTTTTTTAAAAACCCAGTATAAAAATATGTTCCCAATAAAACTATAAATTAATAATTCCCTTATATTCATAAAAATATAATTATTACATCTTTGTAAAAATATGATTCAATTGTAGTTTGCTTTTTCATATAATTTAAATCAACATGAAACTCATCCCTAATCTTCCTTATTGCATCCAAAAGCTCGGGTGTGGTGTTTTCATGTTGCATCAAAAAGTTATTAAGCATTTTTGATGTCTTGAGTGCTTCTTTACGTGTAACCGGCTCCAACGGTGTTGTATCGTCTTCAAGATCATCTTCAACACTATTTTCAAGGATGGTGTTTGCAATCTCTTCTATACTCACATAATGCTTTTCTTGCTTCATCTGTCATTGTTGATTTTGTGACACCTTTTAGATGATAAGCCATAGTTTTGTTTGTATAATTTTTCCCCCAATCTAGTATATACGGTATATATAATATATTTTATGACTACACATACATTGAATACTTTCTATGTAAAATACAATGAATTAAATTAATTCATGTACTTTGAATTTTCCTAATATACATTGAATATTTTCTATGTAAAATACAATGAATTTAACTTATACACTACATGGACTTTGAATCTAATATATTGTACATTACATTGACTTTCTAAATTCATATACATTGAATTAATTGAATTAAGTATAAAATATAAATTGTACAATTCATTTTATTTAAATTTATGTGAATAAAAATTTAATCAAAAGTTAATTTTGTTTGCTACCGAAAATTCTCTATAAATTAATAATTATTAATTTATCGATTAATTAATACCTCTCTAAATTAATAGAATTCTCGGGTCCAAGTATATTAATTTATAGAGGTTTTACTTTATGCAAAATGCAACTCATCCATATCCTTTGCATTTTAAAATTACATGGTTCTCTCTACTTCTCTTTCAACTTTTTACTCTAAAACTGATGGTTTCGTTCGCTAAGTTGCAATTAACATATAATCCATCATATGCACTCTTATGATCTTATCATATTGTGTATCCTCACAAGAGCGATAGTATTTAAATCATTCTTAACCTTGCAATCAAACTAACCACAAGATTAGTGTTGTTAGGTGTGGCTTTTACTTAGCCGTGACTATTTTGAAATACATCTAGAAAATAGGTTTAAGTTAAAACAAATGGATAGTACTATTTATGTGTATGGATAAGTGGTCAGGTAATTGTTGGTGATGTAGTTGCTAAAAGGACGGAAAGGATGTTGTGAATAGTCTCCATATATGGCTGGGGCATTAGCCTCAGAGGAACACACAAAAATATACAATCTTCTTGGAATCCTGAAAAGGCTATCAACTTATTATAGGTTCAAATTATATATATATATATATAAATTCTATACAGGTGAGTTATACGGAGAAGTACAAAAGAGTAATAAACACTTCATTAATATCAGAGCTTGGAGCTAGGAGCTTGGTGTGTGTCAACTGGGTTAGTTAAACTATCTTCTTAATTACCTCCGTTTTCTTTTCCATTTATACATCCTACATCGTATGTATCCACCTCAACATTAAATAATATATTCATGTTATACAGATTCTATACAGGTGATCATATTTTTTTTAACGTGTGTTTTTAATCATGTCCTGCTTGTTTACTATCACATATTTAATTTTTTATTTACTAATATTTCTTGTATTTTTTTTGTTTTTATAAATATTAGTTTAGTTGTCTCATGGTTTGTTATTAATAATGAAATGATGCATATATATTTTTTTAATGATTATGCAATTGTTATTTTTTTAATTGTTAAATGTCATATTTATATTCATGATGACATGCTTATTTTTATTCACTTTTTATTTTTATTTTTTAAATGTTTTAATTGATTCTCTAATTATCCTGTATACTTATTATTTTGCATGCTTATGCGATACAAGTGTTGTTAGTTATTTTTAAATCATGATAACTTGATCTTTTAAATGTAAATACCATGCTTATTATTTGTAGGATCGCATGATATTTGTTTTTATATTAAAAGTATGATATATGTATGTTTCCGTACTCATTGATTTGTAATTGTTATTAATTAATATACATCAATAGAATAGTTTTTGACCTGTACATGATTTTGTGTGCTATTTTATGTGTTTTTTTTGTTTATTTAATTTACAGGCAGAAACATTATTATTTTTGTCTTGTGTTTTTTGTTTGTTTATTAATTTTTAATTTACAGTATGTTGATTATTTTATTTGTTAACCTGTTTATGTTTATTTATTTATTTTGCTTACTCTTTTTTTTATACATATATACAACAATCTATACTTACGGTAACATATATTTTTCTTCTAGATATTGAAAAATGGCAAGCAAATTGATTGCATCAGAATTGACCAAGACGGAGAGGCTAAATGGCACCAACTATGATGTGGAGCCGAAAAATTCGATATGTATTGATACATGACAATTTGGAGAGTGCAATTGAAGAATCTGCACATATTTTTGGCTACTTCTCAAAAGAAAGAATATGACACCTGAAAGCTGTGTGACAAGAAAGCTAAGAGCCTCATGCTGATGTACATTGATGATAACCTAATTAAAGTATTTGAAGTCTATTAAAGAGATGTGGGATGCAATTAAAGAAAAGTATGACACAACTTCTGATGTCAATGTGCAATTTCTTCTGCACAGGTACAATACGTGCAACATGAAGGAAAATGAAAATGTCATCGATCACTGCAACAAGATGTGGTCATGGCAAAGGACTTGACAGCTGCAGGAAATGAGCTATCTGAAAATATGCAAATACCTGACATATTGAACAGTTTGCCTCGCTCTTTGGACATGGTGGCAATAACTTTGAGGCACAGTGGAAAAATAAATAAAGTGGATGAACTTT
This sequence comes from Apium graveolens, assembly GCF_009905375.1. Lineage (NCBI taxonomy): Eukaryota > Viridiplantae > Streptophyta > Magnoliopsida > Apiales > Apiaceae > Apium > Apium graveolens. The sequence goes on along the minus strand of NC_133654.1, from coordinate 25,168,815 downwards.
CTGCCGCACTTGATGTTGAGCAAGATTTGGTAAATAGCAGAAAAGAGCCTGAGCTGAACTACGTGCCATAAGATGAGTCTAACATTGCTCGTGGGTTTCCTAAACATCGAAATAAGAATCAGATGAGAATGGGTCCCTCAAAAGGAAAGAACTTCAAGCCACAAAATTGGCAGAAGAAGGTCCCGCAAGGTGATTGCTACAACTGTGGGAAGTATGGTCACTTTAAGGCCAACTGCACCCAAAAGCAAGGAAATAAGGGTGGTGAAAAACTCCCGGAAAGAGGTGCACCACATAAACATGAGTTTGTGGGAGTGATTGAATGCAATGCAGCACATGTTGCTACATATGTTAGTGGATGGTGGATTGATTCTGGTGCTACCAACCACATTTCTAAAACCAAAGATGGTCTTATTAAATTCACTGAATTGAAAAATGGGGAGAAAAGAATTTTCATGGGGAACAACACTTATCTTGAAGTGGTTGATATTGAAACATATAAATTGGATGTTGGGAACAATATCATGGTTCTTAAGAATGTGTTGTATGCTCGAGGAATGAGACGAAATCTGATTTCTGTTCATGCACTAATGAAGAATGGCTTGGAAGTTCGTTTCTACAATGGTAGAGTCTCTATTGGAAAGGACAAAAAAGTGTTTACTATGGGAAAATTTGAACCTGATCATGAATTGTTCAAACTTCCAGTTATAATAAATAATGAAATGAATAAGAATGCTATTTCTGATTATTCTTTGTCTTATAATATATGCATGTATAATATGTGGCATTATAGATTGGGACATCCAGGAATTAATAAAATGGAACAAATAATAAAAGAAAATTTGTTACCAAAAATGGATGTTAATAAATCACCTTGTTGCATAAAGGGAAAAATAACAAGGAAGCCTTTTAAAGAAGGAGAAAGAGCTACAGAACTCTTGGGTCTAATACATTCAGACATTTGTGGTCCTTTGAGTTATAAAACTCATGTTAATAAAGCATATTACATAACATTTATAGATGATTATTCTAAATATTGTTATGTGTATTTTATATCAAGAAAATCTGAGGTTTTTGAATGCTTTAAGAGATATAAAACAGAATTTGAGAAATAACTTGGAAAGGACATTAAAGTCTTAAGAACTGATAGAGGGGGAGAATACAAATTTATAGAATTTGACACTTATTGTCAATAACAAGGGATTATAAGACATAAGACGATGTCATTTACTCCACAACAAAATGGTGTGGCAGAAAGAAAAAATAGAACATTATCAAATGTTGTAAGGTGTTTGTTGTCTTACTCGGGATTAACAAAAAGATTTTGGGGAAATGCATTGCTTACGATAAACTATACACTAAACAGAATTCCCACAAAATCTGTAGAGTCAACACCCTATGAAGTGTGGACTGGAAGAAAACCAGATTTAAGTGAAATGAGAAAATGGGGATGCATTGCGCATGTAATGGACCCATATCAAAATAGAGACAAGTTGGATTTTAGAACTTTGAAGTGTAACTTCATTGGTTATTCGGAACCTTCTAAAGGTTATGTATTTTATAACAAAGAGAAGGGAATGATTGAAAGTCGAGATGCTACTTTCTTAGAAAACTCAGAAGAAAAATAGGACATTGTAGAAGAACAAGACCCGCTATCAATAACAGATGATGACATTGATCAATAGGAGTTGCCTCGTGATGATCCGATCATTGGGAATGAGCCGAATAACATCATTGGTGTTAAGAGAAGAAGAGAATAACCTGTGTGGATGGATGACTATTATATGTACAATATTGAACCATCTTGTTTCTCTGTAGACATGCAAACTGATGATCCAGTAGATCCTAAAACATTCGCTGAAGCGATGAAATCACAAGAATCAACTTTATGGTTGAATGCCATGCGAGATGAACTTGATTCAATTGAAAAGAATAAAATATAGGAATTATGTGATTTGCCTAAAGATAGAAAATCTATTGGATGCAAATGGATTCAAAAAAGAAAGTATTTGGCTGATGGATCTATTGCTAAATATAAAGCCAGACTAGTAGCCAAGAAATTTACTCAAAAATCAGGAATTGATTATCAAGAAACATATTCTCCCGTAGCAAAGTTTGCATCAATACGAATGAAATTGGCTTTAGTGGCTTATTTGGATTTGGAACTCTTCCAAATGGATGTGAAAACTGCTTTCCTTAATGAAGATTTAAAGGAAGAAATTTACATGGATCAACTTGAGGGTTTTCAGGTTGAAGGTTTTGAAGATAAAGTTTATAGGCTCCTGAAGACATTGTATGGACTAGGCAATCGTTTAGAGAATGGAATCTCAAATTTATGATACAATGGTTCGACTTGGTTTCATATCTAACAAGTTAAATAAATGTGTTTACACTTTAAAAAGTGGGAGCTCATTTACGATGTTGTCATTATATGTGGATGACATATTGTTGGCTGGAAATGATATTGGTATGTTAAATAAAATCAAGTTGGAACTCAGTAGCGAATTTGAGATGAAAGACATGGGTGAGGCTTCATATATTCTAAGAATTGAAATCATAAGAGATAGAAAAAACAGAACATTGAGCCTTAATCAAGAAAGGTATCTCCGTAAAGTGCTTAATCGCTTTGGGATGCAGAATTGCAATTCGGCGCCAACTCCATTAGTAATGGCGAAATGATTAACAAAGAATATGGATCTCGAAGAAGGACAAGAATCACTAGACAAACCATATGCAGAAGCAGTTGGAAGCTTAATGTATGCTATGTTGTGCACAAAACCTGATTTAACATATCCGATTAGTCTAGTTAGTAGATACTAAAGTAATCCTAGTCAAGCTCATTGGGAAGCTGTTAAAAGGATTATGAAGTACCTCAAAGGTACGTTGCATCACAAGTTAGTTTATCGAGCGGACGCGCTTGATATAACTGGTTACTCCGATGCAGATTTAGGAGGAGATAAAGATGATGGGAAGTCGACTTTTGGTCACCTATTTATTTTAGGTGGAGCTGTTGTATGTTGGGGCAGTAAGAAACAAGATTGTGTTGCAAGATATACACAAGAAGCTGAGTACGTAGCATGTAGTATGGCTGCTACTCATGCTGTCTGGATAAGACGTTTCTTATTGGAATTAAATCTCAATCTAGTAAACTGGCCCATTGAGATTTATTGTGATAATACATCAGCAATTGATTTAATTTATAGTGGTGCAAATAATTCAAAGGGACAACATATAGAATTACAATATCATTATATACATGATATAGTAGTGGAAAAGGAAAAGGTAAAAGTGACCTACATTCCTACTACTGATATGCTTACGGACTCTTTAACGAAAGGCATTCCAGCAGAAATCTTTATCAAACATGTTAGTTTGATGGGACCGAGAAATATCTGAGTTATATATCTCGAAAAAGGTGGGAGCTGATAAAACAAAATAAATGTGTATACATTCAAAAATATTGGCTAAGCAGCCAAGTGGGAGATGTTAATTGTGGGTTTGACTTAGCGAAGACTATTTTGAAATACATCTAGAAAATAGATTTAAGTTAAAACAAACAGATAGTATTATCTATGTGGATGGATAAAGTGGTCACGTAAATGTTAGTGAGGCAGTTGCTGAAAGGACGGAAATGAGGTTGTGAATAGCCTCGATAAATAGCCGGGGCATTAGCTTTAGAGGAACACACAAAAATATACAATCATTATGGAGTCCTAAAAAGGCTATCTACTTATTATACGTTCAAATTATATATATATATATATATATAAATTTTATACAGGTGGGTTATACGAAGGAGTAGAAGAGAGTAATAAACACTATGTTAGCGCTGTAGGTAATGTCTTGTGACCATGAAAGTATACCTTATACATAAACGGATTAAACCACAAATCTCATTCATTCAAATAACAATATCTGGTCTGTTTTGAATGTGGAGATTTCAGTCCTCTTGATTTAAATAAAAATGCTGCAAATATGTATCAAACTCTCAATTATGCTCCTATTAGTCGGATCAAAAATCCAATAATGATAATCACAAACAGCCGCATATACATCTAACATATTACTTCATTGAGCAAGTAAATGAAGATTGCAGAGACTAACCGGGCAAAAGCCAAAAACGATAGTACTAATTAAAACAGCAAAGAATTTAACAGATTCAAAGTCATAAACCAAGCAGGCCAGCTTCAATTATATTAATTCAACTCGTAATCAAAGTCTAACATAACATCAACTACTAATTAAATCAACATACAGTCGCATTCCCCGGTAAATAATTTTCGCAACCATCTATCAAATTATAATTTATAACGTTTGTCCAGGACCGACACCATCGGAAAAATACTACAGTAGTACGTCAAAATCAAAGCTTGGACAGACTACTAGCATCCACATTCTCAACCGTCTCATCAAACTCAATCGCACTCAACACCTCACCAAAAATTGTAATCCTATTATCCGCATACACGTGTCCATTCCACCGCCTCTTAACCAACTCCTCCCCCAACTCCACCGCCTTCATCACCGTCATCTCCGCATTCTCACACGCCGCCTCTATCACTCCTTTCTCCACCGCCACATCCGCCGTCATCTTCCTCCCTTTCAACACCAAGTCTCTCCACACCACCGGCGATCCAATCTTACACCTCAACACCTTCACGAACCAATTCGGCACTTTCAATCCTATATCCATCTCACTCATATACATAAACCCCCGATCTTTTCGCATAAACACGTAATCATGACACAACGAGAGTATAACGGCACTCGCTGCTGCGTGACCGGTGATCGCGGCGATTGTCGGCATCGGAAGTGAGATCAGATCCTTAATCACCGATCGGATCTTCAAAGACATGATTTTCGGCCGGGTCGGATCTTTGCTCGCCCAATTTAGATCGTAGCCGTTTGAGAAGAATTTGCCTTGTGCAGTAGTGATTAGAGCGGAGGAGGATGACGTGGCGATTGTTTCGGTGCGGATGCGGTGAAGCGCGGCGGCGATTGCGTCGAGGAGAGTTGGATTGAAGCGGTGTTGATCATCTCCGGTGAGTGTGAGTATGTATATGTTGCCTCTTTTCTCCAAGCTACACATATTTTAGTGTATGTAATTTGGGGGTGTATTTCTCGTGGCGGTTAAATCTATGTTCAATTTGGAACGACGTTGAGTGGTAAAGTGTGTGTTCCCTCCCTTTCATTTAAATAATAAATAATGCCACCCACGACCTTTGACTTCTGTATTCACGCTTATACGTTTCTGAAAGCGGAGGTGACGCTGGTTTGTAATTTATCAAATAACTAGGTAAAAAAACGCGCTTAAGATTTTTTTTTTTTTTAAAATATGAAAATAAAATTTAAAATATAATAAAAGTATTTTATGAATCATTTTTTGTTAGAATTTAAGAATATATATACATTATAAGTGTTTTATTTTCCCTTTAAAAATTGCTCATGAATATTTTTAATGCAGTTTTTTCCTTTGAAGTTAAATAATTTATGAACCAGAATTATCCAACGATTAGAAAATTTTAAAGCATAATTCCTTGACATTTCAAAAAAGGTAAAAAAAAATAATGGTTCAACAAAAAATTATGAAAAATTGGATCCTAAATAGTTATGCCTTTGGATAGTTAAAATAATTAAAAAGTGTCGACACAAAATTATTTTAGTAGTTATGCTCTGACTTTATCTTTTAAATAGTTAAAACAATAAAAAAAATCCCACAAAATGAGTGTAATAGTTGGACTCTTGTTCGTCCCCTATATTATATGTGAGTGTATAATTAATTAATTAAAAAATAATTAAAACAATAATTAAAAAAATAATGTTAAAGTCAATGTATTTGATGTTCCATTTCATTCTTAAATTTTTGAAACATGCCTTTTTACAATCTAAATTGATAATTTTTTCTTCATCTAATATTTTTTTTAGAAAATTACTATTTACAGTAATATTATGCATATATTATTTCTCCATATTTGTTTACTCTTTCATTGTACTAACTATAATTTGATGCGGCTTATATTTTCACCTTGCTAAATAAATGGTCAATAAAAAATGAATGTATGTAAGCATGCCTTTAACTGATACTGTTTTTTGTCTAATCTATAATAATCTTATATAACTAATATTACTTATCTTTCTTGTAAGAGAAACTTTGAAAATACTTTTAAAATAATTAATTAAAAAAGAAGCCAACAATCGATGTAAGTAATATATTTATCTATACAATCTTGGAGATCTTCTAACAACGGTGCACACCAAGAACTTGCAAAATTAAAGTGTAGTTATAGATGATGAAAATATCTCTTATCATTAGGCCTTAATGAGCCTATTCACACTACAATTTTATTTATAAATCACATATTACATCTTGCAACGAACTCCAACGTCCATATACACAGTTATAATATTAAGCAACTCCACAACTAATACACTTAGAGCTAGATGGATGATCTTGAGTACCTACACGGAAGAATTGCAGCCCTAGGTGTAGCATTATTCTTGAGATGATCAAAAGATAGCAGGCTTATTTAAATTTCTAGAACCAGTGCTTCTTTTAAGTAGCCTCCTGTTGGACCTTGGAAGGAGCCCAAAATAGATTAGATTATAATATCTTGTAATAGGCCCAAGAAGCCCACTTTGTAATAAATAGCCCATTTGGGACATGGTATAAATAGAAGACAACAATCTCATTTGAAGGGGTTGGCTAATTAAGCAAAGAAGATCATCTCCTAAAACTATAGTCTAATAATAATAATATTATTGACACATCATTTGGCGCTAGAAGGAGCTTTGCTTTAACAAGATCCAACCAGAAGATGATTGTAGAAGAGCTTGATCCGGGAACCGCCGGACCGACTCAGGTAAAAGAGTTGACGGCAGAAGTTGCCGCCGACCCCTCGACCCACGGCGATCGCGAGTTCCCTAAACAGCCGGCATTGAAGCCGAAGTGTTTGTTCCCTCCACCTGAGGCTCCTCCGGAAGATCAATTTCTAGGATTGAAGGACTCACTCCAAAGGGACAGAAAAAGAAAAACTGTGTCAGATCAACGTTTTAGAGTTCAAACATCTAAAGGAAAAAAAGTTCTCTCGAGCGACGTTCGGCTGCATTTGGAAAAGAAAGAAAGGCTAAAAGCCCAAAACCAAGAAAATCCAAAAGATTCGCTTGATTCAGATGAAGAACTCGAGTTTCTAGAGCGCGAAGCTCAGAGATTGCAGGCTAAACTTGAGCGAAAACGCGAGATTCACCGTCTCCGTCGAGAGCTCCAACAAACTACAATTCAAAATGATGGACAAGACGATGAATTTTATGACGAGGATGATGCGGAGTATGAATATGAACCGTCGGCGGAGTCGACATATTCGCAACCTCGCGAACGTCGACAGAGGACAGTGTCATCTGCCGATGTCTCACATCAGACAGAATCCACAGAATCTATATCTCACGAGGAGTTCGCTAAAATGCAGGAGGAAATCGCCCAGATGCGTACCTTGATGAGAAATAAGGCAGGGTTTGAAGCCGTTTCCGAGAGTCCCCTATCATTAGTGCTTGAGAAGGCGCGCATCGACAGGACGCTGAAAACGCCTGCTCTCGATCATTTCGACGGATCCTCAGACCCGTTAGCATTTCTAAATACGTTTGATGGTCGCATGGCTTTCTTCGGCCACTCGGAGATCGCTAGGTGTCAGTTCTTCTCCACTTGCCTTCAAGGCACGGCTCTCCGATGGTACAGTAACTTGCCGCCTCGGTCAATCGACTCGTGGACAACTCTGAAAAACAAGTTTCAAGCCCGATTTTCCAGCAACTACAAAGGAATCAAAGTTACTGCATCCTTGATGACAATGCATCAACGTTCCGGCGAAAGTCTCAGGAGTTTTCTAACCCGATTCAAAGAAGAGATAGCAGAAATTCCAGACTTAATAGAACAGATGGCAGTCAATTTCCTGACAGCGGGCATCGATAAGTCTAGGCATGGCCTCCTTTTAGAAGAGATCTTTGAAAAAAGGCCGAAAACCCTACAGGCCGCGTTCCAGATTATAGAACACTGCATGATGCTTCAAGAAGCGGTAAGCTGTATACAATCTCCACGGAGGTCGTCAAAATATGAACGACACCGAAGCTACAGTCCACGATCCCCTGCGAGGGAAAGGCGCCGAGAGCGCCGTAGGTCGCCACCGCCTCGCACATCGGACCTTCCTCCGAGAGATAGAAGAGAAAGAGATTGGCAGCCCCACAATCGATCTGAAAAAGAGTTCACTAAACTCAACACCGAAAAAATGACAATTTTGGCGGTGTTAAAAACAGAACCGGATTATCGCCCTCCAAGGCCCATGAAACCAGGAAGACCCCCAAGCTCCAGATATTGTGAATATCATGAAGATACTGGCCATACAACAGAGCAATGTTTTCAACTTAGCAATCTCATCGAAGGAAAAATTCGTCGAGGACAACTAGTCCACTATGTGCAGCACGATGATGAACCCAGACGTCACCATCGAGGCGAGGATGATCGTGTAATCGACGTTATTTTTGGTGGTATAGCAGCCGAGGGTCTCTCCCACAACTCTCGCAAGATTTATGCTCGAGAAGTATTTAATGTCAATCCCTCGGCAGCTAAACGCCCTCGAGCGAATTCATCCCCAGTCATCTCTTTCTCCGACGATGATTATCGTCCCGATCTCATCGAAGGCCATCAAGATGCTCTCGTCATCACAACACGTGTGGGAAACAACACGGTTAAGAAAATGTTGGTCGATAATGGTAGCTCTGTCGACGTGTTATATCACCATGCTTTTTCCCGAATGGACATAGGGGATCGAAGACTCGAGAACTCCCGAACCCCGTTATACGGGTTTACAGGCAATGAGGTTCATGTGGTAGGAACCATCGACATGCCAGTGCTTTTCGGTTCCCCACCCTGTCAGATTTGGAAAATGGTCAAATTCCATGTGATTAGTGCTTCCTCAAGCTTCAACGCTATTTTGGGACGAACAACGATCACCGCACTCCGAGTTATAACATCTATCTCCCACTTGAAAATGAAATTTCCCACGGATTTCGGCGTGGGAGAAATGATTGGTGATCAAGTAACAGCAAGACAATGCTACCTAACCACTGTATCTCCAAGAAAAAAGGTTGACGAAGAATTTGATGTTAACCAGGTGCTTGACATCGACCACAGAGGCCTTGTGGAACCACCCACTAGCAATTCTTGCTCTCCCGCCGAAGAAACTGAAGAAATAGAAGTGATCGAAGGAAATCCTGAGAAAACCACAAGGCTCGGCAAGAATCTCCATGATCAATTAAAGAAAGATATCACGTGCCTTATCCGTGAGTTTTCTGATATTTTCTCCTGGGATCCAAAAGATATGCCCGGGATTCCCGAGGTTGTCGCTCGACACTCTTTGCACATCAGTAAAAACATCAAGCCGGTTAGGCAAAAACATCGTACATTCTCTGCTGAAAAAAGGGTAGCTATCGACCTGGAGATCAATAGATTGCTCGAGGCTAGTTTCATCGAACCAGTACAATTCCCCACTTGGATCTCGAATGTGGTCCTAGTCAAGAAAAGTAGCGGGAAGTGGAGAATGTGCATCGATTACTCAGATGTTAATAAGGCATGCCCCAAAGACTTTTATCCACTCCCGAACATCGATCAACTTATTGATGCGACAGCTGGAAACGAACTTCTCTCTTTCATGGATGCCTTTTCGGGGTACAATCAGATTAAAATGGACTCGCAAGACTGGCAGCAAACTGCATTCATCACACACCGGGGAGTCTTCGGATATCGAGTGATGCCTTTTGGTTTAATCAACGCTGGAGCTACTTTTCAACAAACGATGGATAAGATATTCAATACACAAATTGGGAGAAACATGCTGATATATGTCGACGACATGATCACGAAGTCGAAGGCTGCCTCTGACCACGTCATAAACCTCCGCGAAACGTTTGAAAATGCGAGAAAAAACAACATGCGCTTAAACCCAGCTAAATGCTCGTTCGGTCTTACTGCCGGAAAATTCCTCGGGTTTCTGGTTACACAAAGAGGTATCGAGGCAGATCCATCCCAAACAAGAGCGATCTTAGAAATGGAAAATCCAAAATCAGTAAAAGATTTACAAAAGTTAACCGGTTGCATCGCCGCACTTCGGAGGTTTATCCCCCAATCGTCAAAAAGATGCCTCCCCTTTTTCTCAGCAATAAAGGCAGCTTCCAAATCATCACACTTTGAGTGGAACGAGGAGTGCGAGAAAAATTTCTCCGAGCTAAAGGTATTCCTTACAAATCCTCCCATCCTCACTCGGCCCTCGCCAAATGAGCCTCTGAAAGTATATCTCTCTGCATCCGATGAAACGGTCGCGGCCGTTCTGATTCAAGTCAATGAAGGGAAAGAAATCCCGGTGTATTACATTAGCCACTCTCTTCGAGATGCCGAAGTCAGATACCCGCAAGTAGAAAAATTGGTCTATGCCTTGGTTGTCGCAAGCCGAAAGCTTAGACATTATTTCCAGGGAAGGGAGATGCATGTGCTTACAAATCAACCCCTGAAGAGGATTCTACACAAACCCGACATGACGGGCAGACTTGCCGCATGGACGATAGAATTAAGTCAGTTCTATATTGAGTATAAGCCTCGAACGGCGATAAAAGCCCAGGTTCTCTCGGACTTTGTTGCTGAGTGTCAGTTTCAGGCCAAAGCCCAAAGTTTCGACAAAAATCACTTAAGACCATGGTTGCTATTTATCGACGGATCCTCGACGGCTGACTCCGCAGGAGCATGAATTATTTTAATAAGTCCGGGGGGATTCAAAATCCAGCAAGCTCTAAAGTTTGAATTTCTGGCAACAAACAATGTCGCCGAGTACGAGGCACTCATCGCAGGCTTACAACTGGCTATGGATCTCGAAGCTGAAAATATTGACATATTTGGAGATTCTCAGTTAGTCTCCAAGCAAATAAGCGGGGAATTCAAGGCACATAATGAGAAAATGGCTCAATACTTGGTAATAACACAAGAGCTACTCAAGAAATTCTCCTCATGGAAACTTTCTAATATCGACAGAGAAGAAAATCAATGGGCTGATCATTTGGCCAAGTTAGCCTCCCCGAGTCTTCCAATCAGTCCCGATCCGGTGTACGTCGATGTCCTAGCTACTCCCGCCATCGATGAGCGTTCTATCAACCAAATCCAGAATAACTTTGACTGGCGAAAACCGCTTCTCGAGTACATTATCGACAACAAACTCCCGAGCGAGAAATGCGAAGCTCGCTCACTTATGTTCAAGGCAAGAAATTACTGTGTAATTGGTTCGTCGCTGTACCGGCGCGCCCTATCTGAACCATTACTCCGATGTCTGATGTTAGAAGAAGCTCAGTTAGCGATGTTCGAGGTTCACACAGGAATCTGTGGAAACCATCTCGGAGGAAAGAACTTGGCTCTCAAAATAATCAGGCAAGGTTTATATTGGCCCACAATTCGGAAAGACTGCGAATAATATGTCAGAAAATGCCAAGCATGCCAGTTACATGGAAACGTGGATCACCGACCCACGACCAATCTCAATTCGGTCATCGCACCGTGCCCTTTCTTCCAATGGGGCATCGATATCGTAGGACCCTTTCCAAAATCTAAAAACCAGTGCCAATACATAGTGGTAGCGGTGGATTACGCTACGAAATGGGTCGAGGCGAAACCACTTTCAAAGATCAGAGAGAAAGAAATGATTGAATTCTTTATGGAATATGTGGTATTCCGCTTTGGAGTTCCACGAATCCTAGTTTCAGATAATGGAACGCAATTTGTGGGGGCTCAATTTGAAAAAACTTTAGAGGAACTAAAAATCCAACACATCAAGGCATCAGTGGCATATCCACAAGCCAATGGACTAGCAGAGGTAACAAATAGAACCATCCTACAAGGGTTAAAGAAGAGAATTGAAGAAATCCCCCGTTGCTGGGTCGACGAACTGCCAAATGTGTTGTGGTCCTACAGAACAACTCCTCGAAGTGCAACAGGAGAAACTCCTTTCCGTCTCGCGTACGGTGTCGATGCTATTTTGCCTGTCGAGATTAGCTTGATTTCCCCCAGGATCGAGGTCTTTGATCCCTTTCTCGCAGCTGAAGGATTACGTTTCCACAATGACTTACTCGAAGAAACAAGAGAGGAATCTAGGCTTTGCATGATCGCTCAACAAGAGAAGACAGCAAGGTACTTCAACAAGAAAGTTAAAAATAGGCGATTTGAGGTGGGAGACCTTGTCCTTCGAGACTCCGCCGCGTCACAGCCGACGATCTCAGGAAAATTCAAGTCAACATGGGAAGGCCCGTACAAGGTGTCGAAGATCGTCAGCACAGGAACCTACGAGCTCTCATACCTCGACGGTCAACCGATTAAAAATGCTTGGAATGGTATCCACCTCAAAAAATTTTATCAGTGATTAATGCTCTATGTAATGATTAAAAGTTCAAAGCCCCAGGGACTTACCAAAAATCAACCCTCGATGCAATGAGGGTCGTTATGAGACCCCCATCGAGGGAATTTAAATTACGAAGGCTTTAAGTTATTTTGATATCTTGCTTGTACTTTTAAGAAGACGAACAACGACAGTCGACATGCTAAGACCTAAACCACATCGAGGGACTTCAAATTATAACAATTTTAACTTCCCAAGAGCTTATTTACACAAAGCAAATAATACAACACAATTCTCTCAGGGATGCACACTAGACGACATAGAAGTTGTTAAACACATTCTTAACGATTTCAAAACAGATATACGAAACAACAAAAAATGGGAAACTAACGCGACAGCGAAGAACAAAAAGCATAAAGACAAATGTTTTTTAAACAAGATCGTTCATCTACCGCACAAAATACTTCAAGAAAAAATCCCAAAGAAAAACAGATCGTTGTAGGGTTTAAGTAAAACATAGAGAACACAAGTAGCCAACAGCAAAAAGGAAACACGAGTCTTTGACAATAAACTTAAAGATACATTACTCACGGGGCATTCCCCGCCTTCAAGAACCACCAGCGGGATCATCAGGTCGCGAGGCAGCAAGATCATGAATATAGTCCTCGAAAGAATGTCCCGACGTGTCGAATCCTGCATTGTTCATACGGGCAACACACCGCCCATAGCCATCCCCAAGAGCATTAGCGATATCCTCCACAGCCTTCTCAACTTCAGCCTTAAGAGTAGCATTTTCTTTCACAATCAACTGATAAGACTAATCCATTCCATCAACTTGCCGACCTAAACCTTCGCACTTAACCCTCAGCTCGTCACGTTCCGATACAACATCTCGAAGTCTACCCTCGAGCTCAAATATCTTCCGGTTTGATGATTTCTCCAACGATTCCAACTCTGTAACACGCTTCAAAAGGGTTGTGTTTGTCGATGACAAGTCACTCACTTTCTTCTCCAAATCCAGACAGCTAGATCCTAGTCTCTTTTTCTCTCCCTTCAACGCCGACACCTCGGCCTCCAACTTGCTTCGAACCTCACTCTCATCATCAGATTGATATTCATCCAAGACGTGCATGAAATCAGACAAAAACTGCAAGAAGACATATCCAAATATATATAAAAAAAAGAGGGAGAGCTAAAGTAACTAGCTAACTAGACTAAACTAAAATACAAACTGCTATACAAAACACATACCCGACCAATTCGACCCTTGCATCTATCAGCAAGCTCATCACGACGACGACCGGTATAGGCGACAGAGTCTTGAGGAAGCTGAAATAACTTAAAAACTCGTAGAGGTACCGTCGAACCTCCGGTCCAACGTTCCGATGGCTGGATCTCCGCCCTCACCACCTCCTTCCTCGATCGAGGGTCAATTGTGTTGGTCATCAAGGCTCGACTCCCAATAAATGTTATAGTCTTGTTGATTCCACCACCTACAGTAACATTCTCAACAGCATCATCTCCCCCAATGTTTTCTTCTTCTATCTTACGACGGTTCCTCTTGCGAGGGTTCACGTCGGCAATCACAGGATCAGGAACGACCTTCTCGGCATCATCCACCATTTTGTTACCTTGCTCATCTATAAGTTCGATGGAAACAGAATGCCCAACTGGGGATGGCCCACCCCTCGAAGATCCGGCTTGCATCCCATCGACACTCTTCCTCGAAGCGCGTTGAAGCAACAACATCATGGCTTTATCCATCTCTTTGCTTATCCCACTATCCAAAATCTTCCGCAAAGATTCACCAGCCACTAAACAAAAAAAGAGAGAAGAGAAGAAAAAGTCAGAACACTCGTTAAACAAAAGAAAAAGGGAGAGAAGATAAAGGCGAAGTGAAAAATAAGGAAAGAGGAGGTCAAACCCCTTACAATCATGCATCTCTAAAAAACTCAAGTCTGCTAATTGCAGATGGGTATACACCGACACCAATCCCTGAAATTCATTCAATTCATTATCATCGTATTTCTCCAAATTATTCAGATAATCAATCGTCAACTGACTGACTTTTCCGCAAGGCTTCACAAATTCTAAATCGGGCCCCCCAAAATACAACCACCTCGAATGATACCCAGAGTTCGAGGATCGAACACTAACAATTTTAACTCTCCTGTAGGGACAATCGAAATAGACTTGCCCATCATGATAACGGACCGCATATATTGAGAAAAAAAGCTTGAAAGACGGTATCAACCCCTTATCGCAACACAAGGCCACAAATCCACTCAACTGTGTTATAGAATTCGGTGTTAATTGACTTATTCCACAACCAATCGCCTCGAACATCGTTAAGAAGAAGGGATGCATAGGCAATCGAAGTCCGAAATGAAATGCAATCATCGGTATCCCGTGCATCCCATATTCTGGCATCATCCAGACTCTCTCGTCAGCCGTCGGTACTCGATACCGATACCCATTTGTCAGATCCACGTATTGCCTCAACTTATCCACCGGCGGGTTCCTAGTGATGTAATGGCTTAAGTAATTCAAACTGGATTTCCCTCTAAATTCACTCATTCCCAACCGCAAACTTTCCTGCACTATCCTATTCCTACTCTCTACAGTTCTGGGACTCAAAGGCGGCGAGGGAAATGGTCCTACAGGAACGCCCTTCAAGAATTCATCATGATCAAGAAAGTCAAAAGAGCCGCATTGCTCTAAATCAGGAATGTCCAAGTGACCCAGATTAAGGGGCGATTCTTGGTCCCCTTCATCTAAGGGCCTCTTACCAGGGTTGCGGGAAAACTCGACAGGCACCGACGACGAACTTGACTGATCCATAGATCCAAGAACGATACAATGACAGTCTATTACTATGAGACAATGCAGGACACAAATGAATTTAAGGAAGAAGAAAAGAGGAAGGAAGGAGACTTACAGAGAGAGAGGAATCAACTGGCACGCAGGGGATTTCCGGGGAGCTGGAGCCGCTTTTGTTGAGAAGGCTGAGTAGCCGAAGAGACACCTTCAGCCAACGTTAACAAAAATCAAAATAAAAAGTAGTACACACAAAAATAAATATATATATACATGCCATCATGGGCAAAAATACACACCTAATAAGGACAAAATTCGTTATCAAAATTCGGTTCAATGTTTACTTATTTTTTACTTATTTTTTACTTTTGATTTTTCTCTGTCCGTTTATTGTCACCTGCTAATGAACTTTTCAGGAAGTCAAAAGATAACCAGGAACAAATCTAAAGATGTTGTTTAAAAACTGGGAGGGGGACAAATGTTGGACCTTGGAAGGAGCCCAAAATAGATTAGATTATAATATCTTGTAATAGGCCCAAGAAGCCCACTTTGTAATAAATAGCCCATTTGGGACATGGTATAAATAGAAGACAACAACCTCATTTGAAGGGTTGACTAATTAAGGAAAGAATATCATCTCCTAAAACTATAGTCTAATAATAATAATATTATTGGCACATCACCTCCGAAACTTAAACTTAATATTGTTGCATCCATGTTATCTTTTAAGCTATGGTATCATGGTTGTAACCATTCTAGATAGGAACCTTTCCCTTACCGGTTGATTTTCTTTCGTCCCAATCACCCTCATAATCTATTCCGCCTGACCAAGTGTGTTTACCTTTTTCACGAGGGAACATCCCATTTAAATTACCTAAATAGACATCTTCATTTGAAAATATGTATTGTGTACTCCAGAAAGGGGGAAAAAGAAATAAATTAAACATTGTTGATCACATGAAATCAATAAAGCAATAAAAAAGGCAAGATTGTAAAAGAAAGAATAAAAGTTAATACTAAGGAGAAGGAGTACATTTGGCTGCTCTGCATTGCAGATGACAAAATGACTGACAAAATGACCTACGTCTTGAAAACGACATTAGCTTACCAGTTACCACATTAAGAAACCTATGTAACATTGAAACTGGCTGAGAATACTTTAAACTAAAATTTTCTTGAAGACCACTCTCCGGATCTGAACAAAAAGAAAAAGTAGCAATCTATTCATACCGGTGCTTATTCTGGATAATCAAAATTTTCATAGGCACAAATGATTTAATTGCACCAATATAATTTTATATCATAATCATACCTTTTTTTTGCCAAGCATGATTAACGATATACTTATAATATAATATTATATCCTTATCTTCCTTCCTTATTATTATTATTATATTAATAAATTTGAAAAGATATGGATAAAAAGTGAAACAGAGAGAATGTAAAAAGAAGAGAGTGAAATGAATTTTTTATTGTTAAAAATGTTATAAGAGAACACTAGAAGTTCCTTAAAGCAAATCCAACGGTATGCTAGCTCAATACTTAAATATAAAATAAAAAATTAGCTCTTAGTAAGTTAAGACGTGAAAAAATATATTTGTCTCCAACAATACACCTTAAACTATAAATATTTACTATTTAAAGTATATTGAATCAATTAAAATATAATGTAAAAGAGAAATAAAGAGAAAGTGATCCCCATAATATATTATAAAATAATGGTTAGAAGATCCTTAAAAAGATGGTGCTAGTTCTTAAAAATAAAGAGTGAATGGATGATTTTAGTGATTTAAGGAATCACTAAGAGCAAGTTCAACAGTCTCTTAATAAGAGCAACTCCGACAGCTTATCTATTTGGAGTCTTAAAATCTAATATAAGGAATATGGAGAAAAAAATTACTCCAACAGTATCCTAGTGATTGATTCCTTAAATCACTAAGATTTTCTTCCCCTTCCTTATCTTTAGCTAACCTCTCTCCTCTTCTAACTTTTATTTTATAATATGTATTTGAAACAAACACTTTCTCTTTATTCACTTTATGTAATAATGTTACTTTTTAATGATTAAATATTGTATAAGGAATGAATATAGGGAATGTTGTTGGAGTTGGGAATAGCTATTGATGTCTTAAATTACTAAGATCCAATATTTTATATTAAATTTAAGGAATGAACTAAGAAACTGTTGGAGATGCTCTAAGTTCCTTATAAATATTATAAAATATTAACTCTTAGTGATTTAAGACATGATATTGAATTTGAACTCTAACATTGATACTTATCTTCATTCCTTATTATAATAATAATAATAATAATAATAATAATAATAATAATAATAATAATAATAATAATAATAATAATAATAATAAATTTGAATGAGATATGAAAGGAACAAATAGAAAAGAACAAAAGAGAGAGAGAGATCATTTTTTATTGATAAAAATGAAATAAGGGATGACTTGTGGTTACTTAAAGATAATACATCGGAGAGGTGTTTTAGTGATATAAGCAATCACTAAGTCACTATTAGAGTGCAATTTTTTGTCATAATTATTATATTTGGAGTTAAGAGCAAGTTTAAGGGAGCTGTTGGACTTGCTCTAAGAGACTTTTAGAGCATACTTTTGATCATCGTTCCTTAAATTCCAACTTAAGAGGTTGGATAAGTTGTCTGTTGGACTTGCTCAAATAAAAAATAAAACTCATGTCTTAGTGATATAAGGAAGTACTAAGACTATTGGAGTGCTATTTTTTGTTAAAAACCTTATAATCTCATGTAAGGGAGCTGTTGGACTTGATCTGATCGGGAAGATAAGTACTCTTTATTTTTATGCAGCTTCGACTATTCAAGGATTTGAAGCTCCTGCTTATCACCATGATACCATCACCCTCTCAATCTTGTTTACTGTATTCCTCATATGCATCACTAATTTCACCGATTCCATGGCATCTTTGGTGAATATGTTGCCAATACTGCTGGATCTATTATTGGCACAAATGCACATATTTTGTGCACATGAAATGTTCTACATCTACTGTTCTGTAACCATGGGGTGACCTTAGAACCCTTTATTATATGTTCTGTTTGCTATTTAGATCATCTGTTGTCTAATTTGTCACGGGCTAATATCTGGTTGATTACGTTTCTCAAGTCATTTCATTTTTTTACAGAATTGAGATTAAAGCATATGGCACTGATAATAAACCTGATTCACTAGATCAGCAATACCTAATTTATCAGCACTTAAATTACTCACTATGTCATCAACACCTTATATCCCTACCATTATTAGACAACATCCGTAAGCACTTTGACAAATAGTACTGAGTCTTGATACTAGTTTCCGTAATCGTATAAAACATAAGATAAAGATAAAACGGGTTTTTTAATGTGTGTTAATAGCACACAATAAGCACTAAGACCGATTTCAGTCCAAATTCACCTAACAGTGGCATAAATCTCGGTCCAAATTTGGACCGAGATTAAAATAATAATTTTTAATGTATTTCCTTTAGTTTATTATATAAAGTTTTGATTTCGGGTATTTATAAATGTAATTAACCGATATTGGGATATTATTATTATTTATTTAAATAATAATTTAAATTAAAAATTATTTAAGCGTAATTAAATAAATATTATTGGATTTCTTGAATTCAAATTACGAATACATTCAAACATTAAAATAAAGATTACAATACATAAAACTTAATTTGAAACACAACATAAATGAAAATGCAATGAGAACTAAATTATTAATTTAGTACGACAAATTAAATCGACTTCCTCCAAGATAATCAAAATATTGCCCGTGACTATTATTCATTTATTAACAATTTTAAAATAAAACAAATAATTAATAATAATAAAAAAATACAAAGATAATATCTTACATCATACAAAAATAATATATTTATTATTATAAAATCTTAAAATAATTAAATAAACATTTTGAGATTTGGACCAAAATTTAGACCAAACTATTGGAGTTGGGGAGGGGTTCGGTCCAAATTTAGACCGAGGTTCGGTCCAAATTTGGACCAAATTCTTGTAGGGACCTCGGTCCAAATTTGGACTAAATTCTTGGAGTTGCCCTAACTCTCATGAATTTGGTGCATTTTGATTGGTACTCTAATCATAAATATTGATGGATCCTCTGCATTTACAACAACTCCACCTATAAAAATGCACAAAATTCATAAAATTTAGTATTTATTGTGTGTAGAAAAACCGTAGATAAAAAGCATACAGATGACAATCACCATTTTTGACTGAGATTGCAATATAAGTCATTTATGCATTTTTCTGCTAATTCACAATATATTTATCACAATCTATCTCTTTTCATAAAAAATTTACAATAACATTGCGATATAGAGACTACAGTTCATATTCAGTTCACGGTATCAAGCATGTTCTGTAATCAACATAAAATACGTTTGACATCTTTCAGTAGTTATCCGAATCTTTAATTTCTCTATTTCAAATACATCCAAATCGGCTAAACTATATGATATGCTTATAACTTTGTATTTTTCTGGTAATCTTTAACATGACTATGACAATTTCTTCGGTCAGATCCAGGAACATCTTGTTAATTTACATTCGAGCCATATTTTTTCTAATCCGATTCAAATCAGCATTCTCAACAACTTCATCAAACTCAACTGCCTTCAACAGCTCGCCAAACACCGTCATCCTATTATCAGCATACACATGTCCCTTCCACCTCCTATTAACCAACTCCTCCCCTAACTCCACCGCCTTCTCCACCGTCATTTCCGCATTCTCACACGCAGCCTCAATCACTCCCTTCTCCACGGCCACCTCCGCCGTCATTTTCCTCCCTTTCAACACCAAGTCTCTCCACACCGCTGGCGATCCAATCTTACACTTCAACACCGTCATGAACCAATCCGGCATCTTCAATCCTATATCCACCTCACTCATGTATATAAATCCTCTATCCTTTCTCATATACACATAGTCATGACTCAACGCGAGAATTGCGCCAGCAGCCGATGCGTGACCGGTAATCGCGGCAATTGTTGGCATCGGAAGCGATAAAAGGTCTTTTATTACTGATCGGAGCTTCAGAGACATGATTTTTAGACGCTTCAGATCGGATAAGGACCAGTCCAAATCAAATCCATTGGAGAAAAATTTACCTTCAGAAGTAGTGATTAAAGCAGAGGACGATGACGTGGCAATTGTTTCAGATTTAACACAATGAAGCGCAGCAGAGATTGCATCGAGAAGTGTCGGATTGAGGCGGTGCTGATGATCGCCGGTGAGTGTTAGTATGTACACATTGCCTCTTTTCTCCAAGCTGCACATTTTTTATATTTTTTAAAAAAAATCAATTTCTCTTGATCTATGTTACAGCTTAAATTTCATTTCAATATATAGACGGTAGATGATTTCAGCAGTTTCGTAAGCAACTAATGCAAGCAATTGACCAGAGACTTGTCACATTGTTTGTAATTTTGATCTTCTTATATAAAATTGGAGTAAACTTTTGACTATAACAGGTAAAATACCAGAAGATTTAAAATATAAAGCATAGTTGATTTAATATTTCATAAGAAATTTCGATATTACAATAGAAACTGATAGATATTGATTCAATACATGATTTAAAACCCTAGAAATTAACCGCCGAAGCCGTAAAGAGTCCTGCCTTGCCTCTTGAGAGCATACACAACATCCATAGCAGTAACAGTCTTCCTCCTAGCGTGCTCGGTGTAGGTAACAGCATCGCGAATGACATTCTCCAAAAAGATCTTCAACACACCTCTCGTCTCCTCGTAGATGAGACCGCTGATCCTCTTGACACCGCCTCGACGAGCCAAACGACGAATAGCAGGCTTGGTGATGCCCTGGATGTTGTCACGGAGGACTTTTCGATGTCGCTTTGCTCCGCCTTTGCCCAGTCCCTTGCCTCCCTTTCCACGACCTGACATTTTAATTTTAGATCTGATGTGCTGGTGATTGAATTGTGTTTTTGGTGGTTTGTATTGGATTGGGGGAGGTGGAGCTTATATAGGCTAGTGAAAAATGAGGTGTGGCAGTGTGGCGGTCTTTTTGAATTTTTGGGGAATTTGAGCGATCCGTGTTTTTTGTGTAGGTGTTATGTGAGCCGTTGATTCTTTGTTGATCGACGGGCGATAGCTGATTTATTTACAAGACGCGGATCGGTGACTTGGTTTCATTTTTGTTTGTTTTTTTGGGTACATTTTGTTTTACTAGAACGTGGGAGACTTCGAATATAGAAGTTAAGTACTCCTTTATATTTTAGATTTTCTTGTTCGGGAGTATGATTCTTTTTTATATACTTTGCTTTCTGGATGTTTCATTCTTTTTATATATTTTTTAAAATTTATCAAAAATTATAAAAATTTATAATATAAAATATAACTACACTTCACTTACAATCATTATTTCTTCCACTACACTCACTTTATATATTTAAATACCGATCAATCTCACCATTTTTCCTATTTTTCCTCACAAAATTACACGTTTTCTTAAGCTCCATACCTAAATCAAACGTATACAAGTAAAAGGAACGGAGGAAGTACTAGATTAGTAGTAGTACCCATGCAATTGCGATAAAATTTATGAAATAATTATAAATAACTTTTTATTTTTTAACACATACGAATATAATTATTATGCACTCTATTAATTATAGAAACATAATTATTATAATATTTAAAAGTTTAATATGATGAAAAAATTGAACATAATGAATGCATGCCATTTCTGACGGAAATTACAAACATAAATATAACAAATTAAATATTAAAATTTTATCATTCTCTTTCCAAATGTTTCCTTAGTTCTCGGATTATTGATCACATTCAATTACTAAGATAAAATAAGTATTATGTTATGAAATTTTTTTTTAGTAAAAATGATGCTTATATTTATTGATAATTGATATAAAGGATAATATAAATATGAATAAAGTTAAATAATTAAAAAAAATTGTTAAGTCTACTCAGTATTCTAAAAATTCCTGGTTCTACTGATTAATCCTCTGCAAAGTACTGACCGGTTCGATTTTTCAAATGGGCCAAACCCGGTTTTTGTGCATACTGCGTACCCACGAGGGAGTTTTATTTTTTATCGGGTTAAATGGCAAAATCATCACTATAGTGATGAATAACTTTCAAGTAATCTACCGGGTGAAAAGAGTTTTTAAACGAATCATTAACTAATTCGAAATTTTCAAACAACTCATTCTACGTTTTCCCCGTTAACTATTTAATGGAAAAAATTCAAAAATGAAATATTAAAAAAATCAAAAAACTTGAAAAAAATCCAAAAAAAGAAGTAAAAATTCTGAGAAATCAAAAAATAAATCGTAAAAAATCTCTAAAAATTTTGAAAAACCTCAGAAAATATATAAAATATTTGACTAACTAAAATATTAAAATATAACATTAAAATTCAGAAGTGCATGTAGTTAGAATATGAAAATATCAAAATATTAAAGCAAAAACATTGTTAAATTTTTTATATATGCTAAGATTATATAATACATAAATATAATAAGTAAAAATTATTTAATATTTTATATAAGCAGAGATTATGTAATATTTCAAAATTGATAAATGTGAATAATTTTACATATTTAATATATAAGATAACTTTTAATACTACTAGAATTTTGGTATAATGTGTTATTCCCAAACAATTTAACAAAGAATTATAGAAGTGGCGTTGAATGTAATTCTGACTTTTTTTGGATTTTAATAATTGTTCTACCTTGAATATATAATTGTGTTTGATTTAGCTAAAGTGCGGAATGAAAGTATTGAAGAAATCAAATACAAAATAATCAAATACAAGTATTTAAAAACTTTATGGTGGATTGAACTTTTCCACTATATATATATATATATATATATATATATATATATATTTGAGAACTTTGCATAACTCTGTGATGCAAGACTTGCACACAGCTGCTTACAAGTGGAACTTACAAACTACGGAGAAATTCTTTACAAATTTTGCTTTTTCTATTTCTCTGGCAAATTATTTACTTACTTGTTCTATGTTCTACTTGCTACCCTTGATTTATATATCAACAAGTTACATGATAAGAAGACAAACAAATAAGACAAAATATTTCTTAGTCTAATTACATGCTTCTTCGTTTCTCTATCCAGCATCTTTGAATATATTCAGTTTAGCATGGAAATGGAAATGCTTCTTTATTCTCTAAAACCTGTAAATAGGCTGCCACATTCCATTTGCATCTAATCAACCCATGTGATTGTAAAGTCACTATTAACTGATATTTGAATTTAAACATCCGTTGAAACTTCATTGGATCATACGTTGAGACTGTGTTGAATCATCCGTCGAAACTTCACTAGATCATCCGTTGAGGTACAATCACTAGTCAACGAATGAAGAATATCCGTCGAGATAGCAGAAATGACAGAGTTTGGAGTTGTTGTAGAATCTGTGTTGATTGATTTGAGATTTTACACAGATTTCTCATTAAAATCATAAAGGAATGGCAAGTGAGCCAACAAATCATCCAAAAGATTAGCCTTGTCCCTCTTTATCTTTATCATTAGGGTTTCTTTGATATTCACCATGTCCTCCACCAGGCTCACTTCCCTTCACACCCTCCTCTTAGTCATTCAATTGCTTGATTGACAGATGCCCTACATTGACTCTCTTATTCTTTTTCACTTGACTTGTTTCTTCTGGAACAAAGTTCTTAGAAACTGATCCATATTTCTTATTTAGCTTAGCTAGCTGTGATTTGCTAGCAGGCTTTCTTTCACTCAACGGGTGTGGTTCCCTGTCTTTCGACAGATAATTCTTTTGATCATTCGACGGATAACATTCATCATTTGTCGAATCCATATCCATTGAAAGTCCTTCTTCCAAGTTGGGATTTAGTTTCTCTTTGCTCTTTTTCCAGGCTTCATCACAGAAGGATTCTATACCTTGAACTTTAGTAATTTGAGCATGGACATCTCTAGATGATTTCCATACCTTAATTACTTCATGTTCTCGTTTAAGTTGCTTTCTTAAAATATCCTCTTTCTTCAAGGATTCAGTCAGTTCATCTTTGGCAATCTTGCACTCCATCTTCAGTTTTTCAAACTCAACAAATTGAGTTTCTGACACATTGTTTCTTTCACTTAAAAACAAATTATTCTCTTTAATTTTAGTATTTTTTTTAGTGAGAGATTTGAGTGTAACACGCAGATGATATAATTCAGTAGACATGTCATTTATAACATCATTACACTCAGCTTTAGATAAATGTGCTAGATTAGTGATTACCTGATTACTGGATGAACTGACTTCTGTTTCATCTGATTTGGCCATAAGTGCTAGATGTTAGGAGTTGTCCCACATCGTTTGTGGGAGGGACAGTTTGCTAGAATATAAGCAGCCAGATAACTCCAATTAGTATGAGGCCTTTTGGGAGGTGCCCAAAAATAAACTCGTGCGAGCTCGGCCCAAAGCGGACAATATCATACTAATGTGGAGTTAGGCCTGCTCAGCAAGCTCAACAAATGGTATCAGAGCCAGGTTATAAACGGTCCATAACAAACTCAGATGGGCTCCAGAAGTGACCTAGGAAGAGGCGGAGCAGATAGCCAGATGGACTTTCAGTATGGGTCGAGGGGGAGCCTGGTCACACTGAAGGAGGCAGAATCGACAGGTGTCGGGCCCGATGTGTGAAGGGGGAGATTGTTAGGAGTTGTCCCACATCGTTTGTGAGAGGGACAGTTTGCTAGAATATAAGTAGCCAGATAACTCCAATTAGTATGAGGCCTTTTGGGAGGTGCCCGAAAATAAACCCGTGCGGGCTCGGCCCAAAGCGGACAATATCATACTAATATGGAGTTAGGCCTGCTCAGCAAGCCCAACACTAGATTGACATAGCTTGTATCCTCATCCTCCTCTAATCCATCAGCAGCCCAATCATTTTCATGAGTTAGAAAAGCCCTTTCCTTTTTTTTGAGCAACTCAAAGTACTTATTTTTGTAATATACAGGCTCAAACTTCTTTCTATCAGAATCAGGAATTCTGCATTCACTTGCAAAATGACTACTCAAGCCACACTTGAAACATTTAAATTTTGACTTGTCAATCATGTTTCTGTTTGGCTTGGATGCTCCAAAATTCTTCTTCAATTTGAGCTTGGTAAATCTTCTGGATAGAAAAGATAGATGATCATCTATGTCATTCATATCATCTTGACTAAGATGGTCTTCATGTTCAGCTACTATCCCTTTTCTTTTGCCTTCACAAACTGTAGGGTTTGGTGCAGATTCCACAGTTTCTACATTTATCTCTTTCTCTCTCTCTCTTGCTCAACAATCAATGCAATGGATCCTCCCTTCTTCCTTTATTTCTCCAGCTTCTCATCTTGCTCTATTTCAAGCTCATAGGTCTTTATAATCCCATTCAGTTTGTCCAATATAAATTTCTTGTAATCTTGAGAGCTTCTTAGTGAGATTGTCATAGGCTTTCATTCCTTTGACAGAGATCTAAGGAATTTGGGGTTTTAGTCTTTGTCTGATAGACTCTTCCATGTAACTTTAGAGCATTTAGTAGTTTTTGAAACCTACTAAATATGTCAATGAGTGACTCACTTTCTTCATTATGAAAATGCTCATATTGCTGAATCAAAAGTTGCATCTTGTTTCCCCTTACCTGCTCAGTTCCATCACATATAACTTGAATTATATCCCAGATCTCTTTAGCAATTTTGCAATTTATGATGTTGTCAAACATGTCACCATCAACACCATTAAACAAAATGTTCATGTCCTTCTTGTCCTTATGAACTTGCTCAATATTTGGATCAGACCATTCTGCTTTAGGCTTTGGGATAGATGGCTCATTTCCTGTAGCAGCTCTCATGTGGACATGAGGACCTTTCTCAATACAGTCCACATATTCTTCATCTTGAGAGAGGAGATGCAGGTGCATTTTCACCTTCCAATGGTGATAATTGTCTTTGTCTAGAAATGGAATCTTTACTCCAACATCTTTTCTGTTCATCTTGTTAGTTGTTGTGATCTTTAAACTCTTTGTTTTTTAAGAGCTTGCTCTGATACCAATTGTTATTCCCAAACAATCTAACAAAGAATTACAAAAGGGGGTTGAATGTAATTCTGGCTTTTTTGGATTTTAAGAACTGTTCTACCTTGAATATATAACTGTGTTTGATTTAGCTAAATTGCGGAATGAAAGTATTGAAGAAATCAAACACAAAGTAATCAAATACAATTATTTTAAAAACTTTCTAGTGGATTGAACTTTTCCACCAGATATATATATATATATATATATATGAGAACTCTGTGATGCAAGATTTGCACACAGCTACTTACAAGTGGAACTTACAAACTACAAAGAAATTCTTTACAAATTTTGCTTTTTCAATTTCTCTGGAAAATTGCTTACTTACTTGTTCGATATTCTACTTGCTACCCTTGGTTTATATATCACCGAGTTACATGATAAGAAGACAAACAAATAAGACAAAATATTTCTTAATCTAATTACATGCTTCTTCATTTCTCTATCTAGCATCTTTGAATATCCTCAGTTTAGCATGGAAATGCTTCTTTGTTCTCTAAAACCTGTAAAAAGGCTGGCATATTCCATTTGTATCTAATCAACCAATGTGACTGTCAAGTCACTATCAACTGCTATTTGAATTTAAACATCCGTTGAAACTTCATTGGATCATCCGTTGAGATTGTGTTGGATCATCCGTCAAAACTTCAATAGATCATCCGTTGAGTGTGACTTGAGTTATCCGTTGAAGCCTTGTAAAATCATCCATTGAAAGTCTTCCATAACAGTTAACTCTATTTTACTTATTCAAAATTATAATGCATCTAATATTTACAATTAGCCAACCTATTTTGCATATCAAACCAGTAGTCAAAATGACTTAGAATATCCTACAACTTCTAGACTCTTTAAGGTATGTAGAATGCATAAATGTGTTACAAGACTTTTTGATACATAAGCTACTCTCTCAACGGATGTTAAAGTGATCATCCGTTCAAAGCTACAAAATATATTAAATTAAATCTACTAAGGTGTTTTGTTTAACTTATCATCAAGTACACAACATATTCCTAACATAATGATAATTTGGTTTTTTATTAATGTTTTGGATATTTCAAATAATTTTATTTTTCAAAATTTTCATTGAATAAAAGTAATAACTTTACTTTCTTCTTTCAAGTTTTTTTTTTGAATTTACAGGAATTTTTACTTATTTTTTGAATTATTTTGATGGATTTTTCATAATTTTTTATATTATTTTTATAATTTGTATTTGTTTATTTTTTGAATTTTTCGTTAAATAGTTAAGGAGAATGACTAATTTCAAAGTTTCTAATTAGTTAATGACCGAATTGAAAGTTTTTTTTTGACTTGCCATACTACACTTATTCATCACTTTACGAATATGCATTTAACCCATTTTTTTAGAGAAACTAGTAAAATAGCCCGTGTTTCGCATACAAGATTTTTTTGCTATATACAAAATTAATTTTAAAATATTATTATTAGTTTTAAGCTTTAAGTTTTTAGCACACCATAGAGTCTTTCCAAAGAAATCTCATTCAGATCTCTCGCTTCTCTTATGGCAGTGATTCTATGTTCAAGATGAGTTGGCAGTGTTAAAAGAAACTTTTAGTTGACCTCCCTGATTGAATAATATTTTCCATTTATGTTCAGGTTGTTGATCAATGCATTGTACCTCTCAAATACTTCAGTAATTCCTTTTCCTGGATTGGATTTAAAATGTTCATACTCAGAGGTTAGGATCTCTAACTTGTTCTCCCGAACTTCCTCTGTGCCTTCATTAATCACCTCAATAGTTTCCCAGATATGTTTAGAATTTTTACAGTTCATCACATGTCTGTTCATCAAGGAATCAAGGGAATCAACTAAAATTAATTGAAGGCTGGCATCCAAGGAGGCTTCTTCTTTTTCAGTAGGAGAAAAATCCTCAGGATCTTTTACATAGGTTCTAGCTTTGGTAATTACGACATCATCTTCTATAACCTCTGGTTCAATAACCATCGGAATTTTTGGACCCTTATTTAACACGTCCAGATATTTGGGATTTGCAACTTGTAAAAACAAGAGCATCTTCTTCTTCCACATAATATAATTTTCTTTATCGAACAATGGAATTTTAACGGTTCCAACTTTTTGTGTAGTAATTATGAATTTTTGAGTAAATAAAAATTCAAGGAGTGGAAGAATCACAAAAGTCTAGGATCTTGATTTGTTCGTTAATCAGAAGGCTCTGATACCAATTGTTAGGTCCCAATATGTTTGTAGAAGGGGGGTTGAATACAAACTATACCGTTTAATCGAATAAAATGCGGAATAAAAAAGTAAAACAAAATTCAAGTTAAATAAAACTATTATTAAACTTGAAAGGTGTTACAACAACGGTATCGTTTACAAGGGATTAATCTCAAATAAATTATTCCAAATCTAGAATAAATTCGACATGAACTTTTTCTATTTATGAAATAAAAAGATCAAATGCTAAAAGCAATTTGAGATTAAGTTTTAGGGATTTTGATCTGCTAGATAGTTACACAAGAACAAGAGAAGGAATTCTAGTGGTTTAGATTCAACAATGAATACTAGAAATTAATATCCTGTAATATTGCAGTTGAAGATAATAAGTTCTCTGCTTTCTTTTTGTTTCTGTGTT
This sequence comes from Apium graveolens, assembly GCF_009905375.1. NCBI lineage: Eukaryota > Viridiplantae > Streptophyta > Magnoliopsida > Apiales > Apiaceae > Apium > Apium graveolens. The sequence goes on along the minus strand of NC_133654.1, from coordinate 25,139,837 downwards.
CTTGAGTTGGTTGAAATATTCAATGCTTCCTTGAATGATCTGCTTCTGTTTTTAAGTAATTAAAATAATCCAATTGAATTGTACTGGAAAGACTATCGGCAAGATAATCCTTTGAGCTGGAAAGACTTTCGGTAAGACAATCTTTTGAGCTGGAAAGACTTTCGGCAAGACAATCCTTTGAGCTGGAAAGACTTTCGGCAAGACAATTTAAAAGAATTGGAAAGACTTTCAGTATGACAATCCAATTGTCATACCAGTTCAAATGTTTGTCTTGCTGAATTAATATTGAATATTAATTCAAAATCAATTCTGAAAATATATAATATTAATTCAAAATTAATTAATCAATTAATTCAATTAATCAATAAATTAATCTTTGCAGATATAATTTATTTTCTTAATTAAATTATATGACTTAATTAATTAATAGAGAATTAATATTATTCTTGAACAGTAACCACTCTTCTGACAATCTTCTGAAAATCACTGAAAATTATAAATCAATTCCACCACTTCAATGTTGACATTCGATGTACTGTCTGGTTCATGAATGACTAACTTCCGTGACGTTTCTTCATGTCTTGACTTTGATAACACGATTTTCTTCAGATTAAATCCCTGTATTTAATTGATACCCTAACAAGATCTCTATCACTTGATTAAATCCACAAGCTTGATTTATATCATCGAGGCTTGACAATTTCTTGAGTTTCTTCCAGTGAATTAAGTCCTTAAGTCTGTAGATGAACAATGTTCCTTAATCCTTTGACATATGTTACTTTGAGAGATCTCTTTGACGATAGAACCACTATTTACTTGTTACATTCTTATTTGAGTTGAGTTAAATTCTCGAATACACAAATAGGCTATGACATAGCAGCTTTAGATTTCAACTCAGATGAGTATCCAATAGTTCTTAAGTGATGTTCCATCCAGACAAGATGCTAAGCAGAGTAGTCTTTAAGAGATTGAGAATCGAGCTGACAGATTTGAAGACAGTCCAACTTAAAGAATCTTACTTGAAAGGGCAAGTTGACCACTTGAGGACTAGCCCTATTAGCAAACTCTTTTAGCCTTTCACGAAGGACTTCATTCAATTCTGAGCTTCTTTTGACTTTGTTGAGAAGAACCCAAATCTCTGATAAAGAACGATTCTCAAACAGATGAAGTGATACCTTGAAAGATCCTTCACTCTGACAATATACAAATATGCTCATTTCATTTAGTGATCTGTCAAAAGTAGCTGAGATCCTTGAGATTTCAGTCTTGATAGCATTCATGTACACGTCATTGTTTGGATTAGAGATTTCCAGCCTGTCGAGAAGATGAAGAAACTCCCTATCATTGTTTGTACTCAGTTGAGGTATATCAAGAACTCTTCTTGCTTCATCCCATTTAACACCAATCTTCAGCTTGACATCTCTTCTCCTTTCTTTAGCTTTAATGTCATGAAGACGTTGTTTTTGAAGAGTTTCCGTTCTTTGGATGTCTTTCCTCATGTCAATGATCTGAGATATCTTTTTAAGTTTAGCTTCTTTTCTCTTTAACTCTGACTGCTGCTAGAACTCTTTCTGAAAAACAGGATCCACTTGAGCTTCCTCTTCCCATTCTTCAAAATTACTCTCCTCGTCTGCTTCAAAGATACCGGCTTTATCTTCCAAGACTGGTTCAGTGGGAACATCAAAAATATCGAAGTCATCTTGTTCTCCACTATAGTAGACATCATCAGCCTTCATTGTCTCTCCAGCAGAAGAATCTTTTTCTTTTCCTTTTGCACTTCTCCCCTGTTTCTCCCCCTTAATTGAGGAATCCTCTACAGATTTTCCTTTAGACCCTTCATGACCTCCATTACCTCCAGAGCCCGAGCCTCCACCGGACGTCCCTTCAAAGAAAGTCCTTTGCTCTTCATTAGGGCAGTGATAATTTTTTATCATGAAATACAAGTGCTTCATCCCTTCATTGAGATGTTCCATGCCCTTTTCTATCTTCACGAATCTGGAAGAGTCCAGTGAATGATTCATTTCAACTAGGTCTTCAAGAGAATTCATTCTAGTATGGAGAGAGCAGAAGTTTGCAATATATTCGGCTGATAAAGTTGGAGATTCCTGAATGGAGTTAAGCTTTGGTATCACAATGGTCTTCAAATCTGAGATATCATTCCTGATGGATGCCAGCTAATTGTTGACAGAGGTGGAAGAAGAAGACCGTTCAACCACTTGTGCTTTGAATGTTTGAGCCTCGACCTGACTTTTAGCAAGTTGTTCTTTCAGAGTAGCAATCTGAGCTAACAGATTTTCAGTGTTTGTGTTTGTGTGTGCGCTCACCTGAATATCTCTCGTGTTTGGTTCACTCAACTCACGTGTTTGTGTTTCTCTCAATATAATTGCTCGTGAGGAGCCATCCTGTTGCTGGTCTTCTGTACCTGCAATTGAAATCACCCTATCCTCTTCAAGAGAGGTCAGTGGTGGTGCAATGGGAATTCACGAGTCCCGATCCTCAGTCAAATCTATCTTTTCATGTGAAATATATGTCTGAATTGCTTCAGGGATAGATTGACCGAGTTGCCCTCCACTTTCTCCAGATAAATCTGCGAGTGGAGAATCCCGTGAGGGAGCCAGAGGTGTTGGATCTGGGAGGGGAGAAAATGACTCTATTAGAGGTGGCTGAGAGTCAGATTTTCCCTCTGAAGCATGTGACTGCTCCTCTGCCGTAACTATGGCAGACACTATAACTGACTCAATGTGCACTCCTCTTTCTGTGTCCTGAGTATCATCTATTGGTCTGTATGCTTCCATTGTGAGTAATGGAAGTGTGTTTGACTCAGTACAAGATGTCATGGCCCTATGGCGAATTTCAATAGATTCATTCTGTTGAGAGAATGTCTCTAGTAACTGTTCATTGGCCATTTCAAAGTCCATGTCCTGTTGGGAGGACAAGGATGGGCTTTCAGATACCTCAGTAAATGTTCTTCTTTTCTTGGGAGGAGGCAGAGCAGAGGGTTCATTCACATCCAAAAACACACTACTTCCTACTAACCTTCTCGGTAACATTTTTGACAGTGGGGGAGAGTTTGAGACAGGTTGTGACTCTGTGTTTGGCTCTATGACCTGGGATTGAAGTTGCGGTTCTACAACTTCATGGTCAACCCTATTAACCACTAGGGGTGTTTCAACAGAAGTAGGAATAGTTTGAGAGTGAGGAATTATTACCTGTAATGGAAGAGCATCGGATGTTTGTGCTGGGTGGCTTGAACCACTAGAGGTTGAGCTTGCTGTTCATGACCGGGAAGATTGAAAATTGGTAAAGGAATGAAAGTGGCCATAAAAGCAGATACAAGTACTGGAACTTGCATGAATTTGAAGGTAGTGTCTTGGCGTGTGTAGATCATTTTGCTTACCGGAGGGGGTTCAGCTACAGATGAGTTAGCAAAAAGAGCCTTATGCTCAGGTGAGAGAAGATGTTCTGCTACAGGCATAAGAAAACGAGCGTAGTAGCACGAAACCCTACGATTCGTAGATAGATCACGCAAAGCTGCAGTGAGACGTCTCAGAAGAATGGGTAAAAGTAGTTTGCCAAAATTGATCCTTTGATTGAAAACAACCGCAAGACCAATATACTGCAGAGTGAAAGTGATGTTGTGAAAATTGGATTTAGTGCAGTTGGCAAACACTTTGGAAAGTGTATCGAAGAAAATATCCCATTCAGAAACCAAATTGGATTTAGACAGATTGGTTAAATTAATCACCCCCTGATAGTGAATGGCATGGAAAAAGTTTGAAATCTCATTGTCAGAGGGTAAATTACAAAAATTGTACATTGGAAAATTTAACGCTCGATTGATGACTGTTTCATCAACTACATACTGTGTGTTTGCCACGGTGAATGAAAAAGATTTAGAACAGCGGCCACAGTAGAGGTTGTGCAAATCAGTCTAAGCAGATCGACATTTAATAGCACATTTGATTTAATAGCAGAGCTAACAATCGAATGGTCATTTAAAAATCTAATCCACGGCTAAAATTTTTCCACATCACACTTTTCTGGATTAAAATAACCAACATGATTATGTGAGACAATTTGGAAATTGAGAGCCATTAAAAAGGTTCAATAAAACACGCACTTTCAGAATTTTAAGAATGAAATTAAGAAAATTCGAATTAAAAAATAATCATAATTAATTCAATTAGATCCAAAAAATTTAAAAAATTGTGTCTTGTTGATTTTTAGTCCCATAAACCACTTGAAGGTGCAGATTAAGCTAACACACAACACAATACCCGATTAAGAAAAAAAATTGGGTTTTAGAACATAAAAACAAAGTGAAAAAGAAACACCCAATTGCAATTGACATATCTGAAAAAAAATGAACTGAAATAACCAAAAAAAAATTTGGCAGCACTCTTCCCTGTATGTATACACACGTATATGTATATATAACAGTTAAGTGTGCTGAGTAAAGACTCGAGCAAGGAAGAAAGTGACTGCGATGGTGGTTTTGATTGGAAGAAAAAGAGAGAGTCTGTTCGCGGCGATTTATGTATTGATTAGGTTAAAAGAAACTGAGAAGAAAAAAAACAACAGAAAAGGAGCCTAAGTACTACAACTGGTATGACAATCCTGGATTGTCATACCGATTGTCATACCAGGCAACAATTTTGAATTTAAAAGAAAATAAAATAACTGGTATGACAATCCGATAGTCATACCGATTGTCATACGAGTACAAAATAAAAAGAATTTTAACCGAATAAACTAGAAAGACAATCGATAGTCATACCGATTGTCATTCTAGTACAAAAATAAAAAGAAATATATATGATATAAGTTTTATAACTGGCAAGACAATTGATAGTCATACCGATTGTCTTGTCAGTATAAAACTATGCTGAAAATTTAAATTAAACACATTTAAACTGGAATGACTTTCAGCAAGACAATTGCAATAGTCTTGCCGATTGTCATTGTAGTTATATATATATATATATATATATAACTTAAAAAAAAAAAAGAGAATACAGAAAATATTAACAAATACAGAAAACCTAAATAATATTAATAATTACAGAATAGACAAATAAAGAGTAATAAAAATATGGCAAAAATGCAGAACATATCTACATAAATAAAATATTCAGAAATAATTCTATTTTAGTCCAAAAATAGATTTCTTTTGAATTTTATCAAATAAAATTCATAGAAAAATATTTTTAGAGAAAATAAGATATTCTGAGATATTTAAAATTGACAAGTTGAATAAATAAAGAAGATAAGATAATAAAAAATTACAAAGGAATAAGCAAGAAAAATGGTAAACATGATAAAATAAATTTGCAAATGAATTTTTCATTCATGAAAAATTCATTTATAAATTCATTCAAGAACAGATCTCAGATATTAACTAATTTAATCACTAAAGCTATTCAACATACCCAATTTACCAACTAATCTGGTAAATGTGGATTCATCAAGTGGTTTAGTGAAAATATCTGCTATTTGTTCTTCTGTTGGAACAAAAAATAGTTCAACAGTACCATTCATGACGTGTTCTCTAATAAAATGATACCTGATGTCAATGTCCTTGGTCCTTGTGTGCTGCACAGGGTTGTTGGTGATGGCTATTGCACTTGTATTGTCACATAAAATAGGGATTTTGTTCAATACAGATCCATAGTCCCGTAGCTGGTTCCTAATCCACAAGATCTGAGCACAGCAGCTTTCAGCAGCAATATATTCAGCCTCGGCCGTTGAGTTGGAAACTGTTTGTTGTTTCTTGTTCTACCATGAGACTAGCCTGCTACCTAGGAATTGACAACTCCCTGAGGTGCTTTTCCTATCAACAACACTTCCTGCGTAATCTGAATCTGTATATCCAACAAGGTTAAAACCATATTCTTTAGGGTACCAAATACCTAGATTTGGTGTTCCCTTGAGATATCTCAAGATTCGTTTAACAACAACGAGATGAATATCTCTGGGATCCGCTTGGAATCTTGCACATAAGTATGTAGCATACATAATATCTGGTCTACTTGCAGTAAGATAGAGTAACGAGCCAATCATACATCTGTAGCTTGTGACATCTACCTTAATGGAGTTTTCACATGGTCCAAGCTTGACAGCTGTAGATGACGGAGTCCTTGCTGATGCAGAATCCTCTAGATTGTACTTTTTGAGGAGTTCCTTGAGATACTTGGATTGACAAATAAATATTCCATCTAACCTTTGATTTATTTGTAATCCAAGAAAGAACTTCAGCTCTCCCATCATGCTCATTTCAAATTTCCTGTGCATTAACTTAGCAAATCTCTTACAGAGACTATCATTAGTAGACCCAAATATTATATCATCCACATAGACTTGGACTAATAAAGTATCATTCTTATGCTTTTTAGAAAAGAGAGTTTTGTCTATGGCACCCCTAAAAAACCATTTTCAATAAGAAATTCAGAAAGAGTGTCATACCATTTTCTCGGAGACTGTTTGAGACCATAAATAGCTTTGAAAAGAAAGTAGACATAGTCCAAATGATCTGGATCTTCAAAACCAGGAGGTTGCTCTACATACACTTCTTCATCCAACTTTCCATTCAGAAATGCACTCTTGACATCCATTTGATAAACTTTAAAGTTCGAGAATGCTGCGAATGCCAGAAATATCCCGATGGCCTCTAGTCTAGCCACTGGAGCATAGGTTTCATCATAATCAATGCCTTCAGCTTGAAAATACCCTTTAGCTACCAGTCTTGCTTTGTTTCTTGTAACCACACCATTTTCATCTAGTTTATTCTTGAATACCCACCGAGTACCAACAGCTTTCTTGTGTGTAGGTCTAGGTACCAGTTTCCAGACTTGTTGATGTTCAAACTGATTGAGTTCATCTTGCATAGCAATCACCCAATCTGGATCAGTCAGTGCTTCCTCAATCTTCTTAGGTTCCATCTCAGAAAGAAATCCCGAGAACAGACATTCATTTTGAGTAGCACGTCTAGTTCTGACTCCAACATCGGGATCACCAATAATCAACTCAAAAGGATGAGCTTTATTCCAGACAGTCTGTCTTGGAAGATTTGATCTTGATGATTCACCTTGAAATATATTGGGATGTTGTGTCCTACTAGTTGATCCTTCAGCATCTCCCCCTGAGTTGTTGCCAGGTTGACTTGATGATTATTCGTCAGTAGCAGTGGTATCTCCATTGTTGCCAATGTTTTCATCACCATTACCTTGAGTATCATCATGATTAATAGGTTCTTCACCAGCAACAACCTCAGGTTCTTGATCATTTTCTGATTCTGAATCTGACATATCATCAAACTTCAGTTTCTCAGAAGGATCTTCAGTTTGGATACTAGGGAGTTTAGTGTCATCAAATGTAACATTGACACTTTCAGTTACTTTATATTGATCAATGATATACACCCTGTATGATCTTCTTCCATAACCAACAAAAATACCCTCATATGCCTTTGCCTCAAATTTACCACGACGATCATCTCCATCCTTGAGCACGAAGCATCTGGCACCAAATACATGAAAGTATTTGATAGCTTTAAAACACTTCATGGAAATATAAACAGTTCAAAACTTTTATATAAACTAAAATTGATCACTCCATTAGATCCGTCTCGGAAAAACGAATCCAACGGTATATTGCACGCCCAAAACGGAGTTACGAAACTCCCAGAAAATCAATTTTAAAATCAACAGAAGGGCTGTAACGCATTACAGGAACGCGTTACAAGCCCTGTAACGCATTCAGGTGATGCGTTACACCCCTTTTAAGCCATTAAAGGGTGTAACGCATCCCGTGAATGCGCCACAGGTGTGTAACGCATTCCCGGAATGCGTTACACCCCTATTTTTTTTTTCTTATCAGCAGCCGCCTTTTGCTTTCCTCGGAAAACGAGCCGCCGTACTGACATCTGTGTACCTGACTCTCTTCTTTCCGTGCCATTGAACAGGTAATAGCAGAACAGCAGAAACTTTCTTTTACAGCAGATACAAACATATATATATATATACATACATATATTTACTTATTAAATTACGAATTTTAATTGAAACAACTTCAAAAATTCATAATAAAAAATCTATACATCCTAAAATTATGAAAAAAATACCCAGACGATCTACAACACTTGTAGAACCCAAATCAACATTGAAAATTATTCTGAGAAACGATTTCTCATCAGACAAAATTAATCCATGATATAACTTGTAAAAATCATAATTAATTCATACAAGCACATAAAATTCTGAAATTTTTACCACATATCTATATGCATACAACCCATGCTCTGATACCATTGTTGGATTTTTAAACGTAGTGGGGCATGGAAAAACACTTTTACACATACAAAATCCAAATAAAAGCATATAAATCGTGAATAAAAATTCGAGGGATCGAATCTAACCTTTTAAAATAATTCGGAGACAACGATCAGAGATCCTTAGCAGTTGCTCCTCAAGTGTGAAGCACTCCACCGGTATCCACGAAAAAAACGATGTTAAGGAGGAGGAAGGAGGTGGAGAGAATTGGGTTTTCCAAACTTTTTGGGTTTTCGGGTTCGATGGGGTTAGAATAAAATAGGGTCTATAATAGTGTATTTATAGGCAAAATTTTCAACTGAAATTTTCCCATAAATATTATTATTATTATCTCATTTATTATTCTCATTAATAATTAAAACACCTTTTAATCATTAATCCTTTTTCTAAACACTTTAGAAATAATTCTCTCTCTTGATTTAATTTCCAAAAATTAAATCCTTTAATTAATAATATTAAGAACTTTTCTTAATTAATTTATAATCAATTAAATCTCATTTAATCAATTATTAAATTTGCCAATTAATTATTTATTTCATAAATAAATAATTATTAGCCATTATTAATTAATTCCTCCACCATTAAATCATTCTCTTTTTATGGTGTGACCCTGTAGGTTCAATATTAAGCCGGTAGTAGAAATAAATAATAATAAAACTATTTTATCATTATTTATATAAATTCTCTAATTTATTAAATATGATTAATTAATTAATCACATTTATTCTACATCGTGAGTGATGCTTCTCAACATATCGCGACTATCCGGATAATATGAATTCACTGCTTAGAATACAAAGAACCTGTCAGTGAATAGTTACCGTACAATAAACTCCTTCTACCCTACAATGTTCCGATTAAATACAAGGCATGGATCTCGTGTCAAGCCTATCTAATTCAATCACTTGCTTACCATTTATTATGTGTAGTTCTATGCAAATTAGAAACTCCTTTCTAATTTCATTCACTCTGGCCAGAGATTCCTGAACTAGCATAAGTGGATCAGCCTTGAACATTCGCTTCCTTCACTGGAAGGGGTAGATCCTTTATTGATCATACACTATCTTCGTGTACAAATTCCTATACCCAGAAGAGCCCTAATAATTGTCCCTGGAGACTAAGAACTAAACCAAAGCATAGTTCAGTGTACACAAGATGACTATGATGACCTCAAGTCTAAGGATACTTGTACAACTATCACTATGTGAACAACTGCTGACACGTGAGTGAACTCCATCAGTTGTTCAGCTGTGCGAGTCATGTTCAGTGAACTTATTCCATAATAAGCACCTACATACTAGCTATAGTGTCACCACACAAATGTCTATGAGAACAGACATCCTTCATAATGAAGCAAGCATAGTATGTACCGATCTTTGCGGATTATTAATTACCAATTAGTAATCCTATGACCAGGAACTATTTAAGTTTAGAGTTATCATCTTTTTAGGTCTCACTATTATGATCTCATCATAATCCATAAAAAGCTTTACTCTAAACTATGGTATATCTTATTTAAACACTAAAATAGATAAAACCCGTAATAAAAATAAAATAAGTCTTTATTAATATCAATGAAATCAAAACAGATTATATAAAAGTTATTCCTAAATCCTAATACACGATTGGACTTAGGACATATTCCTTTCAATCTCTCACTTGTACTAAAGCCAATCACTCTGGTATCTAATACCCATCTTGACGATCAAAATGACTTTCATAAAGTAGCTTTGTGAGTGGGTCTGCTATGTTGTTATGTGTGTCAACTCTAATTCAATACAATATAAGAAATGTTACCGCGCTCCCACTAACCCTTTTGTAGACGCATGGTTCATCTGCGTTTTTGATAAAATCAAACTCTTTGATTGTCTCATCAAAACGAATGTTCCATCTTTCGAGAAGCTTGCTTTAAACCATATATGGTTCGCAGCAGCTTACACACTAGGTTTTCATTTCCCTTGGAAAGAAAACCATCTGGCCATTTGCCAGATTTCATAGTCGTAGTAAGCAGCAATCGCAAGCAAAATCCGAACTGATTTTAACAGGGCTACAGGTAAAAGGTTTCATCAAAGTCAATCCATTGCCTTTGTTTGAATCCTTTTGCCACAAGCCTGGCCTTATAGGTCTCCACCTGGCCATCTGCTATAATCTATCTTTTGTATACCGTATACATAGATTCCATTCCGGATTTCATGGCACTTTGCCATTTCTCTGAGTCAACACTACTCATAGCCTCATTATAGGTCACAGGGTCGTCATCATCAATGATCGACAACTCATTGTCATTCTCAATGACAAGGACATATTACCTCTCAGGTTGGCGAGACACTCTCCCTGACCTATGAATGGGCTGTTCCACAAAAGGTTGTTCAGTCAGAACAGGTGTTTCCACTTGATCCGTAGTAGTTTCTGCTTCTTGAACTTCATCAAGTTCAATTTTGCTCCCACTGTTTCCTTCAAGGATAAACTCCTTTTCCAAGAAGGTAGCATGTCTGGAGACAAACACCCGATGATCGGTGTAAAAGTAATACCCTAATGTCTCTTTAGGATATCCCACAAAACTATATTTTACGGATCGATATTCCAGCTTATCTGGGTCAACTTTCTTGACATAAGCTAGACATCCCCAAATCTTAACGTGTTTAAGACTCGGTTTCCTTACTTTCCATATCTCATACGGAGTTTGAGGAACAGATTTGGAAGGCACCATAATCAGTAAATATGTTGAGGTTTCCAATGCATAACCCCATAGGAATACTGAAAGATTTGCATAGCTCATCATGGACCGAACTATGTCTAACAAAGTTCGATTTCTCCTTTCAGATACCAATCTGGAGGAGTCCACTGGGAGACTATACCATTTACTTTGAGATAATCTAGAAACACTCCATTAAAGTATTCACCATCTCGATCTAATCGAAGAATTATAATACTATGTTTGGTTTGTTTCTCTACTTCATACTTATATTCTTTGAACCTTTCAAAGGCCTCGGACTTGTGTTTCATCAAACACATATCCGAATCCAGATCTATCATCTATGAAAGTAATGAAGTATGAAAATTCACCCATGGCTTGCGTAGACATTGGTCCACATACATTTGTGTGTACCATTCCTAGCAAATCTGCAGCCCTCTCTCCATGTCCACTAAATGGAGACTACACTGCCACTATAAAGTGAGATTTTCATCATCCCTTTTCTTTTATTAGTTTGTTCAATCTGAAGTAAATTATGTCACATATATACAGACCATTATTTAAAGTACCACGTCCATAAAGAATATTATCTCTAAGAATAGAACATTCATTATTCTCAATAATAAATGAAAATCCAGCCAAGTCTAACATGGGAATAATATTCCTCACAATCGAGGGAACAAAATAACAATTATTTCAAACAATAGTCTTGCCCGTAGGCATATGTAAATGAAATGATTCTACATCTTCTGCAGCAACTCTTGCTCCATTTCCATCAGTAGAATCACCTCCTCTTCCTCAAGAGTCCTACTTCACCTTGGTCCCTGCAACAAATTACAGATATGAGAACCACAGGCGGTATCTAATACCCAAGTAGAAATGACATATTCACTTCTATCATGAACATACCTGAATCAGAAGCGATAGTCACACTACCCTTCTTCTTCAATTCTGCAAGGTAAACCTTGCAGTTCCTCTTCCAGTGCCCCACCTTGTTACAGTGAAAACAAACAACTTTGCTCTTGGGGTCTTCAGCTTTTGGTGGAACCGGCGTTTTCTCACCTACTTTCTTCTTCTTGGAAGAGCTCCTCTTCCTTTTCTTAGGATTGGAACCTTCACCAATTAGAAGAACAGAACTCTTCTTAGGGGGGAAATTCGATTCCGCGGTCTTCAACATGTTGTGGAGTTCAGGCAGACTGACATCCAACTTATTCATGTGAAAGTTCACAACAAACTGCGAGAACGAACTCGGAAGCGATTACAAGACCAAGTCTTGGCTCAGCTCCCCATCCATGGCAAAACTAAGTTGTCCAAGTCGTTCAATCAAATTGATCATCTTAAGTACATGGTCATTCACAGATGATCCCTCAGACATCCTACAACCGAACAACTCCTTCGATATCTCAAATCGAGCTGTCCTCCCCGCCACATCATACAACACTTGTAGATGCATGAGGATAGTGTGAGCATCCATATGCTCATGTTGCTTCTGTAGCTCAATGTTCATGGAAGCTAGTATGATGCATTGAGCAACATTTGCATCATCTATCCACTTACGATACACAACATGTTCATCATTATGTGCATCCCTAGCAGGTTCAGTAGGCTTAGGTGAGTCAATCACGTATTCCAGCTTCTCAATCCTGAGAACAATTCTCAAGTTTCGAAGCCAGTCAGCATAATTAGGACCAGTCAATTTGTGAGCATCTAGTATGCTTCTGAGTGATAGTGCAGAAGACATAACATACAAAGTAAATCTGTAAATGATAAACACATAACAACACTTAGCAAATATTCAATTTCATTTCAAAACACTATATGAATCGGGTCTTTATTCATAAGTGGCTCCCACTAGTTTTCCTAATTTATTCAACCCCCTACGTGAAAAATTAAGCATTCATAATGTTAGTGGGAATAGGGATCCTACATTCCATTACACAACCCTGGCTGTGGCACGAAACGCCATGTAATGTTCAATAGGCAGACAACTCTTGTCAATTACATCTAATGTTATTCCCTAATCAAACTTTAGCCTCTTGAATAATTGAGTCACGGCTGTGGCACGACAAACTCAATATTCTAAGTCAAGTCAAACCCAACATTCCGTACAATTGAATCAGTCCCCAAAGGCCCACGGCTGTGGCACGTAACGACCTTTAGATTCTTATTCAATGTACACATCTCTATGTAATAGACAAGTATTTCTTATTTCGAAATCAAAGCCCTCGGCTGTGGCACGAAACGACAATGATTCAAAAATAAGAACTACTTTCTATCATGTTGGAAGGCTATGACCGACACAAACCCGTTGTATCATTGGCCAATTACTACTTGATATTATTTAATTTTAGAGGGATTATATTACGTTACAATCATAATCATATTATAAAGAGATTCTTCCTTTTAAATTAAATATTTCAAATCAATAATCAATAATCAGATGATTCCCAGATCGGGTGGAGCATTGTCAAGAGGCGTCACTTAATAACCCTTTCTTACAGATAGAAATCTGTTGTTGACAGAATCATCTTTTCTCTCATATCGAAAATTCATATTCAATAACGTGTTTCACAAACACAAGAATCTCATGATTGTATTCATAATATTGTTATTAAGGTTATGAAACAATTTCACTATACTAGGTTGTCTAACAAACGCCTTATGTTTATTTAAGTTCACCTAAATCTATCATCGCATGATAAACTAAACATATATCACATATATCAACATGAATAAACATCAAGGTAGACATGTTATATCATCTAGCACATTATTCTAAGCATTATACATCTCTATGTATCACATGAAGCATTTAAAAGCAACTTAAATAATTAAAAATAGCTTTAAAACACTTCATGGAAATATAAACAGTTCAAAACTTTTATATAAACTAAAATTGATCACTCCATTAGCTCCGTCTCGGAAAAATGAATCCAACGGTATATTGCACGCCCAAAACGGAGTTACGAAACTCCCAGAAAATCAATTTTAAAATCAACAGAAGGGCTGTAACGCATTACAGGAACGCGTTATAAGCCCTGTAACGCATTCAGGTGATGCATTACACCCCTTTTAAGCCATTAAAGGGTGTAACGCATCCCGTGAATGCGCCACAGGTGTGTAACGCATTCCCGGAATGCGTTACACCCCTATTTTTTTTTCTTATCAGCAGCCGCCTTTTGCTTTCCTCGGAAAACGAGCCGCCGTACTGACATCTGTGTACCTGACTGTCTTCTTTCCGTGCCATTGAACAGGTAATAGCAGAACAGCAGAAACTTTCTTTTACAGCAGATACAAATATATATATATATATTGTTAGATATATTTGATAATGTCATGGCTAATATGTTTTATGTTTAGATTTCAGATCTTATTTGAACAGGACAAATCAGTACTTAACTGATCAGTACTTATACTGGACGTCAGGACTTAAGGGATATCAGTACTTATGTTATCAGGAGATAAGCATCAGGAGATAGATATCAGAACTTAAGTGCTGAAGGACGATCAGATAAGGACAACAGCTGATTAAAGTTAAGAAGATCAAGATAAACATAAGAAGAGATATGCATGAAGAAGGAATTCCGTAAAGAATGGAATACTTGGAAGAAAAGATATCTGATTGATATATATTAGGAAGCAGAATTATATTCCATATCAATTAGCGATTATCTTGTAACTGTGTGATATATAAACACAGACATAGGGTTTACACTATAAGTGTTATCATTATCGAGAATATTATTTACTATAACCCTAGCAGCTCTCGTGATATTTTGTTCATCACTGAGAGATAACAGTTCCAGATTGTAACAGAGTTTATTGTTTCAATAAAGTTTGTTTTCTGTTACATAAGTTCTTGAAGTTTGATTTGATTGTAATAAACACTGTATTCACCCCCTCTACAGTGAAAGTGTGACCTAACAAGTGGTATCAGAGCCTTCTGTTAACACACATACAGTTAAAGATCCAAACACAATCATGTCTGACACAGAAACTCCAACTAAGCCTACCAAAACTGAGGAATCATCAAAGACATTAATTCAGAGTCGATATGAGACCATCAGAGTTCCCATACTGAGACCATCTGAATATCCCATATGGAAGGTAAGGATGACCATGTTTCTGGAAGCAACAGATCCAGAATACCTTGATAGAATCAAGGAAGGGCCTCACAAACCTACCAAGCTCGCTGTTGTAGTTGCAGGTGAAGCAGCAAAGACCGTACCAAAGGAAAAGAGTGATTATACTGCTGAAGATATAGCATCTATTGCTAAGGATGCCAAGGTACGACACTTACTGCATAGTGTCATTGATAATGTAATGTCAAACAGGGTAATCAACTGCAAGACTGCCAAGGAGATATGGGATGCACTGGAGACAAGGTGTCAAGGAACTGAAACAGTTAAGAAGAACAGGAAGACAATACTCACTCAAGAGTATGGACATTTTGACTCAAAATCTAATGAGTCATTGAATGATTTATATGATAGATTTGTCAAACTTTTGAATGATTTGTCATTGGTTGATAAAGAGTATGATCTTGAAGATACCAACCTAAAATTCCTGTTAGCTCTTCCTGAATGCTGGGATTTGAAGGCAACAACAATAAGAGACAACTACAATCTTGATGAAACAACTCTTGATGAAATCTATGGAATGCTCAAGACTCATGAACTTGAGATGGAACAAAGAAGCAAGAGGAAAGGAGGAAAGTCAAGGACAGTTGCTCTCAAGGCTGAAGAGGAATCCCCCAAAGCACCTTCCTCAAAGAAAGACAAGGGTAAAGCTCTTTTCATAAAGTCTGATACTGAGTCATCAAGTTCTGAGAGTGATGATGACTCAGATTCTGAAAGCTTGCCTGAAACTGATGCTGATGAGGAGATGATGAAGCTGTGTGCTCTTATGGTGAAAGGAATCACAAAGATTGCATACAGGAAGTTCAGGAAGGGAAAGAAGTTTTCCAGGAAAGGCATAAGTTCTAATAAGAAGAATTTCAGAAGATCTGAAGGAAGAGGAGGAAAGTCTGACAGAGGAGATTACGCCAATGTTAAATGTTATAATTGTGGTGAGAAAGGCCACATATCTCCTGATTGCAAGAAGACCAAGAGTGACAAAGGCAAAGCTCTTGTCACAAAGCAGAAAAGCTGGATAGACACCTCAGACTCTGAAAGTGAGGAGAACTATGCATTGATGGCAAATGCTGATAAATCAAGTTCTGAGAGCAGTTCTGAAGCTGCTGAAACAAAGGTACCTCAGACTACTTATGCTTTTCATACTGATGATATTAATGAGTTGAGAAGATATCTTAAAACCATGTTTGTTAGTTATAGAGATCAAACTTTAACATGTGAAAGATTAACTTCTGAAAATCTTGCTTTTAGGAAAAGAAATGATTTCTTAGAAAAAGAGTTAGTCATGTTCCATCAAACTCAGAAGGATAGAGATGATGCTTTTTATGTTAGGGATGAAGTGCTAAAAATGAATGAATCTCTAAAAACTGAGTTAGAAAAGGAGAGAGAGATTATTAGGACTTGGACTAACTCTGGCAAAACAACTCAAAATTTGCTAAGCAGTGGAAACTGGAAAGAGGGCTTAGGTTATGGAGAAAATAAAAATGAAAAAGGAACTGTAGAAATTAAGCCTGTTGATAAGCAAAAGCCGAAGTTAAAACCTGTTAAGTTTGTAACTGAAAAATCTGAAAATGAGAAATCAGAAGTTAAAAAGGAATTAGCTTCTGACAAACTAAAACAGGAAAAGACAGCTGAAGTTAACATAGGCTTAATGACAAAGAAGCAGCTTAAGCATAAGCTGAAAGATGTTAAGAATGCAAACAAGGTAAAATCACCTAGGAAAAACAGGAATGGAAAGGAAGGTGTGAATAAAAACAATAACTATAAATCTGTTCCTGATGCTCCTAGGAAAGCATGTCATAACTGTGGAAGTTCTAACCATCTGGCTTCTTTTTGCAGGAAGAATAAGAATATTAACTCCTTATCTTCAAAATCAGGAGTTAAGAGTCAGTCTGTTAGATACAAACCACAAAATCCTTGTTTTCATTATGGTAGTTTATGGCATTCCATTTATACTTGTAAGGAATATCATAGTTTGTACTATGATTATTATCAAATAAAACCTTCTTTAAAGAAAGTTTCTGTTGTTCCTTCTAGTGTAAGTTCTGATTCAAAGTCTGGTCATATAAGTTCTGATAAGAAAGCTGTTAACATAAAATCTGATGCTAAATCCGCTGCAAATGTTAACAAACTTAAAAAGGCCAAAGGATCCAAGCAAGTCTGGGTCCTTAAAACTAATAATTAGTGGTCTTTTTGATTGCAGGGCAACAGGAAAAATATTTTAGTTCTGGACAGTGGATGTTCAGGACATATGACTGGAAATAAGGCCCTGCTATCAGACTTTGTGGAGAAAGCTGGCCCAAGTGTTTCTTATGGAGATGGCAACATTGGAAAAACTTTGGGATATGGCAATATCAATCTTGGGAATGTCATCATTAAAGATGTAGCTCTGGTCTCAGGACTTAAACACAACTTACTGAGTATAAGTCAAATCTGTGACAGAGGTTATCATGTTGATTTCTTTGCAGAACATTGTGAAATAGTTAGTAAATCTAAAGGAAAAGTTATTCTGAAGGGATTCAGGCGTGGTAACATTTATGAAGCTAAGCTTTCAACAAGTTCTGATGGTTCTGCAATCTGTTTAGTGAGTAGAGCCTCAATTGAAGAAAGCTGGAATTGGCACAAGAAACTCTCTCATTTAAACTTCAACAAGATAAATGAACTGATCAAGAAAGATCTTGTGAGAGGACTGCCAAAATCAGTGTTTGCTCCTGATGGTCTTTGTGACTCATGTCAGAAGGCCAAACAAAGAAAATCTTCATTCAAGAGCAAGACTGAATCATCAATTCTTGAGCCTTATTATCTACTTCATGTTGATCTATTTGGTCCAGTGAATGTCATGTCTATTGCAAAGAAGAAATATGCGTTGGTCATAGTAGATGAGTTCACCAGATACACATGGGTGTATTTCTTGCACACAAAAAGTGAAACTGCATCTATCCTGATTGATCATGTCAAACATCTGGATAAATTGATCAAAGATTCTGTGAAAATTTTGAGGAGTGATAATGGCACTGAATTCAAGAATCTGATAATGGAAGAGTTCTGCAAAAATCATGGAATAAAGCAGGAATTTTCTGCTCCTGGAACTCCACAGCAAAATGGAGTTGTTGAAAGGAAGAATAGAACTCTCATTGAAGCTGCACGAACAATGCTTGAAGAAGCAAAGCTTCCAACCTATTTCTGGGCTGAAGCTGTGCAGACTGCTTGTTTTACTCAAAATGCAACACTCATTAACAAGCATGGAAAAACACCATATGAGATGGTGAAGAACAAGAAGCCAAATCTGAAATACTTTCATGTATTTGGATGTAAGTGTTTTGTTCTCAAGACTCATCCTGAACAGCTATCCAAGTTTGATCTAAAAGCTGATGAGGGAATCTTTGTTGGATATCCACTTTCCACAAAAGCCTTCAGAGTCTATAATTTGAGAACAAAAGTGGTCATGGAATCTATCAATGTCTCTTTTAATGACAAGAAGATCACTGGACTTGAAGATTGCATTGATCATGATCAGCTGAGATTTGAAAATGAATATTCATATTCTTATACCTTAAGTCCTGACAGTCTAAGTCCTGATACTGTAAACTCTAATGGATTAAACTCTGATGTTATTGAAACTGTGGTGACTACGTCAAAGGAAGATGCACCAATGCAGGGGGAGCATACTCAAGATATTATCACATCTCAAGAAGCATCAGAACATACATCTGGCTCTTCAAGTTCTGATTCGTCAAGTTCTGATAAGCCAAGTACTGACAGTGCTGAAAATCTAAATGCTGAAGGATCCAACTCAGAGAGCATAGTTTCAGGGGGAGCATCAGAAAATGAAAACGAAGACAGCATGAATCATGGGGGAGCATCCAGTTCTAGAGAAAACCTTCCATCTGCAAGGAAGTGGACAAAATCACATACACCTGATTTGATAATTGGAAATCCTAATGCAGGTGTCAGAACTAGAACAGGTACTTCTAATGAATGTCTTTACAATTCTTTTCTCTCTCAGTCTGAGCCAAAGAAAGTGGAAGAAGCTCTTCAAGATGCTGATTGGGTGCAAGCAATGCATGAAGAGTTGAATGAATTTGAAAGAAACAAAGTCTGGACCTTAGTGCCAAGACCTAAGAATAGATCTGTTGTTGGTACAAAATGGGTATTCAGAAATAAAACTGATAGTGATGGCATAATTACAAGGAACAAGGCAAGGCTGGTTGCAAAAGGATATTCTCAACAGGAAGGAATTGACTATGATGAAACATTTGTACCAGTTGCTAGGTTAGAAGCCATAAGGATATTCATGGCTTATGCTGCTCACAAAAAGTTTATTGTCTTTCAAATGGATGTGAAAAGTGCTTTTCTCAATGGAGAATTGGAGGAGGAAGTATATGTTGAACAACCTCCAGGCTTTGTAGATTCCAAACATCCAGATTATGTCTACAGGCTTGATAAAGCACTTTATGGACTTAAGCAAGCTCCTAGAGCATGGTATGAGACTTTAGCTCAGTTTCTTCTGGAAAGTGGATTCAACAGAGGAACTATTGACAAAACACTGTTCTATCTCAACCATGGCAAGGACTTACTTTTGGTCCAGATTTATGTTGATGATATCATTTTTGGGTCTCCAAATGACAAACTTTGCAAAAAGTTTGCCAAACTAATGCAGTCAAGATATCAGATGAGTATGATGGGAGAACTTAGTTATTTTCTGGGCCTTCAAGTCAAGCAGAGTGAAGAAGGCACTTTTATTTGTCAATCTAAGTACACCAGAAACTTGCTGAAGAAATTTGGAATGCAAGACTGTTCAAGTGCGTCCACTCCCATGGCCACTGCAACAAAACTGGATAAGGATACTGGTAATTCAGTAGATATTACTGATTACAGAGGTATGATTGGCTCACTTCTCTATCTAACTGCTAGTAGACCAGATATCATGTTTGCTACCTGTCTTTGTGCAAGATTTCAAGCAGATCCAAGAGAACCTCACTTAACAGCTGTAAAAAGAATCTTTAAGTATCTTAAAGGAACAGCTGATCTAGGATTATGGTATCCTAGAGAATCAGATTTTAAATTAATAGGTTACTCAGATGCAGATTTTGCAGGTTGCAAAATTGACAGGAAAAGCACAAGTGGAAGCTGCCAATTTCTTGGAGGCAGATTGGTTTCTTGGTATAGCAAGAAACAAAAGTCAATTTCCACATCAACTGCAGAAGCAGAGTATATTGCTGCAGGAAGCTGCTGTGCACAGATTCTTTGGATGAAGAATCAGTTACTGGATTATGGGTTAACATATTTCAAAATCCCTATTTACTGTGATAATCAAAGTGCTATTGCTATGACAGGTAATCCAGTTCAACACTCTATGACAAAGCACATCAGCATCAGGTACCATTTCATCAGGGAACATGTGGATGAAGGTACAGTGGAATTGCATTTTGTTCCCACAGATCAACAAGTAGCAGATATCTTCACAAAACCACTGTGTGAAGCTACCTTTACAAGATTGGTAAATGAACTTGGAATGATTTCAGGTTCTTTCTCTAAATCTGCTTAAACTTGTTCTATGTTATCAGACTTTATGATCAGTATTTACAGAATTAATCTCTTTGTGTATTCTGTGCTTAATTGATAAATGTTTTTAAGTACTGACTGTTGTCTGATATATATCTCTTCACTCTAATAAGTGATATATCTGTTTAAGTAATCATTCAATCCTATGAGGATAATTGTGCTAGATACTGACCTACTAGTCTTCAATAAACAAATGATCCCATGAAAGAAGTAATTATTTCTGTGGAAATCTTATGACACAAGCAAATTCTGATACTTGAGCTTAGTTTAGTTTACTTTATTCATCTTATTACTAAGTCCCAAATTAGAATAATGCTACTCATCTGTTTAAGTTCTGATTCTAGTAAAACTGCTGAATGTACTAAGTGCTGATAAACCTCACTTATCAAAAGAAGAATAAAAAGAATCAAAGAATAATATCAGGTACTCCTTTGAGATCTAGAGTAAAAATGTGAATGGGACGACCCAAGTGCATAGCTGGTATTAAGTAAATATGCATTAGAAAAGCAAAATATTTTCTTGGTGACTTTTCACACTCTATGATTACTGGAGAAATACTCTGATAATAGCATAAATTCTGATAAGCAGTCGTAACTCACTTACACTGAGAAGCCACTGTAAAATAGAATTTAAAAAGATGCATAAAATTAGCACAAAAACAGTTGAGGTGGACTCATGCATGAACTCATTTATCAGTAGGTTTCAGGATAATGACAGCTCTTTAGCAAAATTTTAATTATGACTTATTTCTAAGATGTACTGAAGTAAATCAGACTTTACTCTTTATTAGTTATTTAGCTTAATGCACACACAAATCACTCCATCTGAATGATGAAATTTTTGTGGTGGTCTATGTTCTTTTAGATAAACAGTCACTGTGTCACCTTGCACAAATTCTGAGGACACGTTCTAGTTATATGTTCTGATGATTAAGTTCTGAAGACTATAACTCAGAACTTGTATGAAAACTTACTAAGATAGATATTCCTTTTTCGAGTTAAGACATTATGTTCTGATGACTGTTAAGTTCTGGTATAGGTCTAAGTTCTGATTTTTCAGTCTAACCCTTTACTTGACTTATCTGTGAGTAAAATTTGGTAACAGTCTCAGATTAATTTAGAATATGTTGAAGTGGAAGATTAATAGTCTATGGTTAGGACTAATGGCACTCGTCCTTGAACAGTTCACTCTTGTTACATGTGCACATTCCTTTTCAAATGACTGTTATTCTTTTTCAAGTCTAGGGAGACGAGGTAGACTTAACTCTATCTGTCAGCATTAAATATCTTCGCGTCTCCTGGCATTCTCTTGCCTATATAAACAGCCACTTCACATTAGCCTTTCCATCAATTTTTCTCACAATCTTAACTTCATATTCTTTTTCAAAAACATCATGGTCTGATTCAACATGTTTTTGAATTACCAAAATTTTCATATGGAGCTAAGCTGCGCCGACTGGCAGCAGGAGTGGCATGTAACTGCCATTCCTGAAGAGATATGGGGCTCTGTCCCACAGGCGGTGCTGAACCGACTTCTGTTCTTCGAGATGGACTACCAGCTTCATCTTGATCGATTGGAGGAGGAAAGACGGGAAGCTATCCGTCAGCAAGAGCGAATCATTCGACTCGCTATCTTGTTTGTCGAAGATAGGAAGAGGAAGATGACTTAATCTCGTCTTCTTCCTGTTCTTCTTCATCCTCAGCTTTGTCAGGCTTCTTAGCTAGGACTAAGGCCGTTGATGTTAGATTTAGAAGCTTAGGACAAGATTGTAAAAGTTCTGATGTAATTTTAATTTCATCAATGTATTATTTTGATATATTAATGGAATTTGTTTTTGTCTTATGATCTTGTCTCTGAGAAATTTTGATACGCATTGATAAATCCTGATAAATATTCTGATGATCGTATAAATTGTGTCTGACTTTAAGTTCTGATAATGTTTTATCAGTACTTACTTAACTGATTGATTTTACTCATTCTCACACACAGTTTTTTTTCAGAATATTGATATTGCAGAGTAAAATATTTGAATTAGTGGGAACAGTTTCAATTTTAAATTAAAACTGATTCACCTTGATTAATGGAATCTAGGTAAGTGGAACGGTTTTTCCTTGAAAAACTGCAAGTGGGTGGTAATTATTCCTTATTTACCGTGCCCATTACTTTTTGCCTTCTCTATGTATAACAGGTGTCAAGGTATTTACCACTACTTTTAAATGCATGTCTGCCATGTGTCCTCAACGGTTACTTTTTGTGTATAAGTAAAAGAGAGCAAAGGTTGTCAAATCTTTTATTTACCTTTATATTTTATCTCTCTCTTTACTTTTCAACTCTCTCATCTACTGACGATTTTCTTTTAAGAGGCATTTTCTCAAACACATTACAGGTTACCGATTTCTTTCCAAACATAATGGCACCCAAGGACATTCTCTTTGATGGAGCAAAGTTTGTTCCTAATAACTTCTCTGCGATACTAAACACTACAGAGGCACCCTCTGAACTTCATTTCATTCAGGACTTTCTCACTAGTTCTGATATTGGGTTTGCTCTAACTGAGCCTACATCCATTTCTGGAGTTCAAGTACTGGAGTTTTGGAGGAGTGGAGTATATGACAATGGTGGTGCTCAAGAGTCCCCAAGTATAATATTTTCATCAGGGGAAGATGAGTATGTTGTGACTTTGTCTACAGTTAGACAGGCATTACAGCTACCTGAGGACTGTGTTTATTCTACTGTTGATGACTCAGTTCTTCAAAACATGATGGTTAGTCTGGGATATGAAGGAACATTGACCAAGCTTGGACAGTTGAAGAGATCTTTCATAAGGAGGGAATGGAGTTTCTTCTTTGATTGCATTACCAAAGCTTTCGCCAACAAATGTTCAAATTTTGATGCAATTCCCATATTCAGCCAACAAATCGGGTATGCACTTCTAAATCACACTGATTTTGATTATGCACGAGCAGTCTTAGGTTTTATTGGGGATAGGATGACAGAAGATCGCAATACTGTATATTTTGCAAGATTTTGTCAGCTTATTTATAGTTTTTGTTGTAATCAGCCCCAAAATTTTGGTGATCTAATTCCATCTTTCAGAATAGCTAAGAGAGCTTTTACTGATTTATTATCTTCTGATAATAAAAAGGCTGTGTTAAGACCCCTCTTAATACCTTTCTCTGTCAAACAAGCCTTAATCACCTATGATCCTGTGAAGTACACTGCACTTTATCCTGATGTTCAAACATCAGAACCTGGTTCATCAGCACCTACCACCTCTACTCAGCCACCTCAAACCTCTCAACCATCTCTCAGAACATATCTCAAGTCCTATGTGAAGCCTACATCTTCTAAGTCAAAGAGAACAAAGACTGTTTCTCAAACACCTCAGAAGAAGAGGAGGATTACTTTGAGAGATGAATCAGATTCTGAGGAACAAATTTTTTCTTCAGAACCTGTGGTAAATGAAGCTGAGAAAGCAACTTCTCAGAAGGATTCTGATATTGGGGGTTCTAAGCTTCTCAAAAGGCTTAGACGAATGACTGTTCCTGAAACTCCAAAAGAATCCAAATCAAACAAGAAATACAAGAAACAGAGGGCACAAAGGCCAGTTTCAGATGATGAGGAGGAAGCAGCTAAGGAAGGGGATCAGGAATCTCTGATCTCACAAGAAAAAGAATGTGCTCCAGTTACTTCTTCTCCATCCACTCCATCTCAGGAAACAGTATCTGACAAGGCTAATTCCCCTTCTGTGTCTCTTGGTAATCAAGGCACAAGTGTTGATAATGCTGATCAACACTTAGTTGTGCCTGGAGTAATTCTCTTAGAAGCTCCAACAGCAACAAATCTTTTGTCAACACCTGTTACTGATGCTATTCAAACTCCGGAATTATCTAAGTCACCTTCTCTGCATCTAGACACTGATGATCAGACTTTAGGTGAGCATCAGGATATGGCTGTTGATCAGAACTTAGCATCAGATCAGCAATTAGAGGATGCTGACACCTCCATTACTACTCACACTGCTATTATATCAGATGATACTGATTCTATAAGTTCTGATGCTGCACATGCTGGAGATACTGGTGATGCTGCTCCAACTGCAAATACTGATGCAGCAGGTCCTTCAGGACACATTCCTCTTTCTAAGTCTGAACTAGTAAAGAAGTTTGTTACAGAGGAACCACCAGTGCCTTGGAGTGAAACTCCTGCAGGACAGGAGTGGACTAAGGAATGGAACTCAGTCTCATGTATTCCATCTGCGTTACATCTTACTGAGCACTTGACTAAAGCTGATGAAATGTTAAATTCAGATGATTTCAAAACTCAGCTTCGTGTCACTGCATTGAGTACTAAACATCTACAAGGTCTTCATTCAACTACTCATGCACAAATACACAAGATTCAAGAGAACTTTATCAAACAAGAACAAGTTTGGAAACTTGATAAGAAAAAGTTCTTTCAACCTTCTATTAACAGGATTGCTTATATTGAGAAGACTCAAGATAGTCAACAAGCACAGATTGATCAAATTCTGCAAAATCAAGCTTCTCAGCAATCACAATTGACTGAAATCCAATCTTCAGTGGAATTGCTTATCTCTCTTCTACTTCCTGCTGATGCCAAAAAGGGGGAGAAAGTAATTAAGTCCAAATGCAAGGATGACAAGACACTGCAAGGAAAGGATGATGAAAAAGATGACCAAGGAAACTCTGGAATGGGTGGAGGTCATAGTCAAGGTAAAAGATTCTCATCAAGAAATGCTGAAATTGCAAGTCACAGGATAAGTTCTGATACTGGGAAGAGAATAAGTTCTGATACTGGTAAAAGAATAAATTCTGATGAACTTCTAGATCTTGATGAAGAAATGTCAAGACAGTTATTTCTTCAAGAAAATCCAGGAATGGACTTGGAAAGTTTAAAGGAAGAAGAAGCTAGACTTAAATCAAAGAAAGCCACATCTAAATCTGAAGCTTCTGGTAAAAAGTCACTTCCAAAACTGAAAGGTATTGTGATTAAAGAAAAGGAACAAACTGAAGCAACATTTGCTAAATCACAACCAAAGATAGATCCAAGATCCAAGGGTAAAGAAAAGGTTGGTGAACCTGTTAAAGTTTATGTACCTCCTGTTGATGAAGAAATTACTGATAAAGAAGATAATCTTGCTCTGACTTCAAGAAAAGTTCTTAAAACAACCTCTGACATGGCTCAAGTTGTTCAGAGTCAAGAAATTGTAAGTTCTGATATTCAAAAGAAGCAAGTAACCTCTGACACAGCTCAAGTTAACTTGATATCAGAAGGAAGATCAAAAACACTTCTACCAGGATTCACTAAGGCAAAACAAACTCAATCTTTGAAGAATACTGCAAGTCATTTTGAAGCTAGAGTAGTTACTGGAAAGGAAGCAAGAGATAAAACTGGATTGGGAAGTGCTGATGAAAGAAGAGTACACAACACTACCAATGATCCAACTTCCTTGAGTGAACCAGGTATTGGAGCAACTCCTGAAAGATTGAATCAACTGGAATCTGTACAAATGGTTTACCATACCTACTTGAAGGAACACATCTTGTTGTATTTCATGACAGATGGTAGGGTTTATCATATAAGACAAAATGCCATTCCATTGAAGTATTTTGAAGAATTGGAGCATGTATTATTCTTACTTCAAGTGGATGACAGATTGACAGGGACTGCTGCAAACTATTTGAAAGAACAGATTCAGAGACAGAAAAGACTTTATTCTGTTAAGTCTGACAGCATATATGTTCCAAAGTACAGAAATCACAATGGTGATATTGTTGATATGAAGCCTAATACTGCACAGATCAGAACATATCTTGGTATTAAGGGGCTTGAATTCAATCTAGAGTCTGACAAAGCCTATGTCATAAGACTAGATCAGGAGTTGAGAAAAGCAAAGATTAATGATCTCAGAGCTGCAATATTTCAAACTGGTGAAGATACTGCAGAGCTTAAAGATGTCAAACGGAGAATGATTGATGAACTCAGATATGCTGAGAAATGTTTGTTGAAGAATTATCTCAGAACAACTCCTGACATCAGAGAGATCAGAAAATGATGAAGCCAAGTCGAAGATCTATAACTGCTTAAATTCTGATGTGTATACAGACTAAAGTTGTTATCAGAAGTTGAATTGGTAAAAGCTTTAAGGACTGTAAGTTATAGTTATCTTGTCTAATTCTCATGCATTTGTACTTAATGTTTTTGACATCATCAAATATCTGTTAAACTTGTATATTTTGCTAATTTACAAGTTGGGGGAGATTGTTAGATATATTTGATAATGCCATGGCTAATATGTTTTATGTTTAGATTTCAGATCTTATTTGAACAGGACAAATCAGTACTTAACTGATCAGTACTTATACTGGACGTCAGGACTTAAGGGATATCAGTACTTACGTTATCAGGAGATAAGCATCAGGAGATAGATATCAGAACTTAAGTGCTGAAGGACGATCAGATAAGGACAGCAGCTGATTAAAGTTAAGAAGATCAAGATAAACATAAGAAGAGATATGCATGAAGAAGGAATTCCGTAAAGAATGGAATACTTGGAAGAAAAGATATCTGATTGATATATATTAGGAAGCAGAATTATATTCCATATCAATTAGCGATTATCTTGTAACTGTGTGATATATAAACACAGACATAGGGTTTACACTATAAGTGTTATCATTATCGAGAATATTATTTACTATAACCCTAGCAGCTCTCGTGATATTTTGTTCATCACTGAGAGATAACAGTTCCAGATTGTAACAGAGTTTATTGTTTCAATAAAGTTTGTTTTCTGTTACATAAGTTCTTGAAGTTTGATTTGATTGTAATAAACACTGTATTCACCCCCTCTACAGTGAAAGTGTGACCTAACATATATATACTATATACATACATATATTTACTTATTAAATTACGAATTTTAATTGAAACAACTTCAAAAATTCATAATAAAAAATCTATACATCCTAAAATTATGAAAAAAATACCCAGACGATCTACAACACTTGTAGAACCCAAATCAACATTCAAAATTATTCTGAGAAACGATTTCTCATCAGACAAAATTAATCCATGATATAACTTGTAAAAATCATAATTAATTCATACAAGCACATAAAATTCTGAAATTTTTACCACATATCTATATGCATACAACCTATGCTCTGATACCATTGTTGGATTTTTAAACGCAGTGGGGCGTGGCAAAACACTTTTACACATACAAAATCCAAATAAAAGCATATAAATCATGAATAAAAATTCGAGGGATCGAATCTAACCTTTTAAAATAATTCGGAGACAACGATCAGAGATCCTTAGCAGTTGCTCCTCAAGTGTGAAGCACTCCACCGGTATCCACCAAAAAAACGATGTTAAGGAGGAGGAAGGAGGTGGAGAGAATTGGGTTTTCCAAACTTTTTGGGTTTTCGGGTTCGATGGGGTTAGAATAAAATAGGGTTTATAATAGTGTATTTATAGGCAAAATTTTCAGCTGAAATTTTCCCATAAATATTATTATTATTATCCCATTTATTATTCTCATTAATAATTAAAACACCTTTTAATCATTAATCCTTTTTCTAAACACTTTAGAAATAATTCTCTCTCTTGATTTAATTTCCAAAAATTAAATCCTTTAATTAATAATATTAAGAAATTTTCTTAATTAATTTATAATCAATTAAATCTCATTTAATCAATTATTAAATTTGCCAATTAATTATTTATTTCATAAATAAATAATTATTAGCCATTATTAATTAATTCCTCCACCATTAAATCATTCTCTTTTTATGGTGTGACCCTGTAGGTTCAATATTAAGCCGGTAGTAGAAATAAATAATAATAAAACTATTTTATCATTATTTATATAAATTCTCTAATTTATTAAATATGATTAATTAATTAATCACATTTATTCTACATCGTGAATGATGCTTCTCAACATATCGCGACTATCCGGATAATATGAATTCACTGCTTAGAATACAAAGAACCTGTCAGTGAATAGTTACCGTACAATAAACTCCTTCTACCCTACAATGTTCCGATTAAATACAAGGTATGGATCTCGTGTCAAGCCTATCTAATTCAATCACTTGCTTACCATTTATTATGCGTAGTTCTATGCAAATTAGAAACTCCTTTCTAATTTCATTCACTCTGGCCAGAGATTCCTGAACTAGCATAAGTGGATCAGCCTTGAACATTCACTTCCTTCACTGGAAGGGGTAGATCCTTTATTGATCATACACTATCTTCGTGTACAAATTCCTATACCCAGAAGATCCCTAATAATTGTCCCTGGAGACTAAGAACTAAACCAAAGCATAGTTCAGTGTACACAAGATGACTATGATGACCTCAAGTCTAAGGATACTTGTACAACTATCACTATGTGAACAACTGCTGACACGTGAGTGAACTCCATCAGTTGTTCAGCTGTGCGAGTCATGTTCAGTGAACTTATTCCATAATAAGCACCTACATACTAGCTATAGTGTCACCACACAAATGTCTATGAGAACAAACATCCTTCATAATGAAGCAAGCATAGTATGTACCGATCTTTGCGGATTATTAATTACCAATTAGTAATCCTATGACCAGGAACTATTTAAGTTTAGAGTTATCATCTTTTTAGGTCTCACTATTATGATCTCATCATAATCCATAAAAAGCTTTACTCTAAACTATGGTATATTTTATTTAAACACTTAAATAGATAAAGCCCGTAATAAAAACAAAACAAGTCTTTATTAATATCAATGAAATCAAAACAGATTACATAAAAGTTATTCCTAAATCCTAATACATGATTGAACTTAGGACATATTCCTTTCACGGCATACTTGTAGAAATGGCCTTTATCAGGAAAAACAACATTCTTAACTTTTATGTTCTCAACTTTCTCAACGACTGGACATTTGACCTTGTAAACAACCTTGACAAATTTCTGTTTAGGCTTAGGCACAAATATCTCCTTTCTAGCTTTAGGAGGACTAGCAGTCTTAGACCTATTATGCTTCCTATTATTCACATGTTGATGAGGAGTAGTCTTATCACTAGAAACATGCTTACCATTAAAATAAGCAAACATCAAATTAAAAGCACAAGACATGCAATTAGGAACACCACATTCTTTATGAGAGGAATTAACAACAGGCAAATTATGCATGGTAGACATGGCATTTTTGTTATCCAACTCAGGTTTGTCTGAGTTAGTCTTAGTTGCTTTCACAACTTTGACTGGAACTTTCGACACACTTGACTTGGAAACAACCTTCTCATTAGCAAGATCTTTAGCACGTATTTCTTCTTGAATAATAAAAGAGGTCTCTTCAAATGGTTCAGCAATTGATTCTTTATAGAGGGGTTTATCAACACCCTTAAGCACATGTGGTACTTCCCTACCTTTAGCACAAACATGAGGAAGGGAGTTTATGCCTAATTCTCCAATAGCAACATTGTAATCATAACCTACTCCAGATGTTTGATTAATAGCTTGCTTATTGTAGAACTCTTTAGCCTTAGAGCAAGAATTAAAGTAAGCTTTAACCTTAGTCTCAAGACCGGTGATCTTGTCTTTGAGAATAGTTTCGAGTTGTCTATAACAGTCAACTCTATTCTCTAGAAAAGATACTTGTTCTTTTAATTTGTCTTGATTAATGTGCACAAGTCTTAATTCATTGACCTCTTTCTCAAGGTCTTTGATTTGTTGAGTTAACATTTCATTATCACGACGAGCACAATCTAAGGAGCCTCCTAGATGATAAACTAATTTAGCATAAGTAAATTTTGCCTCTTTTCTTGACGATGAAGTGTTTCCATCAATAGCCATAAGAGCAAGATTCCCAACTTCTTCATCTTCACTGTCAGTATCATCCCAACTCCTTCCCTTTGCCAGGTAAGCCCTTTCAGATTTACTCTTCTGATTAGAATCATAAGAGTTCTTCCTTACTTGCTTTGGCTTCCTGCATTCTGTGGTAAAGTGTCCCAACTTATTGCAGTTAAAGCATCGAATAGTGCTCCGATCAACCATCCCTGTTTTGTATCCACCACTGCTGGTGTTAGAGGATGAAGATCCACCTTTCTGGAATCTGTTGTAGTTGGACTTGTACTTGAACTTGGGATTCCTCTTGAATCTGACATTGGAGAATCTCTTGACAATCAGTGCCATTGACTCATCTTCCAATTGCTCCAGTTCTTCCAAGGAGTAAAACTCATCTCCTGATTGATTTGTAGTAGGAGGATCAAATTCTGCTACTATCACATTTTCCTCAACCTTGGAAGACTGTACCATTCTCTCTGACTGTTGAGATTGTTGTTGTTGTTGTGGTTGTTGTTGTTGTTCTTCAGCTACTAGAGCAGTAGACGTGCTGACCACTCTACCTTTCCCGTAAACTTCCTTCTGCTGAATCTGCTCCAACTCATAGGTTTTTAGCACACCATAGAGTCTTTCCAAAGAAATCTCATTCAGATCTCTCGCTTCTCTTATGGCAGTGATTCTATGTTTAAGATGAGTTGGCATTATTTAAAAGAACTTTTTGTTGACCTCCTTGATTGAATAATATTTTCCTTTTATGTTCAGGTTGTTGAGCAATGCATTGTACCTCTCAAACACTTCAGTAATTCCTTCTCCTGGATTGAATTTAAAATGTTCATACTCAGAGGTTAGGATCTCTAACTTGTTCTCCCGAACTTCCTCTGTGCCTTCATTAATCACCTCAATAGTTTCCCAGATGTGTTTGGAATTTTTACAGTTCATCACATGTCTGTTCATCAAGGGATCAAGGGAATCAACTAAAATTAATTGAAGGCTGGCATCCAAGGAGACTTATTCTTTTTCAGCAGGAGAAAAATCCTCAGGATCTTTTACATATGTTCTAGCTTTGGTAATTACAACATCATCTTCTATAACTTCTGGTTCAATAACCATCGGAATTTTTGGACCCTTCTTTAACACGTCCAGATATTTGGGATTTGCAACTTGTAAAAACAAGAGCATCTTCTTCTTCCACATAATATAATTTTTTTTATCGAACAGTGGAATTTTAACGGTTTCAACTTTTTGTGTAGTCATTATGAATTTTTGAGTAAACAAAAATTCAAGGAGTGGAAGAATCACGAAAGTCTAGGATCTTGATTTGTTCGTTAATCAGAAGGCTCTGATACTAATTGTTAGGTCCTAATATGTTTGTAGAAGGGGGGTTGAATACAAACTATACCGTTTAATCGAATATAATGCGGAATAAAAAAGTGAAACAAAATTCAAGTTAAATAAAACTATTATTAAACTTGAAAGGTGTTACAACAACAGTATCGTTTACAAGGGATTAATCTCAAATAAATTATTCCAAATCTAGAATAAATTCGACATGAACTTTTTATATTTTTGAAATAAAAAGATCAAATGCTAAAAGCAATTTGAGATTAAGTTCTAGGGATTTTGATCCGCTAGATAGTTACACAAGAACAAGAGAAGGATTTCTAGTGGTTTAGATTTAACAATGAATACTAGAAATTAATGTCCTGTAATATTGCAGTTGAAGATAATAAGTTCTCTGCTTTCTTTTTGTTTCTGTGTTTTTGAGTTGGTTGAAATATTCAATGCTTCCTTGAATGATCTGCTTCTGTTTTTAAGTAATCAAAACAATCCAATTGAATTATACTGGCAAGACTATCGGCAAGACAATCCTTTGAGCTGGAAAGACTTTCGGTAAGACAATCTTTTGAGCTGGAAAGACTTTCGGCAAGACAATCATTTGAGCTGGAAAGACTTTCGGCAAGACAATCTAAAAGAACTGGAAAGACTTTCGGTATGACAATCCAATTGTCATACCAGTTCAAATGTTTGTCTTGCTGAATTAATATTGAATATTAATTCAAAATCAATTCTGAAAATACATAATATTAATTCAGAATTAATTCATCAATTAATTCAATTAATCAATAAATTAATCTTTGCAGATATAATTTATTTTCTTAATTAAATTATATGACTTAATTAATTAATAGAGAATTAATACTATTCTTGAACAGCAACCACTCTTCTGACAATCTTCTGAAAATCACTGAAAATTATGAATCAATTCCACCACTTCAATGTTGACATTCGATGTACTGTCTGGTTCACGAATGACTAACTTCCGTGACATTTCTTCATGTCTTGACTTTGATAACACGATTTTCTTCAGATTAAATCCCTGTATTTAATTGATACCCTGACAAGATCTCTATCACTTGATTAAATCCACAAGCTTGATTTATATCATCGAGGCTTGATCAATTTCTTGAATTTCTTCCAGTGAATTAAGTCCTCAAGTCTGTAGATGAACAATGTTCCTTAATCCTTTGACATATGTTACTTTGAGAGATCTCTTTGACGATAGAACCACTATTTATTTGTTACATTCTTATTTGAGTTGAGTTAAATCCTCGAATACACAAATAGGCTATGACATAGCAGCTTTAGATTTCAACTCATATGAGTATTCAGCAGTTCTTAGGTGATGTTCCATCCAGACAAGATGCTTAGCAGAGTAGTCTTTAAGAGATTGAGAATCGAGCTGGCAGATTTGAAGACAGTCCGACTTAAAGAATCTTACTTGAAAGGGAAAGTTGACCACTTGAGGACTAGCCCTATTAGCAAACTCTTTTAGCCTTTCACGAAGGACTTCATTCAATTCTGAGTTTCTTTTGACTTTGTTGAGAAGAACCCAAATCTCTGATAAAGAACGATTCTCAAACAGATGAAGTGATACCTTGATTATGAAAAATACTAAGTTTTTTTTTAACTTTTTTTGCGATTTTACTATTTTCTGATATATTTTTTTTGCAAAATTATGGAATCAATCAAAATCAAGTAGACATGCAAATAGTTGAATCGATTTTTTTTAATTGCATTAGGTTGCATGAAATTGCGGAAATTCGTCAAAAGTTGAATAAGTTGGAAAAAACGTATTTTCACATATTTTTTTTAAAAAAATAGTATTTTTTGCGAATAAAAAAATATTTTTACAAACGTTTTTTTATAACTTCTTTATTTATCATTTTTTACAGAATTTGTAAGCATTATTTCCCTTTTCACTGTCTAGTGTCTACATATAATTGTACATGATATTTTAGAGAGAGGGATATAGAAACAAGTGGAAAAATGAGGAAATTCGATCCATGGCCAGTGTTTTTCAAGCGAGAATGGAACCGTAACTGGCCTTTTCTCGTTGGTTTCGCCATCACCGGTACTATCATCACCAAATTCTCTCTCGGTCTCACCGGTATTTCTCGTCTACATCTTTACTTACACTTTTCTGTTTGTATTGTTTCTCATTTTTCTCAGTTGTTTTGCAGATGAGGATGCCAAGAACTCTCCCTTCGTTCAGAGACACAAGAATAAGTGAGTCTCCCTTTTGATTTATATTGTTTTTTTAATTTGGTCAAATCCCTAAGTCCACTCAATTGAAATGTTCCAGATCTATTGATTCTGGATTCCGGTGTTACCGATTGTTATATATTTGTTCTGTACGTTGTGAATCGGTTGAGATTTGTAAAATTTCGATTAGTTGAAATGTTTTGCTTGGTGAACCGTATTCGGGATGAGAATGGAAGTTTTGATAATTTTTTTTTGTGAATTTGAGAATATTTGTGTGTTTAATTTGTACTTGATTCGTTTTACCCAGTCTAGTTTGGAAATGTATTTGAATAAAATGAAGGTGAAAATTGGTTGAGAAAATGTGCGTAAAGTTAGATGTTAAAGACTAGGGAGAAGGATATGAATTTATTGTATAGTGGGAAGCATGAAGTTAAGTTTAGAATTTGTTTCTGCGGAATCAGGAATGGAATGAAAGGATGAATATTATGGAAAAAGATGAAAAAGATGTGTCACCTAGCTTTCACTACAAAGGAGCTCTGACCTTGGCTTTCACTACGAAGGAACTCTGACCTTCGCTTTCAGTACGAAGGAGCTCTGACCTAGTCTTTTACTACGAAGGAACTCTGACCTTAGCTTTCACTAAGAAGGAACTCTTTAAAGTAGTTTCTCCTTATATTCTTGGACAAAATCATAGTATAGTATATGTCTGTCAAAGTTCTAATGTTACTCTAGGTACATGAGCTTAAGTCGGTGTGTTTCTGTAACTGGATTAGGAAGCCCAAATAGTGAATTGGACGAGCAGCAATTGTTTGTATCTTAGACTTTTATTTATTCTATGACCAGTCCTGTGTGTTACTGATACCTGATTGGTGTTGTTGAGTCAAGTGAGACTATTGTGTTTGCCGTGGACATTGAATGGTAAATTCATTTAAAGCTGACTTGTTTTGGGAATTACACTTTACCTTGGAAGTACGTAATGTTGCTTGATTCAGCAAACATATTATTAGTGAATTTAAGTTTTTATGTTTTTATATTTGTACTCCCCCTATTTCGAAGAAGATGACTCTTTGTGGTTAGTTATGAGTCCAAAGTTTCCAGTAATAAAATTTCATACTTGTAAAATTGATAAATGTCAGCTAGACAATCTTCTCACTGCATCCACTGGCATCCTTTTTGCTTTCGCCTGTTCTTTGTGTGTGTATTTTTTTCACTTGGGGTGTTGGACTGCATATTTACGATTCAATTGCTAAGGTTTAACTTGTTCATTTATTTTACAGGTGATATCCTGAAATTTGAATGATGGGGAGCCAGGAATGTCCGTTTTTCCCTTCTTCAAGATTTTATATAATGTTTTGAGATTGGCCACTTGGCTTTTAACTTTTATGACATAATTGGAGCTTATAGCTACCAGATGGAAATTTTTGTTCTTGAAATATAATGAATCTGTTAATCGTTTTTATATATGATGCCATCACTATTAAATTGTTATATACTGAAAATTGTTATTATGAAGCTATAAACTATGAAAATATCAGTTTCTAATGACACATAATCATATTGATAAGAAAAAAGAAATCTCATACATAAATTATCATCACCACAAGTAAAACTTAAAGATACATAAAATTACTATTGCATTAAAAAGCACTATCTAAAACTTTGTGCATTATATATAATTACATTCTAAATAAATATTTACAAGTTACAACTGTGTGCATAAACCTCTAAAAATAAGTTGCAGAATTTTCTATTACTGTACTAATGATGTTGCACTCCATTCAAATTAGTAATGGAACATCAATAAGCTTGGGTCTCAATTATTCAATAAGCTTGGGTTAAATCTTATTGCTGTTCCTTGAAATTTGATACCCATCTTAGTAAGACTCTGAGATCAGAGTTTATATCACAGCACTATTAATAATTATTTAACTTTCGTATCATATACCGTAAAACCGTACTACCATCATCATTTTCATGATTAGTTTACGGTTTTGAACACCTCTTGTTTGCACATATATACTATTAGGTGGGTATTGGGTTCTGATTTTTATGAGTAAATTGTGATGTCTACTGTCCTCGTATCTGTTCTTTATATTTTAAATTTTGTTCATGTTAGCCTTTCTTCCATCATAAGCAATTAAGCGTCACATGCAAGGATATTGAGTTTAGCATATACTACTATGAGTTTAAGAAAAAGCATATAATGATTTATATTTGCAATGATTTTCTTACATAAACTTAGGCACGGAAGTTCTATTCGTTACACAGAATGACCATTCGGTCCTTCTTCTTTGTAGTACAAGGACTACAAGGTACAGATCTACTTCAACAAAGAAAAAGAACAAGCAATGTAAGACAGTGGAACACACACAACTAAGTTACTCTTTCTCAGGTTTTGCTACGTGATTTAGAATTCCTTTCTGTACCAATACACTCCTTTAGTCTCACCTTCATCTTTTTCGACATAAATGCATTCCTTCATTTCCCTGTACATGGCCTTAAGAATCGGAGTGCCATCATATTGATAATAGTTTCCCAGTAGTGGCTTCATTGCTTCAGTTGCCTCTAGTCCATGATAATGTGGGATCATGGAGAATATATGGTGACAAACATGAGCGTTGCACACATTATGGAACACCTTGTTCAAAATACCGTAGTCCCTGTCAACGGTGCATAGAGCTCCCCTTAGCCAATCCCATTCGCTTGAGTCGTAGTAAGGCAAAGAAGGATGAGTGTGATTGAGGATTGTGATCAAGGTGAACCACATGTTAACAACTAGCAATGGGCCTCCATAAACACAGAAAACCCACGCAAATCCTTTGGCTAATACTAGATTGTATAACCCATAGAGAACAGCAAGAATTGCAACATCAGAAACAATGATTTGTGTGCGTTCGCGTTCTGTGTAAAGAGGGCTATGGGGATCATAGTGTGAAGTCCACCTCTCATACTTGTGTCCGGAGACATTGAACATCAAGTATAAAGGGAAACCTACGAGTAGTGTGATAAGCCAGACAAGGACACGGCCAGGTGGGTTGTTCATAATTTTGTAGTAGTTCCTGATGTTAGACTTGAATCTGGGGACATAAACCTCGTCATTCTCAAGTGATTGAGTGTTGGCGTGGTGACGTCTGTGGCTAATTTTCCAAGAGAAGTATGGAACCATGAGAGAAGAGTGGACAACAAGGCCAACAAGGTCATTAACCCAGCCATAATCGCTGAAGGCATCATGATCACATTCGTGACCCACAACCCAAGCTCCGGTCAAGACACACCCCTGGACAGCAATGTAGGCAGCCCAACCCAGGTAGTTGAGAGGATGTGGAAGGTATTGGTCTATGTAATTTGTAGCTACATAGAAGAGAGCATAGGCCATAATGAGATCTTGAATGAGGTATCGGAAAGAAGTGACAAGTGATTTTTCGAAGCAATGAGCAGGAATGGCTTTCTTAAGGTCACCAATGGTGAATGGTGGTTTCTCATGAGGAGCGCGTCTGAGTGCTTCTGCTTCAGTTTTCTTGCCGTTAAAGGGAGCGGACATTCGCCCACCTGCACCCATTTTCGCTTTTAAGATGAAACGAAAATGGTACTCTTCTTTTCTGCCTTTCTCTTTGTATTTAGCAGATGTTGCTTTGATGCTAATATTATTTCAAGTTCGATATTTATAATCACTCTGTGCAGTATACAATTAAGGGAAAAGCTTGAAGCGCCCGCCAGCGCGCCAGCCACTGGAGACTGGAGCTCACCAGTGTGTTGAAATTAGATTAAATATAATAATATTTGTAAGAAATGAAACTGGTGTGCTGCAATGCTGATGCTGGTTTTTGCTAGTAGTGTACATTTTGGGTTTTAGCGTCTGACCAAAATCTTCCTTGCTTTCATAATCGTCATATATAATTCTAATAATCTTGGTCCTCTTTGGTGGCTACATTGTTACTCCTACTTTATAGAATATACATATAATAATAATTGTAATATTTTAGAAGATCTGCTCATCTAATTATCATCTGCATCATAGCTTCTGAGTTGCAATTTCTAATAATTTTAAGATTCTCAAATATACAATTTGAAATAAAATAATAGATTTTGTGAAAAGGAGGATATTAAGAAATAAAAGAATACATTTTTTTATTGTAGTTTTAGTCTTTTAGATTGTGGAAGTACCGGTTTATATATAATAACTAAGATTGCAGTCTGAGGTTTCCTGGAAGCTATTTAAAGCAGGTTTTGAAAGCTATTTGAAGCTATTATTAGGTTTATATTGGAAAAGT
Source organism: Apium graveolens (assembly GCF_009905375.1). Classification (NCBI taxonomy): domain Eukaryota; kingdom Viridiplantae; phylum Streptophyta; class Magnoliopsida; order Apiales; family Apiaceae; genus Apium; species Apium graveolens. The sequence continues at coordinate 25,101,447 of NC_133654.1, read as the reverse complement.
TTATTCGAGTAATAGTAATTGAGAAAAATGTCCCTTACATACTTAGGAGAATTACACAAGTATCCGGTGTCTTTTCAAATGGTAGTCTTAATTTTTTAATTAAATTTTGTAATTATAAACATACTAGTGGGTAATCTGTGCAAAGTACGAGCCCGAAATTAAAAATAATAGTATCACATTATTATTTGCATAAAACTGAAATTTATAATTCGTGCAAAATACAGATCTAAATATAATATATAAAATATATAAAATATATAAAATGCTGTTAAAATATGTAGTTAAAAAAAATTGAAGTTAAGTGTAACTCAAAAATTTTACCGTTCGAGTTATGCATGCACCTAATTATTTACTTATGCATGCACCTAATTATTTACTTATATAAATCTGACATGTTAACTTACTAATACGATTATTTTAAAGTAAACCGACGCTTGGATGTTCATCAACAAATAAAAATTGAAGGGAAATAAAATTTACGGAGAGAAACATGGTTTTCTTATTAGTATAGATAGTTGATAACCCGTGCAACACATGGTTCTGAGACTAAAAATATCGAATTATTTTTTGTAGAAAATTATTCATAATACGTGCAAAACACGAAATAAAATTAATATATTAATATCAATATTAAATTGGTACTTATAAAAAATAGTTATGTGGTTAAAAAGAATCGAATCAGTTATGAAATTTTCCACTATAAATCTAGTTTTACATTGTTTTACTTGATATAGAAATATAACATATTAGTTTTATTTTTGTGAATTGTATCCCTATCTTATAAACCAAATATTTGTTTTTTAGATAATTTAATATTAATTAATATCATTTGATAATTATCTTATAATTAGTCTTTTCAATATAGTTTATTTAATATTACTTAATTATCGATAAAAATTAATTTACAAATTAAAAGTAAATAGATGTTATTAAATTTAATTTAATATTACTTAAAATACAACCCATAAATTTGTTACTGTTAAAATATGTTTTTTAATTTAAAGTAAATGATTGTGATGGAGTAACAAATACAATCGTTAAAAAATATTCATACTTGATCAAATACTTGCTCATGTGTTTATATATGCATATTCGAAAATTTATGCTTTACTGTAATGACTGTCTTATTGATATTTGATATGCAATTATCGTATTTACTTTATCAGCTTCGTATGCTCATTTTAATTCTAGCTGAAACACTATACTGTAGTTTTTACGTTCTATCAGTCTTGGTATCTGCATTCTTACAAGAGAAAAGGAGACGGGAGTGCAGAAAGCTCAAATAAATTTGCAAGTAAATACTAGTGTTAAACTACCTCTATAACCTCACTCTGTTTCAGTTCTCATATTATCCTACTGACGATTCAAAAACACGCTGTGCACTTGCTGCACAAGCATTTAAACATAACATGAAAGCAATTTCGTGAAGAACTGAAAATAATTTTGAACACACTCGTTCATTTCAACTTAATATGGAAGAAACAAGCATTTCAGCGAGTAACATCGAAAAATAATCTGACATTAACAGAAAATTTTAGAAAAAAACAAATCAAGCTATATATCCTTTCGGTACCAGTAGACTCCTTTAGTCTCACCTTCATCTTTCTCCACGTAAATGCATTCCTTCATTTCTCTGTACATCGCCTTAAGAATCGGAGTTCCATCATACTGATAATAATCGCCCAATACTGGCTTCATGGCCTCTGTTGCTTCAAGTCCGTGGTAATGTGGGATCATGGAGAAAATGTGGTGACAAACATGAGCATTGCATACATTGTGGAACACCTTGTTCAAAATCCCATAATCTCTGTCGACAGTGCATAGAGCTCCCCTCAACCAGTCCCATTCAGTTGAATCGTAGTAAGGCACAGAAGGATGAGTGTGGTTGAGGATTGTTATTAAGGTGAACCACATGTTAACAACTAGGAGTGGACCTCCATAAACACAGAACACCCACGCAAAGCCTTTGATTAGAACAAGTCGGTATAGGCCATAGATTACTGCAAGAATGGCAATATCAGAAACAATGATTTGTTTGCGTTCACGTTCTGTGTAAAGAGGGCTATGAGGATCATAGTGTGAAGTCCACCTCTCATACTTGTGTCCCGAAACATTGAACATCAAGTATAAAGGGAAGCCTACAAGGAGTGTGGTAACCCAAACAAGGACACGGCCAGGTGGGTTGTTGAGAATCTTGTAGTAGTTCCTGATGTTGGACCTGAATCTTGGGACATAAACCTCGTCATTCTCAAGCGATTGAGTGTTGGCATGATGACGTCTATGGCTAATTTTCCAAGAGAAATAAGGGACCATGAGACAAGAGTGGACAACAAGGCCAACAAGGTCATTAACCCAGCCATAATCGCTGAAGGCATCATGATCACATTCATGGCCTACGACCCAAGCCCCGGTTAGGACACAGCCTTGGACGGCAATGTAAGCTGCCCAGCCCAAGTAATTAATAGGATGTGGAAGATATTGGTCTATGTAATTAGTGGCAACATAGTAAAGGGCATAGGCCATGAGGAGATCTTGAATGAGATATCGAAAAGAAGTGACAAGTGATTTTTCAAAGCAATGAGCAGGAATAGATTTCTTAAGATCACCAATGGTAAATGGTGGTTTCTCATGAGGAGCTCGTCGGAGTGCTTCTGTTTCAGTTTTCTTGACATTAGAATGATCAGACATACGCCCACCTGCACCCATCTTTCCCTGGCGAAGAATATGCAAATGTTGCTACTCTTCAAGTTTCTTTTGGACTTTGTTGTGTGTTTAGTTGATGTTTCTTCCTTGGCTAAGATTGGGTATTTATAAGGATGTAGCAAGTGGTTATGATGGGAAGCCTAAAGCCCGCCAGCCAGCCAGCCAAGGAAAGTGTTTGAATAAAAAGAGTAGAAAATTAAGTGGCGTGCTCGTGTGCTAGTACAGCACCCAAGTGTCCAGTCATAAAATGACTGCTTCACCATTTTTTTCCAGGTCCTCTCTGGTGGCTGTACTTTATTAATAGTCTTGTACTTTTACATATCACACTCTCTTAACATGAATATTTCTTGATAGGGTCATTCTGAATTTCTGGTTTTATTCGTTTACATATTCCAATACCAAATATAGTAGGTGTCATGACACCGAATAATAATTAAATTAATTATGTAAATTTATGTCTTGTTTGAAAGTAGGATCTCTGTTGATGTGTAAAGATAAGGACGTGTTTAACTCTAACTTACAAGTCGACTTATGATTTATAAGTTCGTTATAACTTATAAGGGCGTGTTGAGCTTGATCCAATTTATAAGTTGAATTTACAACTTACAAGCTAATAAGTTGAAGTTTGGTAACGATTTACTTTTCATCAATTTATTTTATTTGTTTTTAATTTTTATTTTAAAATATATTTTTTTTAGAACAAGGAAAAACTTCATTAACCAGAATAATCAGAATACAACGTCTCCAACAATAGGTCTGTCCGGAGTAGACTCAAAAATATTATAGCAATCAACCATATATGGGCCCTAGCCAAAAGGTGAGCTACTTGATTGAATTGCTTCTTAACATGACAAAGAGCAAGGTCAGACCAGGGCGGAGCCGTAGCCAAGGCTGTGGTGGGCTGCACCCCGGTACAAAAAAAAATTATCAAAAATTTTCTATTATCCAACCTGTGTTTTTTGAAATCAGCCCATGACAAAATTTGGCCCAACCCAATATTTTTTATACAAAACAGCAGGTTGTCAGAGGAAATAAAGAAAAAAGAAAAAAAACATAAAAACCAATTGCAATTAAGTTATCAGGGGAGAAAAGGTAGTGAAGAGGAGATCAAATCAGGAGAGTAAAGTTTAAAACTTTAAAGGTGATTCAAGAACAAGAACAATTCATCTTATTCTTGATTTATAATTTATATTTTTGTAATTTAGGTAATACAATTTACAATCCTATTCAAACTCTTTTACTTAATTTTTCATTACAGGATGTATATGCGCAATAAAATGGAAGATGAGTTTTTAACAGATTCTATGATAATTTATATTGAGCCGAACCTCGTTGAAGATATCGATTCAAACTCTATAATATATGAATTTTATTCTATTAAGAATCGAAGGTTGTAATTCAATAACAAGTAAGAATTACTCAAATTTTCTAGTTTTTTTTTATTCCAAGTCTATGCTGAGGTTTAAAATTTATACTTTGTGTTCAAACCTTTTGTTGTAGATTTTGCTATTACTTCTGATGCATTGTTGTGGTTACTATATTGATTATATATTAGGAAATAAATATTCTTGTGTACTGTTGTGATCATTATTTCTTAGCATATGAATTATGTTGATGTTTCGTAGCACTACTGGTGATCGTTTGAAATGTTTTTGTGCCATGTGTGTTGAGTGGGTGCATTCTGGTTATAACAAAAGGCAGGGTCTTGATGCCTTTAAGGTACTAAATATATTAAAAAATTCAACTTCTACGATCTTCAATTTGTCCATAACTATATTCTCTAATTTTAAGAACATATAGCTACTCTTAAGCTATGATTTGACCCATGTATTTGGGCACCTAGATTTTATTTTTCTAATTAGGGGCAACTATTGTGGACATCTGCTGTGATACAAAAATTATGCATATTTTTTCATTTGCTTGAATATTTCATTAAAAAAAATTTAGAAGCTAGCCTAAGTGAAATTTATTTTCTGGCTCCACCCTTAGGTCAGACCTGCTCTTAAGTTTCTGATGATAAAAGTATAATATGGCCAACTTCAAGGTAGTATTTCATATGATCATGCACAACAGCCACAACCAACGCAGAGTCACATTCTATGCAAACTCCTTCCAGTCTCAGATATTATATCCAGGATATAGCTTCTTGGACTCCTCGAGCTTCAACCTCCATAACTGAGATCTTGCCCGAGATGCACATATTCTCCCCTTTCACAAATTGTACCCTGATCATTTCTTATCACCATTCCAAGAGAGAAAAATTCTTCATTGTTGAACACTAAAGCATCAACATTAAGTTTAAAGTAATCTTTCTGAGGAGGTTGCCAAGATGATGCCCGTTCTGGTTCTACTGGTTTGGTATTACTGATCATCACTTTCCGCTTTACAGCCTCCTGCCACTCTCGAACCTGCCTTACACCAATATCAACTGCAATTGTCGGCGTAATATTTTTATTTTCCCAAATTGTTTGGTTTCTCGCAAACCATATGCTCCATAAAGCTGTGGCAATCTTCTCAGTGACCTGCGGTATTTCTGTTTCTATTCTCTGCAAAAGCCAACTCCAGGCTGACTCCTCCATCTGCATATCATACTCCAGGCCGACCTTTCTCAAGCAATCAGTGGCAAACTTACATTCGAAGAGTATATGCAACATATGTTCAATGTCAATATCACACATTGAGCATAAGATAGTTGTATAAATATCAAAGTGGTCACTTAAATGAAGGTCATATATCAGTTTAATTATCAAACTTAACGGGTAATCATTTGGATCACTAAAGTCAGAATAAATATCAAACAAATACCACAAAATATGTGCTCGAGAATTAAAATTTATTTTATGAATTTCTAAACATTTTTCTTAATTCCTATTACAACCAAATGAAAAAATATGAATTCATAGTATTATATATGATTTTTTGAGAATTTTAAAATTTATCTACTAATCATTTTTATTTAAATAAAGAAAATGACTACAAAATTAAAAATAAATATTAGATAAATTTTTAAAAATCTTACTATATTATATAAAATACTAGAATTCATACATTTTCATTTGGTTGTAATATGATTCAAGAAAAATATATAGAACTCCATAAAATAATTTTTAGTTCTCGAACACATATTTTGAGTTATTTGTTTGATTTTTATTATGACTTTAGTGATTCGAATGATACCCCGTTAAGTTTGATAATTAAACTGATATATGGCTTTCAGTTGAGTGACCACGTTGATATTTAACCCGTTGTATTAACATACCTGCTCCTCAGTAGTTCCCTTACCGGGATATTGTTGTTGCAGAATCTCCAAATGAAAGTTCTCAGTTTGTGAGGCAAATTCAGACGCCATAATTTATTTTAGCTCCTTCCCACTGTGACCTCTGCTACCTCTGTACGAACAAAATTATGTGACGACCAATGTTGATACACTGTTTTAACTGTGTACAACCCCGTAGTCGATGTTGTCCAAGCAATTCTGTCATTAGCCATATTCCTAGGGATCCTTGTTTGAAGGATTAGATCAATGTCGTTTGCATGAAAGTTTTGATGCACCTTTTGCACATCCCATACTTTGCTTTCAGGATGGAAGTAACAACTAACCCTCTCATTTCTACCGCCATTCATATGACTATCCTCCACACAAAAGTCCCTTTTTCCTTTCAACCAGGGGTCTTTATATATCCTTATGCTTTCCCCGTCTCCCAATACCCAACAGAACCCGTTCTTTAATTGTTCTTTCGCTTCCCATATCCCTGTCCACACAAAGTTAGGACCGACCCCTTTAGCGGCATGAAGAATGCTTTTTCTTGGGAAGTACCTTGCTTTGAATAGTCTAGTTACCGGAGAGTTTGGTCTGCTGTAGAAGTTCCACACGTATTTGCCAAGCAATGCCAAATTAAATCCATAGAGATCTCTAAATCCAAGGCCACCCTTGCACTTTGGAAGAGCCATCTTTTCCCAGGCAGCCCATCTAATTCCCTTTGAATTATTTCCTGTCGAACCCCACCAGTAACCATTCAACATTCTTTCGATCTTTGTGCATAACGTCTTCGCCATCAAAAAACAAGACATATTGTATGTTGGTATCGATTGACCCACGTTCTTTACCATCACTGTTTTTCCTGCTTTTGACAATATTTTATGATTCCAATCTTGCACTATGCGCCATATCCTTTCTTTCACACAACTGAAAACAGCTTTCTTGGATCTCTTTATAATTTAAAATTTACGAATTAAGATAATTTTACTTTAAAATTATTTATTTTAGTAAAAAAAATTCCGACTTATAAGTAAAATTTTCCAAACACTAATACTCCCTCCGTCCCTCTCAATTCTTTACCTGAGAGGGATGGTTCGACACACATTTTAAGACTCCTATATAGTATAATTCTATAAATTATTTTTTTAAAAAATTGATTTTGAATAAAATTTCAATGTTTAAATTTTTTTTGAGGAAAAGAAAATTTTAAAAATAAGTTATAAAACTATATTTTATATACGCTTTAAGATGCGTGCCGAGCAGTGAAAAATATAGTTAAGAAATAAGGGGGACGGAGGCAATATAACTTCTAAGTATTATCTACTTATTACTTATAAATCTCTCATTTATTTTAACTAGTTGATAACCCGTGCGAAGCACAAACTGAGTTAATTTATTTAAATAATTTTTAAACATCATAATAGTATGGGTGCTATGTCAACATTTCTAAATTTTACTTATAAAACCCAATCTAATTTATCCAGCGGTGGGAAGGATCGTCAAAGATACCCATTAAACACGAATGTGGGTAATACATCACGAAAATGTATATTTTATATATATCTAGGCATAAACATATCGAACATGCATGTTTTTATAATTTTCTTTTAATATATGATACGCATGTTGAACATTCGTATTCAGCAAACTCAAAACTTTAATTGCAGTGATCACGCATAAGAAACATGTGTATAGTTCAATCAAATATTAGTACACATAAGTTGGGCGGTATTTTAACGAATATTCAACGCTAATATGTACTTTTGGGCATCCAGTTTTAAAAGTGGGGTAATCCTTGCATTTTCTTATTATACATCATCATTATTATCTAAATATATTATTTATTACGGTATAATTTATTATTAAAAAAAATTACAATTACAATATAATTCTAATAATCATATTAATTTATTGAAAATCAATTTATAATTGTACAAAATATATGAATCTAGAAGTGAAATAAAGGTAAGAACAAATCAGGAATTAAAGTTATTGTTAATTTTATTTTTATTTATAATTATTTTAAGAAAAGTTAAAAAATGTAATATACATGTAATAAATATATTATTTGCATTAGAATTATAATAAAAAAGATTATAATTATATAATTTCAATAATTTTATTATTTCATTAAAAAATACTACAGAGTTATATAGATTCATATCGGAAATATGATTATCGAGCTAAAATAAAATTAGGAATAATTATAATACAATTTCAAAAATTTAGTTATATTTCATTAAAAATAAAATAATATAGAGTTTTATTAGAAATAAGATGATTGTAGTGAAACCAAAATATAGGTTGAACAAAAATAAAGTGATATAAAATTTGGGACCATTTAAAAAAGGGGTTTCGCTTATAGGTACGATATTAGTGTTATTATTTACAATAAAAATATTATAATTATTATATGATTTCAAATTTTTTATAATTTTATCAAAATATACTATTGATTCATATGAGAAATATGATTATTGAGTTGAAATTAATATAAGAATTACAATTAAAAAATGGTCGGTAAAATAATATATATAATATTATAAGTCATATAGAAGTTAAAGAAGAATAAAAATTATATATTTAGAGTTATAATGAAATTCAAAAATTGATGAAATCAAAAAGTGCTGAAACCAAAGCACCACTTAAAAGAGTGTTTCACTTTATTAATAAAGGTTATTAATTATAATAAATAAAAAGATTATAATTATAATACAATTTCAATTTTTTTTATTATTTCACTAAAATATCCTATTGACTATTTTGAGAAATAGAATTATGAGTTAAAATTATTATAAGAATTGTAATTAAAAAATGCGTAAAATAATACATATAATATTATAAGTCATATAGAAATTAAAGAAGAATACATGAGTGATACTTATAAATCAAGAAGTATAATTAAAATAGAATTCTACTAATTCTACTAAATCAAAACAGCTAAAAATAAAATATTTTCAAATATGAGTCTGTTACAATATATATATTTATATCTGGAATTAGGATGGTCTGGGTATTGCTTAGAAATAAAAAAGTATAATTATAATAGAATTCTAATAATTATATTAAAAAATTATATGATTCAAAAAAGTTAAAAATATATAAAAGGTACTTTTGTTATAATATGTATAATATAGATACGTAAGGATCGGAGAAGAAGAGGGGATTGTAGAAGAGGAAAATGATGAAGAAGAGAGCCCGGAACAAGCTGCTGCAAGACTCAAGAAAGGGAAGTGGGCACGCGAAGAAACAACAACAACCATAGATCTTCCCAACGGAATCACGCGCACGGTCATCATGACCTCTGAACGCTTGGAAAATCCGGTTCGAGTTCACCATCCCGACCTCGAGGAAACAGAAGGTTTGACGATCACGGAAGTGGGAGAAACTAGTGAGGCTCGGGAAGACTTGGACCCGAGAATTCCCCCAATGGTTGAGAGGGCCGGGACCGCTGAGGACACAATCCCAATCTTGGTAGACCTGAATGATCCTTCCAAGGTAATCAGAATAGGCTCTAACTTAAGCCCCGACCTGAGAGAGGACATGGCCCAATTCTTGAGAACAAATTTGGATATCTTTGCATGGTCACACTCTGATATGGTGGAAATTGACCCAAGTGTCATGTGCCACCGGCTCAACTTAGATCCAAAAAGAAGGGGTTCAGACAAAAGAGGCGGCCAATTAGTGGAGAGAGGGCAGAGGCCCTCAAAGAAGAAGTGGATAGACTGATGAAGGCAGGGCTTGTAAGGGATGCCTTCTACCCCATGTGGCTGGCCAACCCAGTGCTTATCAAGAAACTAAATGGCAAATGGAGGACATGTGTGGACTTCTTTGACCTAAACAAAACCTGCCTGAAGGATAGTTTTCCTCTACTCCGAATCGACAAGCTGGTTGATTCCACAGCTGGACATGCATTACTTAACTTTATAGATGTTTACTCGAGATATAATCAAATCCCAATTTATGGGCCAGATCAGGAACACACCTCCTTTATTACTGATCAGGGCCTCTATTGTTACATCGGGATGCCCTTCGGGCTCCTTAATGCTTTTGCAACCTATCAAATATTGGTGAACTAGATATTTAAACATCAGTTGTGCAAGACCATGGAGGCCTATGTAGATGATATGCTTGTGAAGTCAAAAGAAGCAAAGGATCATGTCCTCCACCTATCAGACATGTTCCAGATCCTGAGGGAGTACATGATGAAGCTCAACCCCCAGAAATATGAGTTCGGGGTCGAGTTAGGGAAGTTTTTGGGATTTATTGTCAACCATAGGGGCATTGAGGGCATCCCCGCCAAGATATGAGCTCTACTCGAGATGAGATCCCCACGACGAGCGAAGGATGTCTAAAACTTAACGGGGCGAGTGGCTGCCTTAAACCGTTTCGTCTTAAAGTCCTCCGACAAATGCCACGAGTTTTTCAAAGCGATTAAAGGAGTGGGGAAGAATTTTGAGTGGACAGAAAAATGTGAGGAGGCCTTTCAAAATATAAAAAAGCACCTCAGCAGTCCCTCGATATTTTCCAACCCAAAGGCAGGAGAAACTCTGGTCCTTTACTTGGCCGTCTCAGACTTTGCAGTCAGTGCTGTATTGGTCCGTGAAGAAGATGGTGTGCAGCTCCCGGTATATGATGTGAGTAAGAGATTGGCCGATGCAGAGACCCGGTATGCGAATCTCGAGAAGTTAACATATGCTCTAATCCTGGCCTCCCAAAAGCTTAGACCTTATTTTCAGGCCCATAAAACAGAGGTGAGAACTTCTTATCCCCTCAGGCAGGTGATGCACAAGCCTGAGGCATCGGGTCGAATGTTGAAATGGACAATAGAGCTTGGCCAGTCCGAGGTGGATTATAAGCCTAGAACCGCGATCAAGGTCCAAACCTTGGCTGATTTTATCCTAGAGTTTCCCCCACATCAGGAGGAGGACCAATGGGCCCTCATTGTCATACCAGGGGTAGAAGAAAGTGAGCAAGGACAGCAGAACTGCGCCCCATGGTGAAACCTTTTTATAGATGGATCCTCCGACGGAGAAGGGGCTGGAGCCGGAATTAAGTTGATCAGTCCTGAGGGGCACAATATCAGATGTGCGACCCATCTGGCCATCCGTGTAACCAACAATGATGCTGAGTATGAGGCCCTGATCAACGGTCTCAATCTAGCTTTGGAAATGAAGGTGGAGAATTTGAATGTGTTCATCAACTCCATGATTGTGGTTTATTAGATAAACGGGGGGTTACCAAGCTAAGAGGCCAAGAACAGAGCTTTACCTGAAGTGTGCACAGAGGATAATTGCAAGGTTCAATGAGGTGAGGCTAGAACTGATTCCGCGTGGTTGGAGTGAAGGCGCGGACGAGCTGGCTAAGCTTGGCTCACGCCATGAGGCCACTCTGTTAGGGGTTGTGCCCCTTGATATACAAAGGCATCCTAGTGTTCCCGAACACGAGGTGGGAAAAATTGGTAGCGACCTCGACCCCACATGGATGACACCTATCTTAGCCTACATAAGGGAAGGATAACTTTTAGATAAAAAATGAGGCAAGAAGAATAAAGTACAAGGCATCCCACTATGTGATATATGACGGGATCTATACAGAAGAAGGTTTAGCGTGCCCCTCCTCAAGTGCATAGACGGAGACGAATACAACTATATCCTAAGGGAGGTGCATGAGGGCATTTGTGACAATCACTCAGGGAGTAGTTCCCTAGCTCAGAAAGTCTTCCGTCAGGTTTACTATTGGCCAACACTGAAAAAAGATGCCCTTGAATTTTCTCGAGCTTGTGATAAGTGCCAGCGGTATGCCAATTATTACAACAGCCCCATGGCTCCTCTCACATCCCTCATGAGCCCTTGGCCCTTTGCTATGTGGGGAATCGATCTAATTGGAGAAATCCCAAAGGCAAGGGGGGTGTCAAATATGCTGTTGTTGCGGTGGATTACTTCACTAAATGGGCAGAGGCCGAGCCTTTGGCCACCATCACGGCAAATAAGCTCAAGGAATTTATGTACAGAACCATTGTATGCCGTTATGATATCCCTTAAAAGTTGGTATCTGATAACGGAAAGCAGTTCGATAGTAAGGAGATGTGGGAGTTCTGTGAGCAGCTGAGAATTCATAAGAGTTTTAGTGCAGTTTGTCACCCCCAAAGCAATGGGCAGACGAAGGCTGTTAATAAAATCATTAAGCACACCTTGAAGGCAAAGCTTGAGGAGAAGAAAGGAACATGGCCAGAGGAGCTCACACAGGCCCTGTGGTCTTACAACACGACCCCTAGGATGAAACTAGGGAGACCCCTTTCTCTTTGGTATATGGGTGTGAGGCCATGGTGCCGGTTGAAGTAGGGGCATGATCTTTTCGAAGGGATAATTATGACTCAGAGATGAATGAGGTCAACCGTCGACTCTACTTGGACATGATTGGAGAGACTCGAGAGGATGCTCAGATCAGGATAACAACATATCAACAGAGGACAACAAGGCACTACAACAGCAAGGTTCGAGCCCGAACTTTTAAGGTGGGAGATTTGGTTCTGCGTCGGGTCATGCCAAACACCAAGGTGGTGAGCCACAGAGTCTTTGGGGCAAATTGGGAAGGCCCCTACAAGATAAAATCAGTGCTTTGGGAGGGAACCTACCACCTCAATGATATGCATGTCAAGTTGATCCCGAGAGCCTGGAATGCGGAACATCTCCGCAAGTATTATCAGTAATATTATTCTTTTTAGACTTAGTTATATCTTAAAATATTCCTAAGTCTTGGGGGTAGTGCCATATAGGTTCCTCCATAATACCACAAGCATGTAATCTTTTCACTTTCCATTATCTATGAATGAATGATTGATATTTATTTGTTGCCTTGATATTTTGATATATGTTAATAGATTAAATTACCAGTAGAGGAGCCCATACTTGGGAGCCCATGCGAGGACAAAATAGTTTCTTCATTAATATATTAAAATCATAAGTCAAGCCGGGCCTCGACCCGCTTTACAACAAGGTCTATAAACCGAGCTGGGCCTCGACCTGCTTGGAAATAGTGAGCACAAAATGGATTGTTAAAGATGAGGATAAAACTATGAAAGTAGAAAGAGGTTCCCACAAGATCACCTAGAAGCATGCCATGTGAGTTTAGAACTTACTTGAAGTTCAAGGATAGCCGCAATGCGAGCCTATATCCTTGGCTCGAGGATGGGAGCCGATGAGCTGAGCCCTCTATTAAATAAACGAGTTCACCATGCACGGCCAGGGTTGCGATAACTCTAGACCAGTAGTGGTAAAAGTTCATCACATTAAAAGGTGATTTTTAACAAAGAAAGAAGGATGCGAGCAAATCTGACTTGAACTGTATGGCTCACATTATGCGAAGAAAGAATACAAGAACGAGATGCGAGCTCATGGCCCCGGCTCGCTAACACAAGTATACATGCAACAATTATGAGTGAGCAGTGATGTGAGCCTGTTTTAAATAAAATTATCATTAATTTTACTTGTTTTACATAAAAAGTAAATACGGGCACATAAAAGTATAAAACAAGAGACAGGAAGATGATGCGAGCTGGCGGGCTCAACTCGCTATCAAGGTATAATACCCACCATACGCGGCCAGGGCTATGATAACCTTAGGTCAGTAGAGGCACATTAAACTTACACAAAATAAAGAAAATTAACAAAGGAAGTCAGCTAGCACGACAAAAGTAAGTCCGAGCATAGAATACTTGGAAACTTTTTCAACAACCATAGTTCAGAATTGAGTACCGAGGGCAAGATACTATAAATACATATGCGAGGCAAATGGGGTGCCTGCTATCCCATCAAAAAGTTTATCAAATTAACTTAAACTAAGACTTGTTGGCCTCCGCCTCCTTCTAGGATTGCTCAGCTGTGAGCCGGGCCTGCTCAGCTGCTACACGATCCTCCTCTGCAATCTGAGCATCCCTCTCCATCTCCAACTTCAGCTTTTCAACATGCCTAGCTGTACCTGACGGAGAAGGGGCTGGAGCCGGAATTAAATTGATCAGTCCTGAGGGGCACAAGATCAGACGTGCGACCCATCTGGCCTTCCATATAACCAACAATGATGCTGATTATGAGGCCCTGTTCAACAGTCTCAATCTAGCTTTGGAAATGAAGGTGGAGAATTTGAATGTGTTAAGCGACTCCATGATTGTGGTCTATTAGATAAATGGGGGGTACCAAGCTAAGGGGCCAATAACAGAGCTTTACCTGAAGTATGCATAGAGGATAATTATAAGGTTCAACTAGGTGAGGCTGGAACTGATTCCGCGCGGGCGGAATGAAGGCGCGGACGAGCTGGTTAAGCTTGGCTCACGCCGTGAGGCCATTCTGTTAGGGGTTGTGCCCCTTGATATACAAAGACAACCTAGTGTTCCCGAACACGAGGCGGGAAACATTGGTAGCGACCTCGACCCCACATGGATGACACCTATCTTAGCTTACATAAAGGAAGGATAACTTTGAGATGAAAAAAAATAGGTAAGAAGAATAAAGTACAAGGCAGCCCGTTATGTGATATATAACGGGATCCTATACAAAAGAGGGTTTAGCGTGCCCCTCCTCAAGTGCATAGACGGAGACGAATGAAACTATATCCTAAGGAAGGTGCATGAGGGAATTTGTGACAATCACTCAAGTTCCTGGCTTCCGTGAGGGCGGACTCCCGGCTCGCAGTCAGGGCAGAAAGAGACCCCTCCAGCTCCACCACCTTCTTCTCGAGGGCCTCTTGCTCCTTTTTCCACTCGTTCGCAGCCAGGTCATGGGCTTCCTTCTGTTCCCTCAGCGCCTTCTCGTGAGCGAAAGACATGTCAAGTATCTTTTGGTTATAATTTTTACAAGCTTAACCTTCTTCTGCCCGTGATCATTGACCTTGCCCTGAAGGGACTTCACCTTGGCATCCAGCTTTAAGTTGTCCTGGATGATGGCTCGAATTTTTCGAGTCCTAGACAGCTGGCGGAAGTACACTTCGGCAGTGGCCCTGGTCAGTGCATCATTATTGGCCTCAAGAGAAGTAGAGGTCCAATTTTTCACATCCTGGTCGCTGACATTGGCTAGAGCGAGCCGGCCAAAGGTGGTCGCAACCGCACTGGCAGAGGAAGAAGTAGGGAGAGGGGCATCATATGGTACAGCTCTTTTCGGGTCAGGCTCGCTAGTTTTCCCGTCCTTAGGGTCACGATGTCTTTTCAGCCGAGGAGAGGGCCCTCCACTTTTGAGCTGCTCTGTGAGGGTAGTCATGCGAGCTGGGGGGCGCTTGGGAGCGAGCCGCTGTGGCCGCAACAGCGGGCTAAACTGGGCCCGAGGCCGCAGTTTGCTCAGCCTCCTCCATGAAGGGAATGGGCGAGATGGCCATTTATGAAAATGAACAATAAATAATATATTAGTTACAAAAAGATGCGAGCATGAAAAAAGTTTAATACAAACAATTTAAAGAGAGATGCGAGAAGATAAGAGATGCAGGAAATAAAAAGTGCAATATGAAGTGGGACGTGTTCGGAAAATAAAAAGCGCGAGCACACGGGCTCGTATGTGCGAGCCCGATATTCTTACCTTTTCTGCTCTTTTTGGATTCTTCTTCTAGGGGTAAGTCTTACCCTTTCCTTCAAGAACCCACATGCGACCAGGTTTGAGGTCGTTATGAGTATACGGATATCTCTGCCCGCGAGGGGAAGTTCAAGAAGGCTGTCCACATTTAGATTCTCTTGTCATTAAAGGACAGTTCGAGGCGGGGTGGTTGGTGATAAAGATTTAGGTTAGAAAAATGCAATATTATAAAGAAATAAAGGGAAGTGCAGCCAGAGGAAAGTCACATGGAATGTGGTAAAAGTGAGGTTAGACTCGAGGTACTTCATGAATGTAGAAGTATGGGCTCTTCCACTTCCCTAAGTTACTCGGCCCATTATGGATAAGGTTCTTGTTATAGCACGGCTAGACTAGAAAAATAGAAATACCCAAAGTCGTTTGGTGAGTGTTATTTCCCTTAGAATCTCCTTTGCCCGCTCTTTGTCAATAGGAGTGGGCTCGCGCCTTAAAAGTTCTTCTACTCCAAGTGATGCAGGAATCTTGGAAATATTCATAGGCCTATTTCTCCAATCATAAATGTTGGTCTCCCTGGTGTAATCTTCAGGGTTGGGGTCGAGATAGATGTTTAACGAGCTGGAACCACTGGCTCCCATTGAGTTCTCGACTCGAACAATGTTTAGGTCCCCTTGGGGGTTGATATCAGAGCTGGGATAGATAGGCTGGCTGAAGCAGCCTGAGAGAGAGCTCAGCTCGTGTTGGAAGTCCTTAGAGCCTCGCTGCTCAGGTGGATATTGGTTTATAGGAGACAGAGTAGCTGAAGAGCGAGTCAGGCTGGGGGATGAACAAGCCGGACTCAAAGAAGAGCGGGATGATCCATAGGAGCGGGATGAGAATGCACTCGACATCTGTAAAAGATATTGAATATTAGTGTGTGGCCCTAAAAATGAAAACATGTATGGGGTCGCACCTAAGTGTCCTCATGTTACACACGGGGTCACGCCTAAATGTCTATGCGAGCATACGGGCTCACATCGTAGTTAGTGATTGTGTGTGAGCTCGCATCGAACAGGTGGTATGTGCTAGCATGGTGCATATGAACAAAAAAGAATGAAAATGAATGATTGTGGATCAAAATGGTACTTGTAGAAGATTCAAACGAAGATCCTGATGAATCTGTTGCTGGAGAATATCACCGCCGGTAGACAGTTCTTGTGGTGATGATTGTTTTGGCTGTGGTAGATCCTTGAGCAAAATGGACAATAATTTGTTAGTGTTTTTGGCAAAGTGATGAAATAAAGTTGAAGTTCCACATACTTATAGGGGGTATGAGAGAGAAAGAGGAAGGGACACGTGTCATCATCTCAGAGGATGACATGGATCCCTACACCAACTGTCTTACAGCTATCATGGGTTCAAAACTCATGAGCGCTGGAAGGCATGCAAGGCGGCCGAGTGTGACCTTGTATGCTCGCACTCGCAAGATCAGAAAAGCTAATGTTGGAAAATTCCTAGCCTCAAGATGCGACCAGGAATTTGGGGGGTAGTTGTTATGCCCACTTTCGGTCATGGGCCCTCAATAGGTCTTTGTGGTGCATTGGAGAATTGGGCTCACATATGTGGGCCAGAATTGTGGGTTCATATGTGAGTTGGACTAGCATATTCAAGATGAGCTCTCATGTGTGCGCTGAGCTCTCATGTGCGATCCGGGCCCCCATGTGCGAGCTGGGCTCCCATACGCGGGCTGGGCTCGTGACGTGTGAGCTTGGCTCAGGTGCTTATATGCGAGCTGGGCCCATGAGCCCACATCTTGTGCAAAATAAAGGAGATATCTTATTTATTGATTTAGAGAAGAGGCTGTGGGGTCCGAGGCGACCAGGCCGGCCCGCGTTTGAGGACTT
Source organism: Apium graveolens (assembly GCF_009905375.1). Classification (NCBI taxonomy): domain Eukaryota; kingdom Viridiplantae; phylum Streptophyta; class Magnoliopsida; order Apiales; family Apiaceae; genus Apium; species Apium graveolens. The sequence goes on along the minus strand of NC_133654.1, from coordinate 25,084,051 downwards.
TATGTGTAATAGGGAAAGTGACTCATAGATGACTGAGTTGCTCATAAATTTCGGGGCTGACATGGGGTATTCCTGCAATCATGGGAAGAAATGCGGAGATGCCGCGAGATTGTAGGAAGCGTGTGGAGCCAGTCGAGATTTACGTGACTAATTGACTGAAGGCCTGACTTTATCATGGGCTTGGGCGGCACGGGTCGAAGAAACTTAACCCTAGCCTATGTGACTTGTTCACCAAGAACTACGTGTGGCTTGATCCCTATAAATAGGGTACGTAGGCACTTGTATGAGACATGGGTCGACACTTAATAGAGAATAAGGAAAACCCTATTCTTTCTTGAGGAGTCAACATACAAGCTCAGCCACCACCATGTGCAACCTTCCTCCACCTTCAAACACCATCCTTGATCCTTGTTCCGACCATCAACCTCCACAACACTGTTATACGAAATTCTCCCTATAACATTTGGCGCTAGAAGGAGGGGGTATTTCATCTTAGGGAGAAAAGATGACCAAAGAGAGCAACTTAGTGGTGACACCAGGAAGCGAGGGCAAGAAGTAGGACCAAAACGGGGTCGAGCACACGCCTCAGAGAATCAGGCACCACCGCCACCAATCGCAACCGTGGACGGGCAGGCGGTCATGACGTATCTCGAGGGGCTAGCCGACCAGATGAATGAGATCAACACGCGGATGTCCAGGGTAGAGAAAATCTTGGTCCGAAATGCTAAGCGTAAGGCACGTCACTTCAAGGTCCCCCAATATAGCTAGAAGGGCAAGGGTCCTCAAAAAAGACTGATCCATGAGTTTGATGACGCGGAAATGGAGACCAAGCAGAAGAAAGAGGCATCACTAGAAAGGGAAGAGATACCCCAGGATCGGGTCGAGTGGGGCAGCCAGATCTCTGAGAGATCGAGGCAGAAGCCAGCTTCATCTGAAGCAAGGTCGACTAGTGTGCTGGACCGCGTGGGCAAGAAGCTAAGCGAGCACGATCTCAGGCTCAAGTTAGAAAATTCCAAAAAAGAGAGAGAAGAGAAGGAGCCCGAAGATCAGAGAACCCCAAAAAGAAGGCGTGCAGCGACTCCTCCAGAAAGACGTCAGTGCACCCCGCCCAGGAGGGAGGAACAACGTAGACGCAGAGACAATCATGAAGAGGAGTCGCATGTGCGAGCTGGAGGAGGGGGATGCCATGAGCGACCTCAGGGCTCTCAACACTCGAATAATGCAAATGGGGACAGGGAGAGAGAAGTCGTTAGTGTTGGGTTTCGAGCACATAACCGTAACGGAAATAGTAATTAAAAATGTAAAAAATTAGAATTTTCGAAACCCGCCGCAGGATCCATGCGAAAAACATATATTTAATTCATAGATCAGATTGTTTACCTTAAGAAGCTTTACCAATTGGTTGACTAATAGAGATCCAAAGCTTGTTCAATCACCACGCATCCCACTCTCGCGATCTACGCTCCATCGGTATCCACACGAATGCTTGAACTCAAGGATTGGATGTGTACTAGCACAAACTCGTTTTTTCTTGCTCTCTCCATCTTCTCTCTTGGTGGCTAGGGTTTTAGTAAAAGTCTTGCACACCAAAAAATCAGCCACACAAGAGATATTATATAGAGAGTAGAAAAATGAATTATAACTCTTAACTAATTATGAGTTATTATTAATTCAAAATTCCTATTTGTATTATAATTAAGTCTCACTTAATTATTTAACAAATAAAATTTATAATTAATATTAGTAAATTTGAATATCATTATTTATCTAATTAATTAAGTCAAACTTAATTAATATTATAAATAATTCAAATTACTTTAATTTAATTTAAATCCAATTTAAATTAAATAATCCTTCAAGCATTCTTTGTGTGTGACCCTATAGGTTATTATTACATTGGCAACAAATTTTAAATCTAATTTAAAATCGTAAACAATGAGCGACATCTAGTAATACATCATTGCTTCCCAAGTAATAATAATTGAATCGGTGATCGATTAAACCTTTCGTGAATAATGTACAATATAATATAATCCATTTTACCACATATTATAGATTAAACTAGAGGCATGTAATGTGTCATCCTCATCAATGTTAAATCCAGGTTTCCTTGATCAATAAGTAGACTATCATATCAAATCAACATTTGAGCGTGACCACACATTTCGTAGTCTAGCTCACACAAGAGGCCAATAATATCACTCCTAAAATAGGAGGGTTAAATCCCATTTAGATCATTCATATTTCTCATACGATTCATAATATACCCAATGTCCACTTTTATCATTACCCGGTCAAGGATAACTTTTAATGGAATCAATGTATATTAATTCTCGTATAGAAATATAATGACTTCAGGTCTAAGGACCATTACATCATTATCACTGTAATTATTACTTATGACACATCAGACATGTAGAATCTCACATCGGGTCTGTCCAGCACCATGTACTTACTGCCTGTGTCTTTAACTTTAGTATCACTATACCTATGATCAATGAGATATGATCATCAGTCAACAAACACACTAGTCTTAATGTATTATTATTGTCCCATAATAATAATACTCGACTAGGGACCTTTAGGAATATTGATATTATTCTCATAATCTCATTTCTAAGTCGCGTACTTAGAGATATTGAATTGTATATCATATTCCAAGGACATTTATTAATCTAACATTTATATCGCAGTAAATTAAGAATTAATAAATTATAAAGGGAATAATCGATTAGACATAAACATTAATAATCCTAATGTTTAAACTAAAACATCATAGTGTTGTCTCTAGGGCACAAACACTAACAATCTCCCACTTGCACTAGAGCCAATCACCCATGTATCTAATACTTATGGAACTAGTATGACCATCGTGCTTCTGCTGCGACAAAGCCTTAGTCAGTGGGTCTGCAACATTACCATTACTATGCACTTTACATTTACATCTCCTTGATCATTAATCTCATTAATAAGGTGATATCTCTTAAGGACATGCCTAAACAGTCTCCTTGGCTGTTTCAAAATATCAATATATTCGGCTTCCATTATAGAATCATCAATGTTCTTGCTGTGAACTATTCCAGCTAACATCACTTATATTTAGACAAAACACAAACCATACATAGACACATAATCATCCTTGTATATCCAAAAATTAGGTTAAGAAACCGGTATCAGTGTAACCCTTTACAACCAGTTTCCTTTCTTCTCCATACACCAAAAATAAATCTTTAGTCCTCTTTAAGTACTTAAGAATATTCTTGACAACTATCCAGTGACCCTCACCTGGATTAGACTAGTATTTGTTCGTCATGCTCAAAGCATACGAAGTATCAGGATATATACATATCATTGCATACATTATAGATCTAATTGCTGAAGCATATGGAGCTTTTCAAAGACGACCATTATCATCAAATGATTTAGGTAAGTTATCATATGAGATCACTATCCCATGAGACATCGGGACATATCATCTCTTTGCCTCCTGCATCCTAAAATGATGCAATACTTTATCAATGTATGTACTGCGATTAAATTGATAAATCTCCTCAATCTATCTCTATAGATCTTGGTCCTAATATATAGGTAGCATCGCCCAAGTCTTTCATCGAGAAACTATTTCTCAACCAAGTCTTAACAGCCTGTAGAGAAGGTATGTCGTTCTTTATTTGTTATATATCATCTACATATAATACTAGGAATATCACATGGCTCCCACTAACCTTCTTGCAAACACATGGTTCATCTTCGTTTTGAATAAAGCCAAACTCTTTGACCGTTTCATCAAAATGAATATTCATTCTCCTTGAGGCTTGCTTCAATCTATAAATAGATAAAAGCAACTTACAAACTATCTTAGCAAACTTTGGATCGACAAAACCCTCATTATATCATATATACATAATGTTCAAAGCTCCCATATAAGAAAGCAGTTTTGACATCCATTTGCCAAATCTCATAGTCAAAGTAAGCAAATAATGCTAACAAAATCCTGATGGACTTGACCATAGTAACTATTGAAAAAGTCTCATCATAGTCTATACCATGAATTTGTTTGAAACCTTTTGCCACTAGTCGCACCTTATAGGTATGTACTTTACCATCCATGTCAGTTTTCTTCTTGAAAACCCACTTGGACCCTATAGGTTTTACCCCTTCGAGTGGATCAACCAAAGTCAATACTTTATTTTGATACATGGATTCTATCGTGGATTTCTTGGCCTCCAGCCATCTTTTGGAGTCTAGACTGTTCATAGCATCTTGGTAGGTGTGAGGCTTATCCTTATCCGTAAGCATCACATCACCATCTTGAGCCAAAAGAAATCCATAATTTCTCCCGGACTCATGGTGAATCCTACTAGATCTACGAATAACATGTGTTTCCTAAACATGATTACTTTCAACATTTTGATGTACATCCTGATCTTATTCCAACTCTGGTTCAATGTTATCATGTGGTTCTCAATCTTCATTGAGATGTATTATCCTCCCACTGATTTTCTTAGAAAGTAGTTCTCCCTCAAAAAATACAGCGGCCCGAGCAACAAACACTTTATTCTCGAAAGGATTATAAAACTATACCCTAGTCTCACTTGGATATCACACAAAATAACATATATCTAATTTTGGTCCAAGCTTGTCAGAGGCTAAACATTTTACAAATGCTTCACGTCCCCAAATTTTCATAAATGACATGCTATGACATTTATCACTCTATATCTCATACGGAGTATTTTTAACCGCTTTAGTCGGAACTTGGTTAAGTGTATATGCAGCCGTTTCAAGAGCATAACCCTAGAAACTGAATGGAAGATCTGCTTGACTCATCATCGATCGCACTATGTCCAACAAGGTATGATTTTTCCTCTCATAATCTCTATTCCATTGAGGTGTTCCAGAAGGAGTAAGTCATGATACATTATCACACTCCTTCAAGAAACTCTTGAAATTGAGGTTTAAGTATTCTCCTCCATGATCTGATCATAAAATTTTTATACTTTACCTTGTTTTCTTTTCTACTTCGGCCTTATATTCTTTGAACATTTCAAAAGAATCGAATTTGTTCTTCATAAGAACCACATATCCATATCTACTGAAATCATCAGTAAATGTTATGAAATAGTATAAGCCCCTCTTGCCATCATATGCATTCGACCACATACATTATTATGTATAAGTCATAATCGCCCGATGGCCCTTTCACCTGATCAGGTAAAAGAAGCTTTAGTCATTTTGCCAATGAGGTAAAGTTCGCATCTTCCGTATGATTCAAAATCAAACACATCCAAGTATTCATCTATATGTAACTCAGAATTGCGTTTCTCATTAATATGGCTTAATGACAATGTTAGAGGTAATGTTTGATTTGAGTCAACTTAGAACATATAAATTGTTAACTAATTGTGCAACATTATAAGTCTTATCATTGAAATAGAATAAACAACTATTGTTTATTTAATTAAAATGAAAACCTTTATTGTCCAGACAAGAAATTGACTTAATGTATCCGCTAAAGGCATGCACGTAATAATAATTTATCAAGTTCTCAATCTCGCCTTATGGGCAACATTAGGTTTCGAGTTCCTTCAACTAGAGCAACAACTTTTGCTTCAATTCTAACCCTATACCTGAAGCTTGACCATTTCTAGTCTTCTTCTTTAGATCTTCCAAATAAGCTCGACAATGTAACTTCCATTCAGCCAGTTATTTCCACAGAAATGACAATCATCTCTTTTAGCAACACCACTAATAGGCTTCAAAAGCCCTTTGGGATTGGACTTTGGTTTGGCACCGAATAAGATCAAATCTTCACCTTGCCTGTCCACTTTCCTTTCCCATTTGCATTCCATGTGTACATCATCAGTATAGACATAATTCATGCCTTTACCATGTTATTTTCAGCAGTTCTAAACATGCTTAACAACTCAGTGAGTGTTTTGTCTATCTCATTCCTTTTGTTCTTAACACAATGAGAATATAAGTTGTTCAAAGATCATTTGATTAAATCAAGCTGAGTCTCTAGACCATTCTTGAAACCCAAAATATCAACGTACATATGCCTATCACCTTTAGAACATGTGGTCCAACCGGATATGATTCTTTCATTAATGCAAAAGTATGGTGCCTTATTATTGTCAAATCTTTCTGACGAGCCTATCCTTCAAACATCTTTTGAAGGTGCTCAATCAAGCATCATTATGCTCTTGTTGTTTCTAAAGCTCAACACTTATAATTACAAGCATGAGACATGAAACATCAGTTGCATAATTAATTTGCTTCTGGTAAGCATTTTGTTCTGCACATGTTTCATTCTCAGCTAGAAGAAATAAGGGAGGGGTTTGAGTGACATCCTTGAACCCGAGGACAATCCTCAAGTTCCCATGTCAACCGAGGAAATTATTTCATGTCAGCTTGTCCTTCTCAAGGACTATTACATAGAGAAGTTATTTGTGTTATTTGTCATTTGATATATACAATATAAAAGTGCATAAAATGACTTAGTCTACAAATGATCATAAAATTATGTTCAAGTGATTATTCATATATATATTCACAATATATATATCCCACTATTTTATCAAATCAATAGCCCTAACTATTAATTCGGAAAGAATATCTTCTATATCCTTTCTAGTGAGCCAAGATCCATATTTCACCATGCGTTAGGTCAGCTTTGACTTTTCTCCTAAAACATGATTATTTAGGTAGACAACATTTGTCAATTATATCAACTATATAACTCTTGGATAGCTTGGTGGAACAACATTTGTTCATATTTATCTAATAAATCTCGCAACACTCTATGCCTCTAAGTTCATAATCCTATTGTGGTAACTTAGTTAAGTCAAAACCCAATAGTCAAAAAGTATCAATATACTTCAACACATCTCCCACGATAGATAGGAGTACTTCGCTTTGGTGAACCCACTCCTGGTTGATCTAGGGGTTAACGCATTGGACTCATTGAAAGGCATCTGATCAACTTAATATTAACTTTAAGGTTTTGTTAATTTTAAAACGATCATGATCCCATCATAAAGAGATTCCCAATTTTTCCTTGAATAAAATACTTCAAATCAATATTCATCAATGGTTTAATTTCCAGGTAGTGAGGGAGTCACAACGGTCTCACGTAAAACCCACAACCATACAAGTTCAATTAACTCGCTTTTGACAAAATTGCCCCATGTCAGAAACAAAGAAAATTTGTATTTTATTTCGTGTTTCATAAACACGAGAATCTCATAATCGTTTGTTCATTTTAAAATCTTGAATCGTTACAGATTTATCTTGTTTAGCAAGCATGGCATGGGTGTCGTATCTAATACAGACGTCCTTAATCTAATTAAGCATGCATCTTTATAAACTACTCTACACATACATTCGTCATATGCACATATATATGTAAAGTGCAATAAATAAACGTGGTTGGTTATGGATTCATCCTATATGATCTTTATCAAGCTAATGACAAAGATCTAGGTCAATCTAAGGTGGAAAATAAATACAAGCTAACTATTACATGTCTTCTTTCTTGTATTGCTTCCTTGGATGGCCTCCGTGTGGGATTACCCTTGATCTTCAAATATTTATATCTTCATGTACATTACAAGAATTAAATTTGAAAACTAATCTAATGAACTTACAATAAGAACTCGAATTATATTCGAGATTTAATAATTACAAGATTAAACGACATGCATGTAGGAATTTATACATCACGGAAGCATGGGAAAACAATTTTCTTGATATAAAATCCATATAATAGCATACAAATCGTGATTAAATCATATGGGATCGTTTCTAACCTTTAAAAGCAATCCAAGAGCGACGAGCGGAGATCCCTAGCAGCTGCTCCTCAAGTGTGAAGCACTCCACCGGTATCCACCAAGAGTACAATGTGATGGAGGAGGAAGAGGTTGAGAGAATTAGTTGTCTCCCTCTATTTTCTACTTTAGAACTAGGGTTTGTCTTTTGGGTTGAGGCAAATAGGGTTTATAATAGTATATTTATAGGCAAAATTTTCAGCTGAAAATTTTTCATAAAATATTATTATTAACCCTTTAATTGATTATTCTTATTAACCAATTAACTAATAATTAAAACACCTTTTAATCATTAATCCCTTTTCTAAACACTTTAGAAAAATAATTCTCTCACTTGATTTAATTTTCGAAATTAAATTCATAATTAATAATATTAAGAACTTTTCTTAATTAATTTATAATTAATTAAATCTCATTTAATCAATTATTAAATTTGCTAATTAATTATTTTCAGAAATAAATAATTATCAGCCATTATTAATTAATTCCTCCACCATTAAATAATTCTCTTTTATGGTGTGACCCTGTAGGTTCAATATTAAGCCGATAATAGAAATAAATAATAATAAAACTATTTTATTATTATTTATATAAATTCTCTAATTCATTAAATATGATTAATTAATTAATCATATTTATTCTACATCGTGAGGGATACTTCTCAGTATATCGCGACTATCCGGATAATACGAATTCACTGCTTAGAATACCAAGAACCCATTCAGTGAATAGTTACCGTACAATTAATTCCTTCTACCCTGCAATGTCATAATTAAATACAAGGCATGGAACTCATGTCAAGTCTATCTTATTTAATCATATGCTTTCACATTCACTATGCTTAGTTCTAATTAATATGAATTAGAAACTCCTTTCTAATTTCATTCACTCTGGCCAGAGATTCCTGAACTAGCATAAGTGGATCAGCATTGAACATTCTCTTCCTTCACTGGAAGGGGTAGATCCTTTATTGATCATACACTATCTTCGTGTACAAATTCCTATACCCAGTAGAGCCCTTATAATTGTCCCTGGAGACTAAGAACTAAACCAAAGCATAGTTCAGTGTACACAAGATGACTATGATAACCTCAAGTCTAAGGATACTTGTACAACTATCACTATGTGAACAACTGCTGACACGTGAGTGAACTCCATCAGTTGTTCAGCTGTGTGAGTCATGTTCAGTGAACTTATTCTATAATAAGCACCTACATACTAGCTATAGTGTCACCACACAGATGTCTATGAGAACAGACATCCTTCGTAATGAAGCAAGCATAGTATGTACCGATCTTTGCGGATTACTAATTACCAGTTAGTAATCCTACGACCAGGAAATATTTAAGTTCAGAGTTATCATCTTTTAGGTCTCATTATTATGATCTCATCATAATCCATAAAAAATTTTACTCTAAACTATGGTATATCTTATTTAAACACTTAAATAGATAAAGCCCGAAATAAAACCAAAACAAGTCTTTTATTAATATCAATGAAATCAAAACAGATTAAATAAAAGTTATTCCTAAATCATCGTACATGATTGGAATTAGGACACATCTCTTTCAATCTCCCACTTGTACTAAAGCCAATCACTCTGGTATCTAATACCCATCTTGTCTTTATGACGATCAAAGTGACTTTGAGAAAATGGCTTAGTTAAAGGGTCTGCTATGTTGTTATGTGTGTCAACTCTCTTGACGTTGACATCTCCTCTTTCAACAATCTCCCTAATCAGATGAAAGCGCCGCAAAACATTTCCTGTAAGAAGTATGTCATCCACATACAATACAAGAAATGTTACCGCGCTCCCACTAACCTTCTTGTAGACACATGGTTCATCTATGTTTTTGATAAAACCAAACTCTTTGATTGTCTCATCAAAACGGATGTTTCATCTACGAGAAGCTTGCTTTAAACCATATATGGTTCGCATCAGCTTACACACTAGGTGTTCATTTCCCTTGGAAAGAAAACCCTTTGGCTGTGTCATATACACTTCCTCTTCAAGTTTCCCATTGAGGAAGGCCATCTTCACGTCCATTTGCCAGTTCTCATAGTCGTAGTAAGCAGCAATCGCAAGCAAAATCTGAATTGATTTTAACAGGGCTACAGGTGAAAAAGTTTCATCAAAGTCAATCCCTTGCCTTTGTTTGAATCCTTTTTCCATGAGCCTGGCCTTATAGGTCTCCACCTGGCCATCTGCTCTAATCTTTCTTTTGTATACCCATTTGCACTCAATAGGCTTCACACCCTCAGGTGCTTCAACCAGAGTCCATTCTTGGTTGGTATACATAGATTCCATTTCGGATTTTACGGCACTATGTCATTTCTCTGAGTCAACACTACTCATAGCCTCATTATAGGTCACAGGGTCGTCATCATCAATGATTGACAACTCATTGTCATTCTCAATGACAAGGCCATAATACCTCTCAGGTTGGCGAGACACTCTCCCTGACCTACGAATGGGCTTTTCCACAGAAGGTTGTTCATCCTGAATAGGTGTTTCAACTTGATCTGTAGTAGTTTGTGCTTCTTGAACTTCATCAAGTTCAATTTTGCTCCCACTGTTTCCTTCAAGGATAAACCGCTTTTCCAAGAAGGTAGCATGTCTGGAGACAAACACCCGATGATCGGTGTAAAAGTAATACCCTAAAGTCTCTTTAGGATATCCCATAAAATTATATTTTACGGATCAAGATTCCAGCTTATCTGGGTCAACTTTCTTGACATAATCTGGACATCCCCAAATCTTAACGTGTTTAAGACTCGGTTTCCTTTCTTTCCATATCTCATATGAAGTTTGAGGAACAGATTTGGAAGGCACCTTATTCAGTAAATATGCTGAGGTTTCCAATGCATAACCCCATAGGAATACTGGAAGATTCGCATAGCTCATCATGGACCGAACCATGTCTAACAAAGTTCGATTTCTCCTTTCAGATACCCCATTCAACTGTGGAGTATATGGAGGAGTCCACTGGGAGACTATACCATTTTCTTTGAGACAATCTAGAAACTCTCCATTCAAGTATTCACCACCTCGATCTGATCGAAGAGTTATAATACTATGTTTGGTTTGTTTCTCCACTTCATGCTTATATTCTTTGAACTTTTCAAAGGCTTCAGACTTGTGTTTCATCAAATACACATATCCGAATCTAGATCGATCATCTATGAAAGGAATGAAGTATGAAAATCCACCCATGGCTTGCATAGACATTGGTCCACATACATTTGTGTGTACCAATCCTAGCAAATCTGCAGCCCTCTCTCCATGTCCACTAAATGGAGATTTGGTCATTTTACCCAATAGACAAGACTCGCATGTAGGATATGATTCAAAATCAAAGGGGTCAAGTAACCCTTCCTTATGCAATGTCTGCAGTCTATTTTCACTAATATGACCAAGTCTGCAGTGCCACAAGAAAGTGAGATTTTCATCATCCCTTTTTCTTTTATTAGTTTGTTCAATCTGATGTAAATTATGCTCTACGTCACATACATACAGACCATTATTTAAAGTACCGCGTCCATAAAGAACATTATCTCTAAGAAAGAACATTCATTATTCTTAATAATAAATGAAAAACCATCCAAATCCAACATAGGAATAGAAACAATATTCCTCACAATAGAGGTAACGTAATAACAATTATTCAAAATAATAGTCTTGCCCGTAGGCATATATAAACTAAATGATCCTACAGATATGGCGGCAACCCTTGCTCCATTGCCTATTGTAAGTCATATGTCATAGACCTATTTGTATATTCGAGGATTCAACTCAACTCAAATAAGAATATAATAAGTAAATAGTGGATCTACCGTCACAGAGATCTCGCAAAGTAATATCTGTCAAAGGATTCAGGAACAAGGTTCATCTACAGACTTGAGGAGTTAATTCACTGGAAGAAGTTCAAGAAGTTGATCATGCCTCAGTGATATAAATCAAGATCGTAGATTTAATCAAGTGACAAAGATCTCGTCAGAGTATCATTAATTACAAGGATTTAATCTGAAGAAAATCAAAGTGTCAAAGTCAAGACATGAAGAAACGTCACGGAAGTTAGTCACTCATGAACCAGACAGTACATCGAGTGTCAACATTGAAGTGGTGGAATTGATTCATAATTTCAGTGATTTTCAGAAGATATTCAGAAGATTGGTTGCTGCTCAAGGTTAGTATTAATTCTCTATTAATTAATTAAGTCATATAATTTAATTAAGAAAATAAATTATATCTGCAAAGATTAATTTATTTGATTAATTGAATTAATTGATTAATTAATTCTGAATTAATATTAAGAATTTTCAGAATTTAAATTGGTTTTAAAATCTGTTTAATTCAACAAGACAACTGATTGTATTAGTATGACAATTGGTATGACAATCAATAGTCATACCGAAAGTCATGCTAATTCAAAAGGATTGTCTTATCAGAATTATTATTAGGATTTAAATCTATTTAATTTCAGCAAGACAAACTGTTTGAACTACTATGACAATCGGTATGACAATTGATTGTCATACCGAAAGTCTTGCTAGTTCATTCTGATTGTCTTGCTAGTTCAATCCATTGTCCTACCGAAAGTCTTGCCAGCTATAGGATTGTCTTTCCAGTTCAATTCAATTCTGGTGAATGATTTAAAAAGACAAAGAAGCAGCAGAAAGACAATCTCAATCATCCAACAAACAAAAAAAACAAGAACACAGTAGCCGCAGCAAATATTTCATTTTTCATCTGCTTATTTCAAAGATCAATTTCTAGATTGCAAAGTTAAATCCAATCAACTAGAAATCTTTATCTTGTTCTTGTGTAACAATCTAGCGGATCAAAATCTCTAGAACTTAATCTCAAATCGCGTTTAGCATTTGATTCTAATTATTGCAAAAATAGAAAAAGTTCATGTCGAATTTATTCTAGATTTGTGATAATTGATTTGAGATTAATTCCTTGTAATCGATACAGTTGTTGTAACACCCTTCAAGTTTAATAATATTCTTATTTAACTTGAATTTTGTTTCACATTTTTTATTCCGCATTTATTCGATTATTTGGTACTGTTTGTATTCAACCCCCCCTTCTACAAACACATTGGGACCTAACAATTGGTATCAGAGCCTTCTGATTAACTAACAAATCAAGATCCTAGACTTTTGTGATTTTTCAACTCTTTGAATTTTTATTTATTCAAAAATTCATAATGACTTCACATAAAGTTGGAACCGTTAAAATTCCACAATTTGATAAAGAGAATTATATTATGTGGAAGAAGAAGATGCTCTTGTTTTTACAAGTTGCAAATCCCAAATATTCAAGCTTGTTAAAGAAGGGTATAAAAACTCCGATGGTTATTGAACCGGAGGTAATAATAGATGGTGTGGTGACTACTAAAGCTAGAACATATCCAAAAGAGCCCGAAGATTTTACTCCTGCTGAGAAGGAAGAAGCCTCCTTGGATGCCAGCCTTCAATTAATATTAAATTCCCTTGATCCTTTGATGAACAGACATGTGATGAACTGTAAAAATTCTAAACACATGTGGGAAACTATTGAGGTAATTAATGAAGGCACAGAGGAAGTTAGGGAGAACAAGTTGGAAATCCTAACCTCTGAATATGAACATTTCAAATCAAATCCAGGAGAAGGAATTACTGAAGTGTTTGAGAGGTACAATGCGTTGATCAACAACCTGGACATTAATGGAAAGTATTATTCAATCAGGGAGGTCAACAAAAAGTTCCTTTTAACACTGCCAGCTCATCTTGAACATAGAATCACTGCCATTAGAGAAGCTAGAGATCTGAGTGAGATTTCTTTGGACAGGCTCTATGGAGTGTTAAAAACCTATGAGTTGGAGCAGATTCAACAGAAGGAAGTCTACGGGAAGGATAGAATGGTCAGCACATCTACTGCACTTGTAGCTGAAGGTCAACAACAACAACAATCTCAACAGTTAGAAAGAATGGTACAGTTTTCCAAGGGTGAGGAAAATGAGTTAGTAGCAGAATATGATCCTCCTACTACAAATCAATCAAGTGATGATTTTTATTCCTTGGAAGAGCTGGAGCAATTGGAAGATGAATCAATGGCCCAAATTGTCAAGAGATTCTCTAATGTCAGATTCAGGAGGAATCCCAAGCTTAAGTACAAGTCCAACTACAACAAATTCCAGAAAGGTGGATCTTCATCCTCTAACACCAGCAGTGGTGGGTACAAAACAGGGATGGTTGATCGAAGCACCATTAGATGCTATAACTGCAATGAGTTGGGACATTTTGCCACAGAATGTAGGAAGCCAAAGCAAGTAAGAAAGAACTCTGAAAGGGCTTATCTGGCAAAGGGAAGAAGCTGGGATGATACTGACAGTGAAGATGAAGAAGAAGGAAATCTTGCTCTTATGGCTATTGATGGAAAAGCTTCATCGTCAAGAATAGAGGTAAAACTTTCTGATGCTAAAATGATTTATCATCTAAGAGGTAACTTAGATTGTGCACGTCGTGATAATGAATTGTTAAGTTTACAGATCACAGACCTTGAGAAAGAGGTCAATGAATTAAGACTTGTGCACATTAATCCAGACAAATTAAAAGAACATGTATCTTTTCTAGAGAACAGAGTTGACTGTTATAGAAAACTCGAAACTATTCTCAAAGACAAGATCACCGGTCTTGAGACTAAGGTTAGAGCCTACTTCAATTCTTGTTCGAAGGCTAAAGAGTTCTACAGTAAGCAAGCTGTTAATCAAACATCTGGAATAGGTTATGATTACAATGCTGCTATTGGAGAATTAGGCATAAACTCCCCTCCTCATGTCTGTGCTAAAGGGAGGGAAGTACCACATGTGCTTAAGGGTGTTGATGAACCCCTCTATAAAGCATCAATTGCTGAACCATTTGATTCCACCTCTTCTGTTATTCAAGAAGAAATACGTGCTGAGGATCATGCTTATGAGAAGATTGTTTCCAAGTCATGTGAGTCGAAAGTTCCAGTCAAAGTTGTGAAAGCAACTGAGATTAACTCAGACACACATGAGTTGGATAACAATAATGCCATGTCTACCATGCATAAATTGCCTGCTGTTAATCACTTTTATAGAGCATGTAGTATTTCTAATTGTATGTCTTGTGCTTTTAATATGATGTATGCTTATTTTAATGGTAAGCATGTGTCTAATGATAAGACTACTCCTCGTCAGCATGTGAATAACAAGAAGCATAATAGGTCTAAGACTGCTAGTCCTTCTAAGGCTAGAAAGGAGACATTTGTGCCTAAGCCTAACCAGAAATTTGTTAAGGCTATTTACAAGGTCAAATGTTCAGTCATTGAGAATGTTGAGATCGTTAAAATTAAAAATGTTGTTTTGCCTGACAAAGGATAATTCTACAAGTATGTCGGGCCCAACCAAGTTTGGGTTCCGAAGAAGGTCTAATCCATTTGAAGTGCAGGGCAGTATACAGGTGTAACCGGTAGTGTGCATTCTTGACAGTGGATCATCAAGACATATGACCGGAGATAGAGCCCTGCTATCAAATGTGGATTGAGAAAGCTGCCCCCCTGGTTACCTTTGGAGATAACAGCAAAGGTTTATCTGAGGGATATGGCCGTTTGCAAGCTGGGAATGTTATCATTGTAATTTTGTATATTGTGATAGGTTATTATCAGGAAGTAGTATCTAACATATAGCACCAGTGACGAGACTTGAGAATATTACGACATATCAAGCACCTGCTGCACATTACACTTGGAATTGTACTCTAGTAAGATGTGTACAAGTGTACTCCTGGTTGGTGAGTCAAAAAGAGGAAGTCAATGCACCACAGTTCATGGACTTTGCAGCTGCAGATCTATTGGACTATACAATCTCTTCTTCACAATCTCACTTCAGGTTGGTATAAACTAGTATACTGCTCAAGCAATCGTCAAGGACATGGTATGGCACTCCAACTGCAGTTACAATTTTATATGAATAAGTAGAGTCGTCATATTTATAACTCTCTTATCACTAGGCACAATCATATTGTTTTATATGTGCAGTGGTATATTGTTTATGCAACATAACAATTAGTATCTAAAGTACTTGACAAGTATCGGTCAATGATATGTTGTTAACATTATGTTGCAGATATTTGTAAGCTTTTGACATGAATGAGAATTACTTAGACTTTACCCTAAGTGATCAATGTTTTATCAAAAACTCATTCATATTGAAAAATAAAATCAAACTTCTTTCTACATTAGTGATTTCTTATTTCATGTAAAATCTTTTGAAATCACTATTATAAATCATTTTCTCTCTATTACCATATATTCTGTGATACAGGTTCAGTCTCCAATGACTTTCTTTCATTGATAGTCATGACGTTGAAAACCCACAACATCTATCCCAGACTGTAAAGACAAACATAGAAACAGAACCAACCAACACTCTCTTACCAATAAATGTAGTATGAATGAGCGTGAGGGAGATAGTGCCTTAGTGCACCACATAAGGAAGGTTTTGTAGTCAACCCAGTAGCTCTGTCTCCTACATAGATGAGTAGTATTTAAACCGAGACAACTACTAGCCCCTATACATCTTCTCAAAAAGATGTAATGGCTGAAAAGGCACAAAAACAGTTACTAGATTCATTCTCTCAACAGGGTGCGTCTATTGAAATTTTGCCTGTCTGCCAGGGTATCCGATGTAGTGTCACCACCTCAAACATAAACAATTCTTGATGCACAAGGAAAGGTTACACACACAAAGGATGAGTTGACGAAAACAAGAGTTTCTACCATTTTAAGGTCAGATTCGATTGTTTGAGGTTCGTTAATGGACCAATTGCCTTTACAGGTGTTAGGAGAGGATACTGATCCAAAAGCCATATGTCAGTGGTCAGTGTCTACCTCCCCAGGCTTAAATCCCCTGGATGCATCTGCGGATAGTGGATCTGACATAGGCGCATATCGGCAACTTGTTGACAATGATTCAGATATTACCTGATAAGTCACAAGGAAATGTCTTCACAGGCATTAGAAGGGAACTTTGATCTTTATGCTAAATTCGTTGGATCATTGTTTACCTTCCCAGAATTCAAATCTGGAACCCTAAAAGGGAAACTAGCAACTTGTAGATTATGACTCAGATTCATCTGACGAGTTTAACAAGGATGGGGATTTGTGAACTCCCATTGCACCACCTGTGACCTCCTTAAGGATGGCTAAGGTGATTTTCCTTGCAGGTACAGCTGATTTTTGGAGCTATGAGAGGAGTGATACACTTGTGAGAATGAGTGTAAACACGAGTGGAGAGAAGAGTGAAACACATGTGAGGTACACTAAAACACAATCACACACTCACAGTGAGGAAGAAAGAGAAACTACTTGTTATTTCTTTTCCAACCAAGTGAAATATGAGAACTCCTTCAGACGAAGGCATACATTCCTTCTTTAAGGGGGAGATAAAAGCTTAAGTAATAGTTTGGAGGATTCCTCAACTAAGGGGGAGAAATAGCAGGGAGGAAGAAAAAGATCATATGTACACTACTCCACACCATTGTTGTTTGTAACTACGGATCCTATTGTACGGGAGAGGTGGTAAACACAAGGTGATTTTCTGATAAGGGAAGAAGCTGTTAAGGGAGTACCATTGGTTTTATCTGCGGATCCTATTGTACGGGAGAAGTGGTAAACGAAGGTGATCTTCCTTAATCAGTTGATTCTCATAGGGGGAGAAGCAAGAGAGATATGTGCTTCTCAACAGGAAATGTGGTTGTACAAATGAAGATGGAACTACTTGAAGATATGTTCGGTCTAGAGGAACATCTACTTGGAATGTGGAAAATGTTAAATCTAGTCCAGAACTTTTCTACTATTTACTTTGCATTTCTATTTATATCTTTTTCTTATTTGTTAGTTGAGTTATCCTCTAGGTATTTGTGTGTTATTGCCTAACAAACAAATAGGGGGAGATTGTAAGTCATATGTCATAGGCCTATTTGTATATTCGAGGATTCAACTCAACTCAAATAAGAATATAATAAGTAAATAGTGGATCTACCGTCACAGAGATCTCGCAAAGTAATATCTGTCAAAGGATTCAGGAACAAGGTTCATCTACAGACTTGAGAAGTTAATTCACTGGAAGAAGTTCAAGAAGTTGATCATGCCTCAGTGATATAAATCAAGATCATAGATTTAATCAAGTGACAGAGATCTCGTCAGAGTATCATTAATTACAAGGATTTAATCTGAAGAAAATCAAAGTGTCAAAGTCAAGACATGAAGAAACGTCACGGAAGTTAGTCACTCATGAACCAGACAGTACATCGAGTGTCAACATTGAAGTGGTGGAATTGATTCATAATTTCAGTGATTTTCAGAAGATATTCAGAAGATTGGTTGCTGCTCAAGGTTAGTATTAATTCTCTATTAATTAATTAAGTCATATAATTTAATTAAGAAAATAAATTATATCTGCAAAGATTAATTTATTTGATTAATTGAATTAATTGATTAATTAATTCTGAATTAATATTAAGAATTTTCAGAATTTAAATTGGTTTTAAAATCTGTTTAATTCAACAAGACAACTGATTGTATTAGTATGACAATCGGTATGACAATCAATAGTCATACCGAAAGTCATGCTAATTCAAAAGGATTGTCTTATCAGAATTATTATTAGGATTTAAATCTATTTAATTTCAGCAAGACAAACTGTTTGAACTACTATGACAATCGGTATGACAATTGATTGTCATACCGAAAGTCTTGCTAGTTCATTCTGATTGTCTTGCTAGTTCAATCCATTATCCTACCGAAAGTCTTGCCAGCTATAGGATTGTCTTTCCAGTTCAATTCAATTCTGGTGAATGATTTAAAAAGACAAAGAAGCAGCAGAAAGACAATCTCAATCATCCAACAAACAAAAAAAAACAAGAACACAGCAGCCGCAGCAAATATTTCATTTTTCATCTGCTTATTTCAAAGATCAATTTCTAGATTGCAAAGTTAAATCCAATCAACTAGAAATCTTTATCTTGTTCTTGTGTAACAATCTAGCGGATCAAAATCCCTAGAACTTAATCTCAAATCGCGTTTAGCATTTGATTCTAATTATTGCAAAAATAGAAAAAGTTCATGTCGAATTTATTCTAGATTTGTGATAATTGATTTGAGATTAATTCCTTGTAATCGATACAGTTGTTGTAACACCCTTCGAGTTTAATAATATTCTTATTTAACTTGAATTTTGTTTCACATTTTTTACTCCGCATTTATTCGATTATTTGGTACTGTTTGTATTCAACCCCCCTTCTACAAACACATTGGGGGGGAGATTGTAAGTCATATGTCATAGGCAATAACACACAAATACCTAGAGGATAACTCAACTAACAAATAAGAAAAAGATATAAACAGAAATACAAAGTAAATAGTAGAAAAGTTCTGGACTAGATTTAACATTTTCCAGATTCCAAGTAGATGTTCCTCTAGACCGAACATATCTTCAAGTAGTTCCATCTTCATTTGTACAACCACATTTCCTGTTGAGAAGCACATATCTCTCTTACTTCTCCCCTATGAGAATCAACTGATTAAGGAAGATCACCTTCGTTTACCACCTCTCCCGTACAATAGGATCCGCAGATAAAACCAATGGTACTCCCTTAACAGCTTCTTCCCTTATCAGAAAATCACCTTGTGTTTACCACCTCTCCCGTACAATAGGATCCGTAGTTACAAACAACAATGGTGTGGAGTAGTGTACATATGATCTTTTTCTTCCTCACGTAGAATCACCTCATCTTCTTCAAGATTCCTACTTCCCTTTAGTCCCTGCAACGAATTGCAAATATGAGAACCACATGCGATATCTAATACCCAAGTAGAAATTTGACTTAGTGACATATTAACTTCGATCATGAACATACCTAAATCAGAAGCGGTAGTCTCACTACCCTTCTTCTTCTTCAATTCTGCAAGGTAAACCTTGCAGTTCCTCTTCCAGTGCCCCACCTTGTTACAGTGAAAGCAAACAGCTTTGCTCTTGGGGTCTTCAGCTTTTTGTGGAACCGGCTTTTTCTCACCTACTTTCTTCTTCTTGGAAGGGTTCTTCTTCCTTTTTTTAGGATTGGAACCTTCACCAATTAGAAGAATATAACTCTTCTTAGGGGGAAAATTTGATTCCGCAGTCTTCAACATGTTGTGGAATTCAGGCAGGCTGACATCCAGCTTATTCATGTGAAAGTTCACAACAAACTGCGAGAACGAACTCGGAAGTGATTGCAAGACCAAGTCTTGGCTCAGCTCCCCATCCAACCAAGTTGTCCAAGACGTTCAATCAAATTGATCATCTTAAGTACATGGTCATTCACAGATGATCCCTCAGACATCCTACAACCGAACAGCTCCTTCGATATCTCATATCGAGCTGTCCTCCCTGCCACATCATACAACTCTTGTAGATGCATAAGGATAGTGTGAGTATCCATATGCTCATGTTGCTTCTGTAGCTCAATGTTCATGGAAGCCAGCATGATGCATTGAGCAACATTTACACCATCTATCCACTTACGATACACAACATGTTCATCATTATGAGCATCGCTAGCAGGTTCAGTAGCCTTAGGTGAGTCAAGCACATATTCCAGCTTCTTAACCCTGAGAACAATCCTCAAGTTTTGAAGCCAGTCAGCAAAATTAGGACCAGTCAACTTGTGAGCATCTAGTATGCTCTGGAGTGATAGTGTAGAAGACATAACGTATATAGTAAATCTGTAAATGATGAACACATAACAACACTTAGCAAATATTCAATTTCATTTCAAAACACTATATGAATCGGGTCTTTATTCATAAGTGGCTCCCACTAGTTTATCTAATTTATACTCCCCCTAAGTGAAAATTAAGCATTCATAATGCTAGTGGGAATAGGGATCCTACATTCCATCACACAACCTCGGCTGTAGCACGAAACATCATGTGATGTTCAATAGGCAGACAACTCTTGTCAATTACATCTTATGTTATTCCCTAATAAAACTTTAGCCTCTTGAATAATTGAGTCATGGCTGTAGCATGACAAACTCAATATTCTAAGTCAAGTCTAACCCAACATTTCGTACAATTGAATCAATCTCCAACGGCCCACGGCTGTAGCACGTAACGACCTTTAGATTCTAATTCAATGTACACATCTTTATGTAATAGACAAGTATTTCTTATTTCGAAATCAAAGCCCTTGGCTGTAGCACGAAATGACAATGATTCAAAAATAAGAACTACTTTCTACCATGTTGGAAGGCTTTGACCGACACAAGCCCGTTGTGTCATTGGCCAATTACTACTTGATATTATTTAATTTTAGAGGGATTATATTACGTTACAATCATAATCATATTATAAAGAGATTCTTCCTTTTAAATTAAATATTTCAAATCAATCATCGATAATCAGATGATTCTCAGATCGGGGGGAGCATTGTCAAGAGGCATCACTTAATACCCCTTTCTTACAGATAGAAATCTGTTGTTGACATAATCATCCTTTCTCTCAATATTGAAAATTCATATTCAATTACGTGTTTCATAAACACAAGAATCTCATGATTGTATTCATAATATTTATATTAAGGTCATGAAACAATTTCACTATACTAGATTGTCTAACATACGCCTTATGTTGATTTAAGTTCACCTAAATCTATCATCGCATGGTAAACATAGGCATATATCTCATATATAAAAATAAATAAACAAGTAAGCATGCAAGCAATTATCATGTCACACATTGATATAATGATGTATGAATTTATTATAGCATTTAAAAGCAATTAAAACAATTAAAACATGCTTTAAAACACTTTCGAGAATATAAATAGTTCAAAAATTTTATATAAAAAATATTTGACCACTCCATTAGATCCGTCTCAGAAAAACGAATCCAACGACATATTGCACGCCCAAAACGGAGTTACGAAACTCCCAGAAATCAAATTAAAAAAAAACAGATGGGCTGTAACGCATTACAGGAACGCGTTACAAGCCCTGTAACGCATTCCGGTAATGCGTTACAACCCTTTTAAGCCATTAAAATGTGTAATGCATTCCGTGAATGCGCCACAGGGTGTAACGTATTCCCGGAATGCGCGACACCCATTTCCCTTCTCTTGCAGCAGCCGACAGCTGTGCTTGTCAGTTTCTTTTGTTTTTTTTATTGTTACACAGCCGACTGACATGCTCCGAATGTCGTGCCAATCTATCAGTCTGCAGAACTTATGATTTCCAGCATCAAACAAATATATATATATATATATACTATATATACATATATTTAATTACGAATTTTAATTAAAACAACTTCAAAAAATCATAATAATTAATTCACTCATCAGAAAATTATGAAAAAAATACCCAGACGATCTACAACACTTGTAGAACCCAGATCTACAGTCAAAACAATTTTGAGAAACAATTTCTAATCAATCATAATTAATCCATGATATAACTTGCAAAAATCATAATAAATTCATACAAGATCATAAAATTCTGAAATTTTTATCACAGATCTATATGCATACAACCTAAGCTCTGATGCCATTGTAGGAATTTATACATCATGGAAGCATGGAAAAACAATTTTCTTGATATAAAATCCATATAATAGCATACAAATCGTGATTAAATCATATGGGATCGTTTCTAACCTTTAAAAGCGATCCAAGAGCGACGAGCGGAGATCCCTAGCAGCTGCTCCTCAAGTGTGAAGCACTCCACCGGTATCCACCAAGAGTACAATGTGATGGAGGAGGAAGAGGTTGAGAGAATTAGTTGCCTCCCTCTATTTTCTACTTTAGAATTAGGGTTTGTCTTTTGGGTTGAGCCAAATAGGGTTTATAATAGTATATTTATAGGCAAAATTTTCAGCTGAAAATTTTCCATAAAATATTATTATTATTAACCCTTTAATTGATTATTCTTATTAACCAATTAACTAATAATTAAAACACCTTTTAATCATTAATCCCTTTTCTAAACACTTTAGAAAAATAATTCTCTCACTTGATTTAATTTTCAAAATTAAATTCATAATTAATAATATTAAGAACTTTTCTTAATTAATTTATAATTAATTAAATCTCATTTAATCAATTATTAAATTTGCTAATTAATTATTTATTTCATAAATAAATAATTATCAGTCATTATTAATTAATTCATCCACCATTAAATCATTCTCTTTTATGGTATGACCATGTAGGTTCAATATTAAGCCGATAGTAGAAATAAATAATAATAAAACTATTTTATCATTATTTATATAAATTCTCTAATTCATTAAATATGATTAATTAATTAATCATATTTATTCTACATCGTGAGGGATACTTCTCAGCATATCGAGACTATCCGGATAATACGAATTCACTGCTTAGAATACCAAGAACCCATTCAGTGAATAGTTACCGTACAATTAATTCCTTCTACCCTGCAATGTCACGATTAAATACAAGGCATGGAACTCGTGTCAAGCCTATCTTATTTAATCATATGCTTTCCCATTCACTATGCTTAGTTCTAATTTCATTCACTCTGACCAGAGATTCCTGAACTAGCATAAGTGGATCAGCATTGTACATTCTCTTCCTTCACTGGAAGGGGTAGATCCTTTATTGATCATACACTATCTTCGTGTACAAATTCTTATACCCAGTAGAGCCCTTATAATTGTCCCTGGAGACTAAGAACTAAACCAAAGCATAGTTCAGTGTACACAAGATGACTATGATGACCTCAAATCTAAGGATACTTGTACAACTATCACTATGTGAACAACTGCTGACACGTGAGTGAACTCCATCAGTTGTTCAGCTGTGTGAGTCATGTTCAGTGAACTTATTCTATAATAAGCACCTACATACTAGCTATAGTGTCACCACACAGATGTCTATGAGAACAGATATCCTTCATAATGAAGCAAGCATAGTATGTACCGATCTTTGGGGATTACTAATTACCAGTTAGTAATCCTACGACCAGGAAATATTTAAGTTCAGAGTTATCATCTTTTAGGTCTCATTATTATGATCTCATCATAATCCATAAAAAGCTTTACTCTAAACTATGGTATATCTTATTTAAACACTTAAATAGATAAAGCCCGCAATAAAACCAAAACAAGTCTTTTATTAATATCATTGAAATCAAAACAGATTACATAAAAGTTATTCCTAAATCATCATACATGATTGGACTTAGGACACATCTCTTTCAATGTAAGCCGTATTTGAAAAACCAAAACCATTAACCTAAGGTCATAAGCCATAACCATCCACCATGCTCAATTAACATAAAATAACATGTTAAAACACATAATCTGATCTTAACATATCATACCCATCATGATCTAATCATAAAAACCAAATAATGAAAAAATCATAAAATTCGAAATTAAATATGATAACATTAAATCGCAGATTACATGGCCAAAATGACGTCAAACGCCTTACAGATCAGTCGTTGATAGCTTTATCTATCAGTTACGTTCAGACGCTCGATTCCATATGAAATAGCGTATTCGTTCACCAAAATCGGACACCAGACACAGATTTCAGCAAATCCGCTGCATCCGATTCTGAATCGTATCAAATATGATTCATATAATAATAACAAACACAAGACATGTATATATCAATATATATACAGATTATATAATCATCATATGATTATACAACTCTCATGAATATCATATATTCAAAACATATATATACATACTCATATATAAACATAACAACATGTAAAACATATGTAACACCCCCAAATCCGGGGTCGGGGATTCGGTTTGTCACGAGTTCCATTTCCCTTAATAACACCCAATCTAAATAAACAATCAACTACTCCGTACTGTGACCTCACAATACACACACACGCCACACGTTATAGTCTCAGAGATGAATACCAAAAAAATAACACAAGTCACTTTCTTCCACATAATAAGCCATTACACCTCAAGAAGGTTTTGAATAAATTTACATTTCTTTGCCATTATTACAATTGATATTATACATAAGTCTGGTTCATCAATAGTTGAAAACCTAGCCTATTGGTAGCTCCTACCTCAGCTACGGCGGCATCAACGCTTCCAGAAAACTGCGAAACATTTTCTAACCGCTTGCGAATTGGAAGCTTGGTCCTGTTCATCTTGTCTATCTGATGTTGTGTGATGAAAGAAGAAAGCAATGGTGAGCAACAAGCTCACCAAAATAATATGTATAATAATTTACAATATATGAGCATTCTCATAGTACTCATGAAATCTTGGTCAAGAAGAAATGAACCAAGTTGATATCTTAACGCGACCAAGTCGCAAAATATTCAGTATATATGTATATATACTTTTCAAAATCTTGGAAGTCCTCTTCCATGCATAATATACACAGAGTTCCAGTTTATAACTGTATAAAAATATCATTGCAAGGTGATCTCATATATCTAACCTTGTCTCAACGTTTTTCTGAAAATCTTTGTCATGCATAAGATAATCATTTACTAGATATAAGTTTAAAAGATGAAGTTACAAGATACTCCAATATACTTATATCTTTTCCGAATACTACTTGAACTACCACCGTTCAAGTTATAATTAGTTCATCCCATAGATTAAGCTACAAGACAAAACTTGTATAGAATCAATCTTTAAAATATCATCAAAATAAAATGAAGTTACGAGATACTTCATTTGATGCAAACATCATTTTGAAAACTCGACCCTGCCAACACTCAACAATCGTCCAATCGTAGCCTTTCTATCGAAGTGCTCTGGGTAGTGTTGCAGAAATATCCAATTGGATGATGAACTCATTACGGGAGTTTGTCTCGCCAGGAAGACCACTTACGATGATCAGTCGCAGTAGTACAACCCCACCATTTTCTACATGTAGAGGAGAACCTGTCGGATTTACTTGTCAACCGAACACTGGACTCATAAGGAATGTACCGTCTTGCGGAACTTCCAGGCCATTTGGGCCAATATAATAAGGCTGGGCCGGCGCCACTCGACCACTTACGCCACTCCTAGTTCAGATAAAATCCATGACTCTGAAACATAAAGCTCATCCTCACCTTCCCCAAGTAGAAACTTGTTGATACGGCTCCACCAAGAAGTCGTATCTAGTTGGAAAGGAAAACTCACCGATATTTCCCAGGCGATGCCTGTTAATGGATTAACTTGTTCCAAGAATTTTACTTCCCGAGTATTGGGTAAGTAATCAAAACTCTTTTATCAAAATAACAACCTTGTTGCGAATATAAAACATACCACATAGCCGGATCCCTCAGGTTTTGAGCGAATATTTAAATCCCCTTCGAAAGGAGGATCTTAAATATAAAAATGAGTTTTGGGATCCGCTCTAACTTTTAAAATCATTTTGAAGACTCGCAAAACATTTTTAAGAATGTTTGGAGTGATGCTGATTTAACAAAATAAATCAGTCCCAATACATTAGAAAATATCTGAATATTATTATTTAAATAATATTCCCATAAAGAATAATCTTTATAAAAATAATTGAAGTAGAAATTGTAAAACTTATACTTGAAATGAATCTTAAATAATCAAAGATGTACTTATACGAAAGTAATATCTTTATTTGAATAATCAAAAGTAAGTTTGATTATCGACACATTATTCTATAATAAAATAAAGAATATTATTTAGTAAATAATCGGAGTCATAAGCCCTCGAATGAATATTCATAATAATATTCATTAATAAAATAAACGGAGTCATAAGCCCTCAAATGAATATTCAAAATAATATTAATTAATAAAATAAACGGAGTCATAAGCCCTCGAATGAATATCAAGATAATATTCATTAATAAAATAAACGGAGTCATAAGCACTCGAATGAATATTCAAGATAATATTCAATAAATTTAAAGTTATCAAATAAATCTTATTTGATTCATAGTTTTGAAAACTATTCATATATATATAAATATATATATGTTATACTCGGGAGCCTCGACTCCCGGTTTTAGAAAAAGTTCACCTTTGGGTCCCCTATACTAAGGGTATATGCAAATTACCGCTTATCTCTAGCATAGGTATTATCAACTGAATCAACAGATATATGAATCAAGAATATGAAACAGGCATGCATATATACCATATCACATGCTACAATATATCGCAAGAATTTGCTAAATAACCATTATGCATCTATCACAAGATAATGCATGAACAAATGTATACATCACAACAACAATATAACGGATAGAAAACTTGCCTGAGTGCTCCCGGATAGACTTAAGCTTAGATAGGTCCGATAACCTATGAACAACAACATAAGTCGGAATTAAACCCCGGTCGCTTAAGAAACTAGACTTTAACCATTTAGAGTCCTAACGTTCGCTTTCGCGCTTACTGATTCTCTTAAGTCGCTCGAGTACCCTCGGCTCCACCATTTTTAATAAATTAACCATTACGAGTTTTAAGGCGATTCTTTCGCGAGTACCTTAGCAACTGCCTCATCCACTTTACATAAATGTTTCATACCCCAATTAGTCATTTAAGGTCATTAACCAAGGTTTCAAAGTAAGGCGAGGGGTAATGGTTCGGTCGCGAAACGCCGTTACTTAAAACGGCCGTTTCTCCTAAACCGTACATCGAAATCAAACGAACTACATATCAAAACGAAGCTCGTAACATGAAATATTTAATCATGGCAATGGTCAACACCTAGAAGTGAGTTCACGGGTCTTAATTTTAAGAACAAAAACAGCCTAAAGTAAATCGGACATTACGACGACTATGTTTACACGATTACCCAAATTTAAACCACTCCAAATCACCTCACAATCAACCCACAATCACAACCCAATCAAAACTACATCCATACTTCATCATAACAGCCCCAACAACTCCACATTATCAATTTATACTATTCTTAAACATGAATTTAAACTACACTTAAGTTCATTAATCAACAATCCAAGAATTACCACTCCAAAACTTCACAAAACTAACTAATCTCTACATTCACAACAAGCAAGCCTCCCATGAATTATAATAAACAAAACTAAACCTAATTACTCAAATAAAGTTAGGGTTTGGAGGGGTTATACCTTCCTTGGAGAGTGGAGAATCAAGTGAATAGCTTGGAATCACCCTTAAAGTCCTTATCCAAGCTTAATCTAAACAAAACTTTAAGAACAAAAATTTTAGTTCTTGAAAAACACTATTCACCATCTTCTTCCATGATTTTTAGGAAGAGATTGTGAATTATTTAGGAGCTCAAACTTATAGGATATCCATAACTAAGCATAAGGGACCTTGGATAATTACCTTGTGATTTAACAATGCTTGCAACTTGATTTTTGAAAATTCTTTTCTTGAAATGAGAAAAAAGCCGAGAGTTTTTCTTTGAAGAAAGGGAAGAGCTTTTGTGTTTTTGTGTTTTGTTTTAATTTGTCTTGGTTGGTTGATTTTTGATTTGTTTTGTTTTGTTTCATTACCTTTTTACCATGGTAATTTTTGTGTGGTTCTAATTCAACCAACAACACACTTGCTTGGTCATGCTTATGTCACCATGTGATGTCACCCTCCCTCCTTTGTCCTCTTCTAATTGGTTTGATGACATCATCCACACTAATCTCTTTGATTAGCTTTTAATTATTTGGCTAATGACCGCTGATCTGTTATACGGTTCACTTAACTTTCGTTTTCGTTTATCGTTTGAGGGATCATACCCGGGATCTTATTACTTAGGTCCCCTTAACCTTTCTCAATACATTATATTCCTTTTATGATGCTCTATTAAAATCCCTGAATTTAAATCTTTTTTATCCTGTTACCTTATACTCAATTCTTTCGATATCTGGTGGATTTTCGGGAAAAATCAAAAGGTTCAAATTTGGATTCTGACAATCTTTACATACACTTATATATCATATAGAGTGCTAATAAAATCTCAGAATATCCATAAAAGAACCCCTACATAGTGTGGCATGAAAAGTTTTCTTATTCAGCAATATCAGCAAAAACACTATTCATATGGGTTACTTTCTTAAAAGGATTCCGTCCCAGAATCAGATAGAAAATGAGTAGGGATACTTTCTTAGCATTGCACTTTCTAACTCTTACGTAATTTTTCCATATTGTGGTTCTACCATCAAACTCTGACTAGTTTGATAACCCTTCTCCTAACCACTTGTTCCTTTTCAATCTATAACCCTTCCTGGTTGCTCCATGTAGGTTACGTCGGGTTGCATGTTTATGCACTCATATGCCCCTATTTGTCTGGCATCCGAATTATACTTCCTTAACATTGATCCGTGGAACACGTTATAAACTTGCTACAGGTTCGGGGGTAGGGCTAGCTCATATGCTAACTTCCCAATACGTCTTAATATATCCAAGGGTCCAACAATTCGTGGACTTAAACTTTCCTTTCTTTCCAACCCTCATTAATTCTTTTTAAGGGAATACTTTTAACAATACAAGGTTCCCTCCTTCATACTCTTTGTCCTTTCATTGTCAAATCAGCATAATTCTTATGTCCATCTTGGGCTACTCCCAGCCGTTCTCTGATTAGATCTAGTATATTCTAGGTCCTTTGGACCACTGCTGGTCCGAGCATCTTGCGCTCTACAACTTCATCCTATCATAAGGGAGATCGACATTGTCTTCCCTCAAGGATCTTATGAGGCGATACCTCGATACTGACATACGATCGATTATCGTGAGTAAACTTAATCCGCGTTAAGTGATCATTCCAAATTCTTTCAAGTCTATTGCACAGACTCTTATTATAGCTTTTAGCATTAGAGATTTTGCTTCTCAATACCCATTCTTTTCCAGTTCGTAATCGCTACTACCTTCCGTTCCTAATATTATACTGTTTACACCTTTGCTCGTTAGCATTCTATAACCTTTTAATAATCGCGTCAACCTTAGTATCACGAACGCGTTAGAATCGGAATACCACCACACTTGGTACCACTTCCTCTCTAGCTGCCTCCATCTTCGAAAGCTTGGTCCTTCATATAGAAGTAAAAGAATTTATTGAGAGATCACTATGATCATGAACACTTGTTACATTGCATAGTTAGTACAGAAGGTGGCCAACCTTTAGTACTTGACAAGCAATTAAACAATAGATGGTATCCTACTCGGCTTCTATCACACAGATAGATAGTCATTCGGCAATACCTCCCCTTCTGGAAGGGTTGTTCTTCTCAGTTTATATAAAATGAAAAGAAGAGAAAAGAACGAATTGAAGAGAATTGTATATATGAAAAAAAAATATACTGCCACAAAATATCTGGCTTGGAACCTACCTCTGAACTATAGAGGTTTGTCATAGGAGAACAAAACATACGTATCTATATCAATATCCAGTATTATTGCATCGTATTTCACATGCTTGAATATTTTCGCTATTTCGTCCATCATTCTATGGACCCATGCTCTTCCTCGAGCTTATACACAATCACCTTTGAAACTCCCTCGATATCGAAAATCGAATCTGGGATCTCATTCTAGACATCATCGTTACTAGAATTCTATGCTTGCACTGCAACCTTCCTCGTATAGTTATACGACTCTCTGCTGATAAGAAGGAATAAATAATTCAATAGGTAAATAATCGACCTAGTTTTTCTATCAAAGATAACTTATATGTCAACATGACCCGATTAGTGGTACTCAATCTCAACATCCATTCCAATACAACTCTCACGGTTGTAATCAGCTCATTACTCGCAGAATCATTGCTGCATTACTATGGTCCACCACTGACCTACTGTTGTCATTCACTTTCCATGAAATCTTAATATCTAACCATACGGAGTCCATACATGTCGTATAGAATTCTTCTAAGGAGTTAACATAATCACCATTCATAATTCATGAAGAACACTCCAAATTCTGACGTACTTTCATGACATGAAGCAGATAAAATTGCAGAAGAGTTTCAATCAAAGCAATGATAGCAGGTTAATACCATTTTTAATCGTATGCCTTAATTAGAAGACTTAACTCAAAGGTTCGTCTAGTCCTTTTTGAAACATGGTCCTGGCTTATCTCAAGATAGATAGCCCGCTCATGGCGATTACACGAATTAAACCTTTACCAACTACTATTACGGTTGGGTATTGCACAGTCATCAGAAGGAATGCCAATCTTCCAAACCATAATACAACCATCACAGCTTTAACCATCATCACTGTATTCCTTTGGCACAAGAGCCTATAATTATCCTCTTACCTTTAAAGTATCGGCCACCTCTTTGGCTTTTCCTGATAGTAAAATTTCCTTACAGTCAATGTTATTTTAACCACCTCCAAATAAATTTTCTACCTCATTTCAATCACTGCTTATGTGAAGATGTTTTCCTTAAGATCTGATGAGAAAAAAAGTATCACCATTTTTCCATAAGTTATTGCCTCAGTCTTTAGAGGTTAACCACTGTCACGACTGACTCTCAATCATACTTAAAACATCTTTTATCTTAGGTCCTAATTGCCGGGAACAATTTCGACTTTTACTGGTTCGATCCATACTTTCTCGTGGTTTAACACGTGCCCCATTTGGCGTCATTATAATTACGTCATATTTCCTTTATCAATATTTCTATTCTTGAGAATTTTGAATATTACCTTTCTCCTTGTAAAACCTCTAAGGTTATCCTTAAATCGTTCCTCCTGTATTCCCTAGATACAGGGCATATCTTCTTTACTGATACTAGAACCATTGTCTATGTACTTCTGAAAAATTTCTCTACTGATCTTTAAAGGTTGTTATTACCTTAATCCTTTCCAATTCATACTGTCAAAACTCATACTATCCCTATTAAGGGTGAAATGCCAACCTTTATGCATTCCCCTAGGATTCATTTTAAGTTACTGATGTTCTATCCTTAATTCCACCTTTAAAAAGGTACATGCATCCTTCCATGGATAATCAAGTCATATATCCCTGATAAGGATGTCTTATTCAATCATTCCCACCTCGATAGTATATGCCTAATTTCACAATAACATCTATATTCAAAATGAGGTTAATCAATATGGCCTCCAATATATATATGTTATACTCGGGAGCCTCGACTCCCGGTTTTAGAAAAAGTTCACCTTTGGGTCCCCTATACTAAGGGTATATGCAAATTACCGCTTATCTCCAGCATAGGTATTATCAACTGAATCAATAGATATATGAATCAAGAATATGAAAGAGGCATGCATATATACCATATCACATGCTACAATATATCGCAAGAATTTGCTAAATAACCATTATGCATTTATCACAAGATAATGCATGAACAAATGTATACATCACAACAACAGTATAACGGATAGAAAACTTGCCTGAGTGCTCCCGGATAGACTTAAGCTTAGATGGGTCCGATAACCTATGAACAACAACATAAGTCGGAATTAAACCCCGGTCGCTTAAGAAACTAGACTTTAACCATTTAGAGTCCTAACGTTCGCTTTCGCGCTTACCGATTCTCTTAAGTCGCTCGAGTACCCTCGGCTCCACCATTTTTAATAAATTAACCATTACGAGTTTTAAGGCGATTCTTTCGCGAGTACCTTACCAACTGCCTAATACACTTTATATAAATGTTTCATACCCCAATTAGTCATTTAAGGTCCTTAACCAAGGTTTCAAAGTAAGGTGAGGGGTAATGGTTCGGTCGCGAAACGTCGTTACTTAAAACGGCTGTTTCTCCTAAACCGTACATCGAAATCAAACGAACTACATATCAAAACGAAGCTAGTAACATGAACTATCTAATCATGGCAATGGTCAACACCTGGCAGTGAGTTGACGGGTCCTAATGTTAAGAACAAAAACAGCCTAAAGTAAATTGGACATTACGACGGCTATGTTTACGCGATTACCCAAATTTAAACCACTCCAAATCACCTCACAATCAACCCACAATCACAACCCAATCAAAACTCCATCCATACTTCATCATAACAGCCCCAACAACTCCACATTATCAATTTATACTATTCTTAAACATGAATTTAAACTACACTTAAGTTCATTAATCAACAATCCAAGAATTACCACTCCAAAACTTCACAAAACTAACTAATCTCTACATTCACAACAAGCAAGCCTCCCATGAATTATAATCAACAAAACTAAACCTAATTACTCAAATAAAGTTAGGGTTTGGAGGGGTTATACCTTCCTTGGAGAGTAGAGAATCAAGTGAATAGCTTGGAATCACCCTTAAAGTCCTTATCCAAGCTTAATCTAAACAAAACTTTAAGAACAAAAATTTTAGTTATTGAAAAACACTATTCACCATCGTCTTCCATGATTTTTAGGAAGAGATTGTGAATGATTTAGGAGCTCAAACTTATAGGATATCCATAACTAAGCATAAGGGACCTTGGATAATTACCTTGTGATTTAATAATGCTTGCAACTTGATTTTTGAAAATTCTTTTATTGAAATGAGAAAAAAGCCGAGAGCTTTTCTTTGAAGAAAGGGAAGAGCTTTTGTGTTTTATTTTGATTTGTCTTGGTTGGTTGATTTTTGATTTGTTTTATTTTGTTTCATTACCTTTTTACCATGGTAATTTTTGTGTGGTTCTAATTCAACCAACAACACACTTGCTTGGTCATGCTTATGTCACTATATGATGTCACCCTCCCTCCTTTGTCCTCTTCTCATTGGTTTGATGACATCATCCCCACTAATCTCTTTGATTAGCTTTTAATTATTTGGCTAATGACCGCTGATCTGTTATACGGTTCGCTTTACTTTCGTTTTCATTTATCGTTTGAGGGATCATACCCGGGATCTTATTACTTAGGTCCCCTTAACCTTTCTCAATACATTATATTCCTTTTATGATCCTCTATTAAAATCCTTGAATTTAAATCTTTTTTATCCTGTTACCTTATACTCAATTCTTTCGATATCTGGTGGATATTCGGGAAAAATCAAAAGGTTCAAATTTGGATTCTGACGATCTTTACATACACTTATATATCATAAAGAGTGCTAATAAAATCTCAGAATACCCATAAAAGAAACCCTACATAGTGTGGCATGAAAAGTTTTCTTATTCAGCAATATCAGCAAAAACATTATTCATAAGGGTTACAAAAAGTTCAAAATTTTGGGGTTATTAAAGTCTCCCCTCCTTAAAAGGATTCCGTCCCGGAATCAGATAGAAAACGAGTAGGGATACTTTCTTAGCATTGCACTTTCTAACTCTTACGTAATTTTCCCACATTGTGGTTCTACCATCAAACTCTGACTAGTTTGATAACCCTTCTCCTAACCACTTGTTCCTTTTCAATCTATAACCCTTCCTGGTTGCTCCATGTAGGTTACGTCTGGTTGTATGTTTATGCACTCATATGCCCCTATTTATCTGGCATCCTAATTATACTTCCTTAACATTGATACGTGGAACACGTTATGAACTTGCTACAGGTTCGGGGGTAGGGCTAGCTCATATGCTAACTTCCCAATACGTCTTAATATATCCAAGGGTCCAACAATTCGTGGACTTAAACTTTCCTTTCTTTCCAACCCTCATCAATTCTTTTTAAGCGAATACTTTTAACAATACAAGGTTCCCTCCTTCATACTCTTTGTCCTTTCATTGTCAAATCAACATACTTCTTATGTCCATCTTGGGCTACTCCCAGCCGTCCGCTGATTAGATCTAGTATATTCTTGGTCCTTTGGACCACTGCTGGTCTAAGCATCTTGCGCTCTACAACTTCATCCTATCATAAGGGAGATCGACATTGTCTTCCCTCAAGGATCTTATGAGGCGATACCTCGATACTGACATACGATCGATTATTGTGAGAAAACTTAATCCGCGTTAAGTGATCATTCCAAATTCTTTCAAGTCTATTGCACAGACTCTTATGATAGTTTTTAGCATTAGAGCTTTTGCTTCTCAATACCCATTCTTTTCCAGTTCGTAATCGCCACTACCTTCCGTTCCTAATATTATACTGGTTACACCTTTGCTCGTTAGCATTCTATAACCTTTTAATAATCGCGTCACCCTTAGTATCACGAACGCGTTAGAATCGGAATACCACCACACTTGGTACCACTTCCTCTCTAGCTGCCTCCATCTTCAAAAGCTTGGTCCTTCATATAGAAGTAAAAGAATTTATTGAGAGATCACTATGATCATGAACACTTGTTACATTGCATAGTCAGTACAGAAAGTGGCCAGCCTTTAGTACTTGACAAGCAATTAAACAATAGATGGTATCCTACTCGGCTTCTATCACACAGATAGATAGTCATTCGGCAATACCTCCCCTTCTGGAAGGGTTGTTCTTCTCAGTTTATCTGAAATGAAAAGAAGAGAAAAGAACGAATTGAAGAGAATTGTATATATGAAAAAAAATATACTGCCACAAAATATCTGGCTTGGAACCTACCTCTGAACTATAGAGGTTCGTCATAGGAGAACAAAACATACGTATCTATATCAATAACCAGTATTATTGCATCGTATTTCACATGCTTGAATATTTTCGCTATTCCGTCCATCATTCTATGGACCCATGCTCTTCCTCGAGCTTATACACAATCACCTTTGAAACTCCCTCGATATCGAAAATCGAATCTGGGATCTCATTCTAGACATCATCGTTACTAGAATTCTATGCTTGCACTGCAACCTTCCTCGCATAGTTATACGACTCTCTACTGATAAGAAGGAATAAATATTCAATAGGTAAATAATCGACCTAGTTTATCTATCAAAGATAACTTATATGTCAACATGACCCGATTAGTGGTACTCAATCTCAACATCCATTCCAATACAACTCTCACGGTTGTAATCAGCTCATTACTCGCAGAATCATTGCTGCATTACTATGGTCCACCACTGACCTACTGTCGTCATTCACTTTCCATGAAATCTTAATATCTAACCATACGGAGTCCATACATGTCGTATAGAATTCTTCTAAGGAGTTAACATAATCATCATTCATAATTCATGAAGAACACTCCAAATTCTGACGTACTTTTATGACATGAAGCAGATAAAATTGCAGAAGAGTTTCAATCAAAGCAATGATAGCAGGTTAATACCATTCTTAATCGTATGCCTTAATTAGAAGACTTAACTCAAAGGTTCGTCTAGTCCTTTTTGAAACAAGATCCTGGCTTATCTCAAGATAGTTCCTTTTGAGATAGATAGCCCGCTCATGGCGATTACACGAATTAAACCTTTACCAACTACTATTACGGTTGGGTATTGCACAGTCATCATAAGGAATGTCAATCTTCCAAACCATAATACAACCATCACAGCTTTAACCATCATCACTGTATTCCTTTGGCACAAGAGCCTATAATTATCCTCTTACCTTTAAAGTATCGTCCACCTCTTTGGCTTTTCCTGATAGTAAAATTTCCTTACAGTCAATGTTATTTTAACCACCTCCAAATAAATTTTCTACCTCATTTCAATCACTGCTTATGTGAAGATGTTTTCCTTAAGATCTGATGAGAAAAAAAATATCACCATTTTTCCATAAGTTATTGCCTCAGTCTTTAGAGGTTAACCACTGTCACGACTGACTCTCAATCATATTTAGAACATCTTTTATCTTAGGTCCTAATTGCCCGGAACAATTTCGACTTTTACTGGTTCGATCCATACTTTCTCGTGGTTTAACACGTGCCGCATTTGGCATCATTATAATTACGTCATATTTCCTTTATCAATATTTCTATTCTTGAGAATTTTGAATATTACCTTTCTCCTTGTAAAACCTCTAAGGTTATCCTTGAATCGTTCCTCCTGTATTCCCTAGATACAGGGCATATCTTCTTTACTGATACTAGAACCATTGTCTATGTACTTCTGAAAAATTTCTCTACTGATCTTTAAAGGTTGTTATTACCTTAATCCTTTCCAATTCATACTGTCAAAACTCATATTATCCCTATTAAGGGTGAAATGCCAACCTTTATGCATTCCCCTAGGATTCATTTTAAGTTACCGATGTTCTATCCTTAATTCCACCTTTAAAAAGGTACATGCATCCTTCCATGGATAATCAAGTCATATATCCCTGATAAGGGTGTCTTATTCAATCATTCCCACCTCGATAGTATATGCCTAATTTCACAATAACATCTGTATTCAAAATGAGGTCAATCAATATGGCATCCAATAGATAACAACGGTTATCCGCTTTTCTTGTCTAATTTGGTAATGATAACAAGGATGTTCTGGAAGATATTGGTCGTGTTCAACGTGAACTTCTTCTTAATAATCCCTTATTTACTTTTGTTGTTTATCTCAACAGTCATCTCAATATTGGGATATCTTTCATACCTGGCGTCTCCCTTTCGGGGTATCATGCCACCGGTCTTACACTTCATATTCTTGAAGGTCACTTCCTTCATCCAATTTTCCTAAATTCTTGTTATCCTGTCTCCTCAGTCCATCCGTGTTTACTTATTAATCCATCGATCTATCTCAAAGTTTCATCGAATACTCTCACTTCAAGGGAATTAACTATAAGTATCGCTTACGCCTTCAAGCCTTGAATTTATCTCATGATCAGTCACCATCGCGCTGATGATGACACACTTCTCTTATATTTATTGCAAGAGTTTCTTAGGGTTTCCCATACCTAACTCCCTTATCACTTCTCAACTTTATTTCCTTTACATCCCTTTATAATCCTTCCCTTTTCAGTCTTTTATTTTCATTTCTACTACAACCATTACATGAACCAACATAACATAAGCATTGATTTCAAACATCCCGTCATTCTGGATTCGTGCCCTCAGAACGAATCGTGATAACTTTTACAACTTAGGTTCATAATTCATCATACCCGTCCGCTTTTGTTCTGGCTCTAAAGCTTTTACACTACCTCCATAACCTTGGGAAGTACTTTCCCGAAAATAATTGTCTGAACTTTAATCAATTTATTATAACCTCTGGCTCCGTGCCTTTCTTGGCCTTTCACCAACGGGGGGTCTCTCTCTTAGGAGGGTAAGTGACAAAAATAGTCTTTTGTGCTTCATCATTCATTTAGAATCTCAAGTGATTCCTATTTTTCCTCTAGCCAGGCTCTCGCCTCTACTGGGTTCGCTTGTTCCTGGGAATTCTGAGAGCTTAGCGACTTAAAGGTCCTGAAAGAATTTCCCACCGCACTGTCTCCTCAGGGTGGTGGTTGGGGATAATAGTCTAAGTTCTTTTTAGACAGGTCCATGAATTGCCGTATAGGAGTACCGTCTCGGGTCTCCTTTCCTTACTTGACCTTCTATTTCCTTAGTATGAAATGTTTCATCCTTCTCCCATACTTGGAGTTATCTTTTAAATTTAAAATCTTCATCTTCCACTTCATTATATTCTGGGTTCCTTATATCTTAATTACGACCTCCCTGATTATCACATTCAAGGTTTTCCCCTAATCTTATTTCTTGTGGGGGCATAATACTTGGAAAAATTTTGAGAATCTCTGGATATTTTTCTTACTTACTTTGCTTAAGTCTTTCCCTCGTTCAGGCCTTGCATGATTGCAAATTATGAATTCTCAAGTTCTATAAACTTCATGACACTCTCTTAAGTGTTAATAGTGCAATTAACAATATGAACTTATCACAAACAAACTGATCTGAACTGAAATTAAAGGATATATACATAACCATTTGTTCGAGGGTACAACTACTGAACACATTAAAGAGAATTACATCATTTGATCTGATCGCTTCTATCCCAAAGTACTACCATAGATAATCAACTCATCATTAAATCTAATCATTCGTAACTTAGGCTAATCCTCCAAAAGCGGTGCTTCATGAAACCCTTGTCTGATCGCTCTGGCTCTGCACACTACCATGGATCAAGAAATGCGGGCACGCACGACATCCCTAACCTGCTCCATCACAGAGGTGATGAGGTCTAAGATAGTTACAAGTAGAGCTGGATCAATCTGACCCTCAAGATGGCCTCTAGCTGTAACACGGGTGGTAGCCTCAATCCTTTCCATGCTATGAGCTAATCCGGCCGGAAGTACCCCGCCCTCAATTCTTGGTGCAGTAAATCGATCCAACAGATCACTCCTAACATTACGGGCCTCAGACAGGCCACCCAAAGTCATATAATAATCGGCGATAAGAGAAGCCTGAGTGGTAGCGTCTAGCAGTCCATGGGGTGCAGGTGGTGCAGACCCAGGAGATCCAAATGGATAACCTAGCACGGTATCAGGTGACAATGGTGCAGGATATAAAGGTGGCATTTCCTCAGTAGGTGTTGGGCTCTGTATAGGGGAGGGAACGGGAATTGGTGGAACCTCATGGATGTCTTCAGGAACCTCTGGAAGAGGGTCTAATACTGGTATAATTGGTGTCGTGGAAGGCCCCACTCCTCCTGCCCTCACTAACCTTTGTGCCCTTGGTAACTCTTCATCCTCTAGTGCCACTCTCGCGGCCATTCTTGCTCTGGTAGTCGCCCTGACTACGGTCATCAATTCCTCAGCGGTCCTCTCTTCATTCTCGCCAGGATCCTCCATG
This sequence comes from Apium graveolens, assembly GCF_009905375.1. Classification (NCBI taxonomy): domain Eukaryota; kingdom Viridiplantae; phylum Streptophyta; class Magnoliopsida; order Apiales; family Apiaceae; genus Apium; species Apium graveolens. The sequence continues at coordinate 25,044,664 of NC_133654.1, read as the reverse complement.
AGATCCTCCTCAGCAACAATCCCTTCTGGGATAACATCCTCAACCGCAACATTCTCAATATGAATCTCATCCGGTCCCTCGTTAGGGTACTCTATCGGATTCACAATTTGATCTCCAACATGTAATAAAACATCCCCATGCTGATGCTCCTGAACCTCAGGGTTCGGTGCCCCGCTGCCCTATACGAGAACGAACTATGTTACTATCATAATATTTATAAGGGTTCCCGTAAGGGTTTTAACTGTCAGTACTACGTTAGGTAGTCCGACTATGAACTTGGAAAGAGTTCTTATTATCTTAGTGAACTTACTATCTTAACGTCACATCATCTCTGAGGTTCATAACGCTTCGCTCTGATACCATTTCTGTAACACCCCCAAATTCGGGGTCGGGGATTCGGGTTGTCACGAGTTCCATTTCCCTTAATAACACTCAATCTAAATAAACAATCAACTACTCTGTACTGTGACCCCACAATACACACACACGCCACACGTTATAGTCTCAGAGATGAATACCAAAAAAATAACACAAGTCACTTTATTCCACATAATAAGCCATTACACCTCAAGAAGGTTCTGAATAAATTTACATTTCTTTGCCATTATTACAATTGATATTATACACAAGTCTGGTTCATCAATAGTTGAAAACCTAGCCTATTGGTAGCTCCTACCTCAGCTACGGCGGCATCAACGCTTCCAAAAAACTGCGGAACATTTTCTAACCGCTTGCGAATTGGAAGCTTGGTCCTGTTCATCTTGTTTATCTGATATTGTGTGATGAAAGAAGAAAGCAAGGGTGAGCAACAAGCCCACCAAAATAATATGTATAATGATTTACAATATATGAGCATTCTCATAGTACTCATGAAAGTCTTGGTCAAGAAGAAATGAACCAAGTTGATATCTTAACGCGACTAAGTCGAAAAATATTCAGTATATATGTATATATACTTTTCAAAATCTTGGAAGTCCTCTTCCATGCATAATATACACAGAGTTCCAGTTTATAACTGTATAAAAATATCGTTGCAAGGTGATCTCATATATCTAACCTTGTCTCAACGTTTTTCTAAAAATCTTTGTCATGCATAAGATAATCATTTACTAGATATAAGTTTAAAAGATGAAGTTACAAGATACTACAATATACTTATATCTTTTCCGAATACTACTTGAACTACCACCGTTCAAGTTATAATTAGTTCATCCCATAGATTAAGCTACAAGACAAAACTTGTATAGAATCAATCTTTAAAATATCATCAAAATAAAATGAAGTTACGAGATACTTCATTTGATGTAAACATCATTTTGAAAACTCGACCCTGCCAACACTCAACAATCGCCCAATCGTAGCCTTTCTATCGAAGTGCTCTGGATAGTGTTGCAGAAATATCCAATTGGATGATGAACTCATTACGGGAGTTTGTCACGCCAGGAAGACCACTTACGATGATCAGTCGCAGTAGTACAAACCCGCCATTTTCTACATGTAGAGGAGAACCTGTCGGATTTACTTGTCAACCGAACACTGGACTCCTAAGGAATGTACCGTCTTGCGGAACTTCCAGGCCATTTGGGCCAATATAATAAGGCTGGGCCGGCGCCACTCGACCACTTACGCCACTCCTAGTTCAGATGAAATCCATGACTCTGAAACGTAAAGCTCGTCCTCACCTTCCCCAAGTAGAAACTTGTTGATACGGCTCCACCAAGAAGTCGTATCTAGTTGTAAAGGAAAATTCACCGATATTTCCCAGGCGATGCCTGTTAATGGATTAACTTGTTCCAAGAATTTTACTTCCCGAGTATTGGGTAAGTAATCAAAACTCTTTTATCAAAATAGCAACCTTGTTGCGAATATAAAACATACCACAGAGCCGGATCCCTCAGGTTTTGTGCGAATATTTAAATCCCCTTCGAAAGGAGGATCTTAAATATAAAAATGAGTTTTGGGATCCGCTCTAACTTTTAAAATCATTTTGAAGACTCGCAAAACATTTTTAAGAATGTTTGGAGTAATGCTGATTTAATAAAATAAATCAGTCCCAATACATTATAAAATATCTGAATATTATTATTTAAATAATATTCCCATAAAGAATAGTCTTTATAAAAATAATTGAAGTAGAAATTGCAAAACTTATAGTTGAAATGAATCTTAAATAATCAAAGATGTACTTATACGAAAGTAATATCTTTATTTGAATAATCAAAAGTAAGTTTAATTATCGACACATTATTCTATAATAAAATAAAGAATATTATTTAGTAAATAATCGGAGTCATAAGCCCTCGAATGAATATTCAAAATAATATTCATTAATAAAATAAACGGAGTCATAAGGCCTCGAATGAATATTCAAAATAATATTCATTAATAAAATAAACGGAGTCATAAGCCCTCGAATGAATATTCAAGATAATATTCATTAATAAAATAAACGGAGTCATAAGCCCTCGAATGAATATTCAAGATAATATTCAATAATAAAATAAAGTTATCGAATAAATCTTATTCGATTCATAGTTTTGAAAACTATTCATATATATATATATATATATGTTATACTCGGGAGCCTCGACTCCCGGTTTTAGAAAAAGTTCACCTTTGGGTCCCCTATACTAAGGGTATATGCAAATTACCGCTTATCTCTAGCATAGGTATTATCAACTGAATCAACAGATATATGAATCAAGAATACGAAACAGGCATGCATATATACCATACCACATGCTACAATATATCGCAAGAATTTGCTAAATAACCATTATGCATCTATCACAAGATAATGCATGAACAAATGTATACATCACAATAACAGTATAACGGATAGAAAACTTGCCTGAGTGATCCCGGATAGACTTAAGCTTAGATGGGTCCGATAACCTATGAACAACAACATAAGTCGGAATTAAACCCCGGTCGCTTAAGAAACTAGACTTTAACCATTTAGAGTCCTAACGTTCGCTTTCGAGCTTACCGATTCTCTTAAGTCGCTCGAGTACCCTCAGCTCCACCATTTTTAATAAATTAACCATTGTGAGTTTTAAGGCGATTCTTTCGCGAGTACCTTACCAACTGCCTAATCCACTTTACATAAATGTTTCATACCCCAATTAGTCATTTAAGGTCCTTATCCAAGGTTTCAAAGTAAGGCGAGGGGTAATGGTTCGGTCGCGAAACGCCGTTACTTGAAACGGCCGTTTCTCCTAAACCGTACATCGAAATCAAACGAACTACATATCAAAACGAAGCTTGTAACATGAACTATCTAATCATGGAAATTGTCAACACCTAGCAGTGAGTTCACGGGTCCTAATGTTAAGAACAAAAACAGCCTAAAGTAAATCGGACATTACGACGGCTATGTTTACGCGATTACCCAAATTTAAACCACTCCAAATCACCTCACAATCAACCCACAATCACAACCCAATCAAACTCCATCCATAATTCATCATAACAGCCCCAACAACTCCACATTATCAATTTATACTATTCTTTAACATGAATTTAAACTACACTTAAGTTCATTAATCAACAATCCAAGAATTACCACTCCAAAACTTCACAAAACTAACTAATCTCTACATTCACAACAAGCAAGCCTCCCATGAATTATAATCAACAAAACTAAACCTAATTACTCAAATAAAGTTAGGGTTTGGAGGGGTTATACCTTCCTTGGAGAGTGGAGAATCAAGTGAATAGCTTGGAATCACCCTTAAAGTCCTTATCCAAGCTTAATCTAAACAAAACTTTAAGAACAAAAATTTTAGTTCTTGAAAAACACTATTCACCATCGTCTTCCATAATTTTTAGGAAGAGATTGTGAATGATTTAGGAGCTCAAACTTATAGGATATCCATAACTAAGCATAAGGGACCTTGGATAATTACCTTGTGATTTAACAATGCTTGGAACTTGATTTTTGAAAATTCTTTTCTTGAAATGAGAAAAAAGCCGAGAGCTTTTCTTTGAAGAAAGGGAAGAGCTTTTGTGTTTTGTTTTAATTTGTCTTGGTTGGTTGATTTTTGATTTATTTTGTTTTGTTTCATTACCTTTTTACCATGGTAATTTTTGTGTGGTTCTAATTCAACCAACAACACACTTGCTTGGTCATGCTTATGTCACCATGTGATATCACCCTCCCTCCTTTGTCCTCTTCTCATTGGTTTGATGACATCATCCCCGCTAATCTCTTTGATTAGCTTTTAATTATTTGGCTAATGACCGCTGATCTGTTATACGGTTCTCTTAACTTTCGTTTATCGTTTGAGGGATCATACCCGGGATCTTATTACTTAGGGCCCCTTAACCTTTCTCAATACATTATATTTCTTTTATGATCCTCTATTAAAATCCTTGAATTTAAATCTTTTTTATCCTGTTACCTTATACTCAATTCTTTCGATATCTGGTGGATTTTCGGGAAAAATCAAAGGTTCAAATTCGGATTCTGACGATCTTTACATACACTTATATATCATATAGAGTGCTAATAAAATCTCAGATTATCCATAAAAGAAACCCTACATAGTGTGGCATGAAAAGTTTTCTTATTCAGCAATATCAGCAAAAACACTATTCATAAGGGTTACAAAAAGTTCAAATTTTGGGGTTATTACAGTCTCCCCTCCTTAAAAGGATTCCGTCCCGGAATCAGATAGAAAATGAGTAGGGATACTTTCTTAGCATTGCACTTTCTAACTCTTACGTAATTTTCCCTCATTGTGGTTCTACCATCAAACTCTAACTAGTTTGATAACCCTTCTCCTAACCACTTGTTCCTTTTCAATCTATAACCCTTCCTGGTTGCTCCATGTAGGTTACGTCTGGTTGCATGTTTATGCACTCATATGCCCCTATTTATCTGGCATCCGAATTATACTTCCTTAACATTGATACGTGGAACACGTTATGAACTTGCTACAGGTTCGGGGGTAGGGCTAGCTCATATGCTAACTTCCCAATACGTCTTAATATATCCAAGGGTCCAACAATTCGTGGACTTAAACTTTCCTTTCTTTCCAACCCTCATCAATTCTTTTTAAGGGAATACTTTTAACAATACAAGGTTCCCTCCTTCATACTCTTTGTCCTTTCATTGTCAAATCAACATACTTTTTATGTCCATCTTGGGCTACTCCCAGCCGTCCGCTGATTAGATCTAATATATTCTTGGTCCTTTGGACCACTGCTGGTCCGAGCATCTTGCACTCTACAACTTCATCCTATCATAAGGGAGATCGACATTGTCTTCCCTCAAGGATCTTATGAGGCGATACCTCGATACTGACATACGATCGATTATCGTGAGAAAACTTAATTCGCGTTAAGTGATCATTCCAAATTCTTTCAAGTCTATTGCACAGACTCTTATTATAGCTTTAGCATTAGAGCTTTTGCTTCTCCAATACCCATTCTTTTCCAGTTCGTAATCGCTACTACCTTCCGTTCCTAATAGTATACTGGTTACACCTTTGCTCGTTAGCATTCGATAACCTTTTAATAATCGCGTCAGCCTTAGTATCACGAACGCGTTAGAATCGGAATACCACCACACTTGGTACCACTTCCTCTCTAGCTGCCTCCATCTTCGAAAGCTTGGGTCCTTCATATAGAAGTCAAAGAATTTATTGAGAGATCACTATGATCATGAACACTTGTTACATTGCATAGTCAGTACAGAAGGTGGCCAGCCTTTAGTACTTGACAAGCAATTAAACAATAGATGGTATCCTACTCGACTTCTATCACACAGATAGATAGTCATTCGGCAATACCTCCCCTTCTGGAAGGGTTGTTCTTCTCAGTTTATCTGAAATGAAAAGAAGAGAAAAGAACGAATTGAAGAGAATTATATATATGAAAAAAAAATTATACTGCCATAAAATATCTGGCTTAGAACCTACCTCTGAACTATAGAGGTTTGTCATAGGAGAACAAACCATACGTATCTATATCAATAACCAGTATTATTGCATCGTATTTCACATGCTTGAATATTTTCGCTATTCTGTCCATCATTCTATGGACCCATGCTCTTCCTCGAGCTTATACACAATCACCTTTGAAACTCCTCGATATCGAAAATCGAATCTGGGATCTCATTCTAGACATCATCGTTACTAGAATTCTATGCTTGCACTGCAACCTTCCTCGCATAGTTATACGACTCTCTACTGATAAGAAGGAATAAATATTCAATAGGTAAATAATCGACCTAGTTTTTCTATCAAAGATAACTTATATGTCAACATGACCCGATTAGTGGTACTCAATCTCAACATCCATTCCAATACAACTCTCACGGTTGTAATCAGCTCATTACTCGCAGAATCATTGCTGCATTACTATGGTCCACCACTGACCTACTGTCGTCATTCACTTTCCATGAAATCTTAATATCTAACCATACGGAGTCCTACATGTCGTATAGAATTCTTCTAAGGAGTTTAACATAATCACCATTCTAATTCATGAAGAACACTCCAAATTATGACGTACTTTCATGACATGAAGCAGATAAAATTGCGAAGAGTTTCAATCAAAGCAATGATAGCAGGTTAATACCATTCTTAATCGTATGCCTTAATTAGAAGACTTAACTTAAAGGTTCGTCTAGTCCTTTTGAACATGGTCCTGGATTATCTCAAGATAGTTTCCTTTTGAGATAGATAGCCCGCTCATGGCGATTACACGAATTAAACCTTTACCAACTACTATTACGGTTGGGTATTGCACAGTCATCAGAAGGAATGTCAATCTTCCAAACCATAATACAACCTCACAGCTTTAACCATCATCACTGTATTCCTTTGGCACAAGAGCCTATAATTATCCTCTTACCTTTAAAGTGTCGGCCACCTCTTTGGCCTTTCCTGATAGTAAAATTTCCTTACAATCAATGTCATTTTAACCACCTCCAAATAAATTTTCTTCCTCATTTCAATCACTACTTATGTGAAGATGTTTTCCTTAAAATCTGATGAGAAAAAAAATATCACCATTTTTCCATAAGTTATTGCCTCAGTCTTTAGAGGTTAATCACTGTCACGACTGACTCTCAATCATACTTAGAACATCTTTTATCTTAGGTCCTAATTGCCCTGAACAATTTCGACCTTTACTGGTTCGATCCATACTTTCTCGTGGTTTAACACGTGCCCCACTTGGCATCATTATAATTACGTCATATTTCCTTTATCAACATTTCTATTCTTGAGAATTTTGAATATTACCTTTCTCCTTGTAAAACCTCTAAGGTTATCCTTGAATCGTTCCTCCTGTATTCCCTAGATACAGGGCATATCTTCTTTACTAATACTAGAACCATTGTCTATGTACTTCTGAAAAATTTCTCTACTGATCTTTAAAGGTTGTTATTACCTTAATCCTTTCCAATTCATACTGTCAAAACTCATTATCCCTATTAAGGGTGAAATGCCAACCTTTATGCATTCCCCTAGGATTCATTTTAAGTTACCGATGTTCTATCCTTAATTCCACCTTTAAAAAGGTACATGCATCCTTCCATGGATAATCAAGTCATATATCCCTGATAAGGGTGTCTTATTCAATCATTCCCACCTCGATAGTATATGCCTAATTTCACAATAACATCTGTATTCAAAATGAGGTCAATCAATATGGCCTCCAAAGATAACAACGGTTATCCGCTTTTCTTGTCTAATTTGGTAACGATAACAAGGATGTTCTGGAAGATATTGGTCGTGTTCAACGTGAACTTCTTCTTAATAATTCCTTATTTACTTTTGTTGTTTATCTCAACAGTCATCTCAATATTGGGATATCTTTCATACCTGGCGTCTCCCTTTCGGGGTATCATGCCACCGGTCTTACACTTCATATTCTTGAAGGTCACTTCCTTCATCCAATTTTCCTAAATTCTTGTTATCCTGTCTCCTCAGTCCATCCGTGTTTACTTATTAATCCATCGATCTATCTCAAAGTTTCATCGAATACTCTCACTTCAAGGGAATTAACTATAAGTATCGCTTACGCCTTCAAGCCTTGAATTTATCTCATGATCAGTCACCATCGCGCTGATGATGACACACTTCTCTTATATTTATTGCAAGAGTTTCTTAGGGTTTCCCATACCTAACTCCCTTATCACTTCTCAACTTTATTTCCTTTACATCCCTTTATAATCCTTCCTTTTCAGTCTTTTATTTTCATTTCTACTACAACCATTACATGAACCAACATAACATAAGCATTGATTTCAAACATCCCGTCATTCTGGATTCGTGCCCTCAGAACGAATCGTGATAACTTTTACAACTTAGGTTCATAATTCATCATACCCGTCCGCTTTTGTTCTGGCTCTAAAGCTTTTACACTACCTCCATAACCTTGGGAAGTACTTTCCCGAAATAATTGTCTGAACTTTAATCAATTTATTATAACCTCTGGCTCCGTGCCTTTCTTGGCCTTTCACCAAGGGGGGTCTCTCTCTTAGGAGGGTAAGTGACAAAAACAGTCTTTTGTGCTTCATCATTCATTTAGAATCTCAAGTGATTCCTATTTTTCCTCTAGCCAGGCTCTCGCCTCTACTGGGTTCGCTTGTTCCTGGGAATTCTGAGAGCTTAGCGACTTAAAGGTCCTGAAAGAATTTCCCACCGCACTGTCTCCTCAGGGTGGTGGTTGGGGATAATAGTCTAAGTTCTTTTTAGACAGGTCCATGAATTGCCGTATAGGAGTACCGTCTCGGGTCTCCTTTCCTTACTTGACCTTCTATTTCCTTAGTATGAAATGTTTCATCCTTCTCCCATACTTGGAGTTATCTTTTAAATTTAAAATCTTCATCTTCCACTTCATTATATGGGTTCCTTATATCTTAATTACGACCTCCCTGATTATCACATTCAAGGTTTTCCCCTAATCTTATTCTGTGGGGGCATAATACTTGGAAAAATTTTGAGAATCTCTGGATATTTGTCTTACTTACTTTGCTTAAGTCTTTCCCTCGTTCAGTCCTTGCATGATTGCAAATTATGAATTCTCAAGTTCTATAAACTTCATGACACTCTCTTAAGTGTTAATAGTGCAATTAACAATATGAACTTATCACAAACAAACTGATCTGAACTGAAATTAACGATATATACATAACCATTTGTTCGAGGGTACAACAACTGAACACATTAAAGAGAATTACATCATTTGATCTGATCGCTTCTATCCCAAAAGTACTACCATAGATAATCATCTAGTCATTAAAACTAATCATTCATAACTTAGGCTAATCCTCCAAAAGCGGTGCTACATGAAACCCTTGTCTGATCGCTCTGGCTCTGCACACTACCATGGATCAAGAAATGCGGGCACGCACGACATCCCTAACCTGCTCCATCACAGAGGTGATGAGGTCTAAGATAGTTGCAAGTAGAGCTGGATCAATCTGACCCTCAAGATGGCCTCTAGCTGTAACACGGGTGGTAGCCTCAATCCTTTCCATGCTATGAGCTAATCCTGCCGGAAGTACCCCGCCCTCAATCTTGGTGCAGTAAGTCGATCCAACAGATCACTCCTAACATTACGGGCCTCAGACAGGCCACCCAAAGTCATATAATAATCGGCGATAAGAGAAGCCTGAGTGGTAGCATCTAGCAGTCCATGGGGTGCAGGTGGTGCAGACCCAGGAGATCCAAATGGATAACCAAGCACGGTATCAGGTGACAATGGTGCAGGAGATAAAGGTGGCATTTCCTCAGTAGGTTGGGCTCTGTACAGGGGAGGGAACAGGAATTGGTGGAACCTCATGGATGTCTTCAGGAACCTCTGGAAGAGGGTCTGATACTGGTATAATTGGTGTCGTGGAAGGCCCCACTCCTTCTGCCCTCATTAACCTTTGTGCCCTTGGTAACTCTTCATCCTCTAGTGCCACCCTCGCGGCCATTCTTGCTCTGGTAGTCGCCCTGACTACGGTCATCAATTCCTCAGCGGTCCTCTCTTCATTCTCGTCAGGATCCTCCACGAGATCCTCCTCAGCAACAATCCCTTCTGGGATAACATCCTCAACCGCAACATTCTCAATATGAATCTCATCCGGTCCCTCGTTAGGGTACTCTATCGGATTCACAATTTGATCTCCAACATGTAATAAAACATCCTCATGCTGATGCTCTTGAACCTCAGGGTTCGGTGCCCGCTGCCCTATACGAGAACGAACTATGTTACTATCATAATATTTATAAGGGTTCCCGTAAGGGTTTTAACTGTCAGTACTACGTTAGGTAGTCCGACTATGAACTTGGCAAGAGTTCTTATTATCTTAGTGAACTTATTATCTTAACGTCATCATCTCTGAGGTTTATAACGCTTGCTCTGATACCATTTCTGTAACACCCCCAAATCCGGGGTCGGGGATTCGGGTTGTCACGAGTTCCATTTCCCTTAATAACACCAATCTAATAACAATCAACTACTCTGTACTGTGACCCCACAATACACACACACCACGTTATAGTCTCAGAGATGAATACCAAAAAATAACACAAGTCTTTATTCCACATAATAAGCCATTACACCTCAAGAAGGTTCTGAATAAATTTACATTTCTTTGCCATTATTACAATTCATATTATACATAAGTCTGGTTCATCAATAGTTGAAAACCTAGCCTATTGGTAGCTCCTACCTCAGCTACGGCGGCATCAACGCTTCCAAAAACTGCGGAACATTTTCTAACCGCTTGCGAATTGGAAGCTTGGTCCTGTTCATCTTTTCTATCTGATGTTGTGTGATGAAAGAAGAAAGCAAGGGTGAGCAACAAGCCCACCAAAATAATATGTATAATGATTTACAATATATGAGCATTCTCATAGTACTCATGAAAGTCTTGGTCAAGAAGAAATGAACCAAGTTGATATCTTAACGCGACCAAGTCGCAAAATATTCAGTATATATGTATATATACTTTTCAAATCTTGGAAGTCCTCTTCCATGCATAATATACACAGAGTTCCAGTTTATAACTGTATAAAAATATCGTTGCAAGGTGATCTCATATATCTAACCTTGTCTCAACGTTTTTCTGAAAATCTTTGTCATGCATAAGATAATCATTTACTAGATATAAGTTTAAAAGATGAAGTTACAAGATACTCCAATATACTTATATCTTTTCCGAATACTACTTGAACTACCACCGTTCAAGTTATAATTAGTTCATCCCATAGATTAAGCTAAGACAAAACTTGTATAGAATCAATCTTTAAAATATCATCAAAATAAAATGAAGTTACGAGATACTTCATTTGAAAACATCATTTTGAAAACTGACCCTGCCAACACTCAACAATCGCCCAACCGTAGCCTTTCTATCGAAGTGCTCTGGGTAGTGTTGCAGAAATATCCAATTGGATGATGAACTCATTACGGGAGTTTGTCGCGCCAGGAAGACCACTTACGATGATCAGTCGCAGTAGTACAACCCCACCATTTTCTACATGTAGAGGAGAACCTGTCGGATTTACTTGTCAACCGAACACTGGACTCCTAAGGAATGACCGTCTTAGCGGAACTTCCAGGCCATTTGGGCCAATATAATAAGGCTGGGCCGGCGCCACTCGACCACTTACGCCACTCCTAGTTCAGATGAAATCCATGACTCTGAAACGTAAAGCTCGTCCCACCTTTCCCCAAGTAGAAACTTGTTGATACGGCTCCACCAAGAAGTCGTATCTAGTTGGAAAGGAAAACTCACCGATATTTCCCAGGCGATGCCTGTTAATGGATTAACTTGTTCCAAGAATTTTACTTCCCGAGTATTGGGTAAGTAATCAAAACTTTTATCAAAATAGCAACCTTGTTGCGAATATAAAACATACCACAGAGCCGGATCCCTCAGGTTTTGAGCGATATTTAAATCCCCTTCGAAAGGAGGATCTTAAATATAAAAATGAGTTTTGGGATCCGCTCTAACTTTTAAAATCATTTTGAAGACTCGCAAAACATTTTTAAGAATGTTTGGAGTGATGCTGATTTAATAAAATAAATCAGTCCCAAAATTAAAAATATCTGAATATTATTATTTAAATAATATTCCCATAAAGAATAATCTTTATAAAATAATTGAAGTAGAATTGAAAACTTATACTTGAAATGAATCTTAAATAACCAAGATACTTATACGAAAGTAATATCTTTATTTGAATAATCAAAAGTAAGTTTGATTATCGACACATTATTCTTAATAAAATAAAGAATATTTAGTAAATAATCGGAGTCATAAGTCCTCGAATGAATATTTTCAAAGAATATTCATTAAAAATAAACGGAGTCATAAGCCCTCGAATGAATATTCAAATAATATTCATTAATAAAATAAACGGAGTCATAAGCCCTCGAATGAATATTCAAGATAATATTCATTAATAAAATAACGGAGTCATAAGCCCTCGAATGAATATTCAAGATAATATTCATAATAATAAAGTTATCGAATAACCTTATTCGATTCATAGTTTTGAAAACTATTCATATATATATATATATATATATTATACTCGGGAGCTCGACTCCCGGTTTTAGAAAAAGTTCACCTTTGGGTCCCCTATACGGGTATATGCAAATTACGCTTATCTCTAGCATAGGTATTATCAACTGAATCAACAGATATATGTATCAAGAATACGAAACAGGCATGCATATATACCATATCACATGCTACAATATATCGCAAGAATTTGCTAAATAACCATTATGCATCTATCACAAGATAATGCATACAATGTATACATCACAAACAGTATAACGGATAGAAAACTTGCCTGAGTGCTCCCGGATAGACTTAAGCTTAGATGGGTCCGATAACCTATGAACAACAACATAAGTCGGAATTAAACCCCGGTCGCTTAAGAAACTAGACTTTAACCATTTAGAGTCCTAACGTTCGCTTTCGCGCTTACGATTCTCTTAAGTCGCTCGAGTACCCTCGGCTCCACCATTTTTAATAAATTAACCATTAGGTTTTAAGGCGATTCTTTCGCGAGTACCTTACCAACTGCCTAATCCACTTTACATAAATGTTTCATACCCAATTAGTCATTTAAGGTCCTTACCAAGGTTTCAAAGTAAGGCGAGGGGTAATGGTTCGGTCGCGAAACGCCGTTACTTAAACGGCCGTTTCTCCTAAACCGTACATCGGAATCAAACGAACTACATATCAAAACGAAGCTCGTAACATGAACTATCTAATCATGGCAATGGTCAAAACCTAGCAGTGAGTTCACGGGTCCTAATGTTAAGAACAAAAACAGCCTAAAGTAAATCGGACATTACGACGGCTATGTTTACGCGATTACCCAAATTTAAACCACTCCAAATCACCCACAATCAACCCACATCAAACCCAATCAAAACTCCATCCATATTCATCATAACAGCCCCAACAACTCACATTATCAATTTATACTATTCTTAACATGAATTTAAACTACACTTAAGTTCATTAATCAACAATCCAAGAATTACCACTCCAAAACTTCACAAAACTAACTAATCTCTACATTCACAACAAGCAAGCCCCATGAATTATAACAACAAAACTAAACCTAATTACTCAAATAAAGTTAGGGTTTGGAGGGGTTATACCTTCCTTGGAGAGTGGAGAATCAAGTGAATAGCTTGGAATCACCCTTAAAGTCCTTATCCAAGCTTAATCTAAACAAAACTTCAAGAACAAAAATTTTAGTTCTTGAAAAACACTATTCACCATCTTCTTCCAATTTTTAGGAAGAGATTGTGAATGATTTAGGAGCTCAAACTTATAGGATATCCATAACTAGCATAAGGACTTAGATAATTACCTTGTGATTTAACAATGCTTGGAACTTGATTTTTGATTTTTTCTTGAAAGAGAAAAAAGCCGAGAGCTTTGAAGAAAGGGAAATTTGTGTTTTTTTTAATTGTTTGGTTGGTTGATTTTTGATTTTTTGTTTTGTTTATTACCTTTTACCATGGTAATTTTGTGTGGTTCTAATTCAACCAACAACACACTTGCTTGGTCATGCTTATGTCACCATGTGATGTCACCCTCCCTCCTTTGTCCTCTTCTCATTGGTTTGATGACATCATCCCCACTCTCTTTGATTAGCTTTTAATTATTTGGCTAATGACCGCTGATCTGTTATACGGTTCGCTTAACTTTCGTTTATCGTTTGAGGGATCATACCCGGGATCTTATTACTTAGGGCCCTTAACCTTTCTCAATACATATATTCCTTTTATGATCCTCTATTAAATCCTTGAATTTAAATCCTTTTTATCTGTTACCTTATACTCAATTCTTTCGATATCTGGTGGATTTTCGGGAAAAATCAAAGGTTAAATTTGGATTCTGACGATCTTTACATACACTTATATCATAGAGTACTAATAAATCTCAGAATATCATAAAAGAACCCCTACATAGTGTGGCATGAAAAGTTTTCTTATTCAGCATATCAGCAAAACACTATTCATAAGGGTTTCAAAAATTCCAAAATTGGGGTTATTACAGTCTCCCCTCCTTAAAAGGATTCCGTCCCGGAATCAGATAGAAAATGAGTGGATACTTTCTTAGCATTGCACTTTCTAACTCTTAAATTTTCCCACATTGTGGTTCTACCATCAAACTCTGACTAGTTTGATAACCTTCTCCTAAGCATTTGTCCTTTTGATCTATAACCCTTCCTGGTTGCTCCATGTAGGTTACGTCTGGTTGCATGTCTATGCGCTCATATGCCCCTATTTATCTGGCATCCGAATTACACTTCCTTAACATTGATACGTGGAACACGTTATGAACTTGCTACAGGTTCGGGGGTAGGGCTAGCTCATATGCTAACTTCCCAATACGTCTTAATATATCCAAGGGTCCAACAATTCGTGGACTTACTTTCCTTTCTTTCCAACCTCATCAATCTTTTAAGGGATACTTTTAACATACAAGGTCCCTCCTTCCTATTCTTTGTCCTTTCATGTCAAATCAACATACTTTTATGTCCATCTTGGGCTACTACCAGGTCCTCTGATTAGATCTATATATTCTTGTCCTTTGGACCACTTGCTGGTCTAAGCATCTTGCGCTCTACAACTTCATCCTATCATAAGGGAGATCGACATTGTCTTCCCTCAAGGATCTTATGAGGCGATACCTCGATAACTGACAATACGATCGATTATTGTGAGAAAACTTAATCCGCGTTAAGTGATCATTCCAAATTCTTTCAAGTCTATTGCACAGACTCTTATGATAGTTTTTAGCATTAGAGCTTTGCTTCTCATACCCATTCTTTTCCAGTTCGTAATCGCCACTACCTTCCGTTCCTAATATTATACTGGTTACACCTTTGCTCGTTAGCATTCTATAACCTTTTAAGAATCGCGTCACCCTTAGTATCACGAACGC
Source organism: Apium graveolens (assembly GCF_009905375.1). Lineage (NCBI taxonomy): Eukaryota > Viridiplantae > Streptophyta > Magnoliopsida > Apiales > Apiaceae > Apium > Apium graveolens. The sequence goes on along the minus strand of NC_133654.1, from coordinate 25,029,231 downwards.
GTTAGAATCGGAATACCACCACACTTGGTACCACTTCCTCTCTAGCTGCCTCCATCTTCAAAGCTTGGTCCTTCATATAGAAGTAAAAGAATTTATTGAGAGATCACTATGATCATGAACACTTGTTACATTGCATAGTCAGTACAGAAAGTGGCCAGCCTTTAGTACTTGACAAGCAATTAAACATAGATGGTATCCTACTCGGCTTCTATCACACAGATAGATAGTCATTCGGCAATACCTCCCCTTCTGGAAGGGTTGTTCTTCTCAGTTTATCTGAAATGAAAAGAGAGAAAGAACGAATTGAAGAGAATTGTATATATGAAAAAAAATATACTGCCACAAATATCTGGCTTGGAACCTACCTCTGAACTATAGAGGTTCGTCATAGGAGAACAAACAATACGTATCTATATCAATAACCAGTATTATTGCATCGTATTTCACATGCTTGAATATTTTCGCTATTCCGTCCATCATTCTATGGACCCATGCTCTTCCTCGAGCTTATACACAATCACCTTTGAAACTCCCTCGATATCGAAAATCGAATCTGGGATCTCATTCTAGACATCATCGTTACTAGAATTCTATGCTTGCACTGCAACCTTCCTCGCATAGTTATACGACTCTCTACTGATAAGAAGGAATAAATATTCAATAGGTAAATAATCGACCTAGTTTATCTATCAAAGATAACTTATATGTCAACATGACCCGATTAGTGGTACTCAATCTCAACATCCATTCCAATACAACTCTCACGGTGTAATCAGCTCATTACTCGCAGAATCATTGCTGCATTACTATGGTCCACCACTGACCTACTGTCGTCATTCACTTTCCATGAAATCTTAATATCTAACCATACGGAGTCCATACATGTCGTATAGAATTCTTCTAAGGAGTTAACATAATCATCATTCATAATTCATGAAGAACACTCCAAATTCTGACGTACTTTTATGACATGAAGCAGATAAAATTGCAGAAGAGTTTCAATCAAAGCAATGATAGCAGGTTAATACCATTCTTAATCGTATGCCTTAATTAGAAGACTTAACTCAAAGGTTCGTCTAGTCCTTTTGAAACAAGATCCTGGCTTATCTCAAGATAGTTCCTTTTGAGATAGATAGCCCGCTCATGGCGATTACACGAATTAAACCTTTACCAACTACTATTACGGTTGGGTATTGCACAGTCATCATAAGGAATGTCAATCTTCCAAACCATAATACAACCATCACAGCTTTAACCATCATCACTGTATTCCTTTGGCACAAGAGCCTATAATTATCCTCTTACCTTTAAAGTATCGTCCACCTCTTTGGCTTTTCCTGATAGTAAAATTTCCTTACAGTCAATGTTATTTTAACCACCTCCAAATAAATTTTCTACCTCATTTCAATCACTGCTTATGTGAAGATGTTTTCCTTAAGATCTGATGAGAAAAAAAATATCACCATTTTTCCATAAGTTATTGCCTCAGTCTTTAGAGGTTAACCACTGTCACGACTGACTCTCAATCATATTTAGAACATCTTTTATCTTAGGTCCTAATTGCCCGGAACAATTTCGACTTTTACTGGTTCGATCCATACTTTCTCGTGGTTTAACACGTGCCGCATTTGGCATCATTATAATTACGTCATATTTCCTTTATCAATATTTCTATCTTGAGAATTTTGAATATTACCTTTCTCCTTGTAAAACCTCTAAGGTTATCCTTGAATCGTTCCTCCTGTATTCCCTAGATACAGGGCATATCTTCTTTACTGATACTAGAACCATTGTCTATGTACTTCTGAAAAATTTCTCTACTGATCTTTAAAGGTTGTTATTACCTTAATCCTTTCCAATTCATACTGTCAAAACTCATATTATCCCTATTAAGGGTGAAATGCCAACCTTTATGCATTCCCCTAGGATTCATTTTAAGTTACCGATGTTCTATCCTTAATTCCACCTTTAAAAAGGTACATGCATCCTTCCATGGATAATCAAGTCATATATCCCTGATAAGGGTGTCTTATTCAATCATTCCCACCTCGATAGTATATGCCTAATTTCACAATAACATCTGTATTCAAAATGAGGTCAATCAATATGGCATCCAATAGATAACAACGGTTATCCGCTTTTCTTGTCTAATTTGGTAATGATAACAAGGATGTTCTGGAAGATATTGGTCGTGTTCAACGTGAACTTCTTCTTAATAATCCCTTATTTACTTTTGTTGTTTATCTCAACAGTCATCTCAATATTGGGATATCTTTCATACCTGGCGTCTCCCTTTCGGGGTATCATGCCACCGGTCTTACACTTCATATTCTTGAAGGTCACTTCCTTCATCCAATTTTCCTAAATTCTTGTTATCCTGTCTCCTCAGTCCATCCGTGTTTACTTATTAATCCATCGATCTATCTCAAAGTTTCATCGAATACTCTCACTTCAAGGGAATTAACTATAAGTATCGCTTACGCCTTCAAGCCTTGAATTTATCTCATGATCAGTCACCATCGCGCTGATGATGACACACTTCTCTTATATTTATTGCAAGAGTTTCTTAGGGTTTCCCATACCTAACTCCCTTATCACTTCTCAACTTTATTTCCTTTACATCCCTTTATAATCCTTCCCTTTTCAGTCTTTTATTTTCATTTCTACTACAACCATTACATGAACCAACATAACATAAGCATTGATTTCAAACATCCCGTCATTCTGGATTCGTGCCCTCAGAACGAATCGTGATAACTTTTACAACTTAGGTTCATAATTCATCATACCCGTCCGCTTTTGTTCTGGCTCTAAAGCTTTTACACTACCTCCATAACCTTGGGAAGTACTTTCCCGAAAATAATTGTCTGAACTTTAATCAATTTATTATAACCTCTGGCTCCGTGCCTTTCTTGGCCTTTCACCAACGGGGGGTCTCTCTCTTAGGAGGGTAAGTGACAAAAATAGTCTTTTGTGCTTCATCATTCATTTAGAATCTCAAGTGATTCCTATTTTTCCTCTAGCCAGGCTCTCGCCTCTACTGGGTTCGCTTGTTCCTGGGAATTCTGAGAGCTTAGCGACTTAAAGGTCCTGAAAGAATTTCCCACCGCACTGTCTCCTCAGGGTGGTGGTTGGGGATAATAGTCTAAGTTCTTTTTAGACAGGTCCATGAATTGCCGTATAGGAGTACCGTCTCGGGTCTCCTTTCCTTACTTGACCTTCTATTTCCTTAGTATGAAATGTTTCATCCTTCTCCCATACTTGGAGTTATCTTTTAAATTTAAAATCTTCATCTTCCACTTCATTATATTCTGGGTTCCTTATATCTTAATTACGACCTCCCTGATTATCACATTCAAGGTTTTCCCCTAATCTTATTTCTTGTGGGGGCATAATACTTGGAAAAATTTTGAGAATCTCTGGATATTTTTCTTACTTACTTTGCTTAAGTCTTTCCCTCGTTCAGGCCTTGCATGATTGCAAATTATGAATTCTCAAGTTCTATAAACTTCATGACACTCTCTTAAGTGTTAATAGTGCAATTAACAATATGAACTTATCACAAACAAACTGATCTGAACTGAAATTAAAGGATATATACATAACCATTTGTTCGAGGGTACAACTACTGAACACATTAAAGAGAATTACATCATTTGATCTGATCGCTTCTATCCCAAAGTACTACCATAGATAATCAACTCATCATTAAATCTAATCATTCGTAACTTAGGCTAATCCTCCAAAAGCGGTGCTTCATGAAACCCTTGTCTGATCGCTCTGGCTCTGCACACTACCATGGATCAAGAAATGCGGGCACGCACGACATCCCTAACCTGCTCCATCACAGAGGTGATGAGGTCTAAGATAGTTACAAGTAGAGCTGGATCAATCTGACCCTCAAGATGGCCTCTAGCTGTAACACGGGTGGTAGCCTCAATCCTTTCCATGCTATGAGCTAATCCGGCCGGAAGTACCCCGCCCTCAATTCTTGGTGCAGTAAATCGATCCAACAGATCACTCCTAACATTACGGGCCTCAGACAGGCCACCCAAAGTCATATAATAATCGGCGATAAGAGAAGCCTGAGTGGTAGCGTCTAGCAGTCCATGGGGTGCAGGTGGTGCAGACCCAGGAGATCCAAATGGATAACCTAGCACGGTATCAGGTGACAATGGTGCAGGATATAAAGGTGGCATTTCCTCAGTAGGTGTTGGGCTCTGTATAGGGGAGGGAACGGGAATTGGTGGAACCTCATGGATGTCTTCAGGAACCTCTGGAAGAGGGTCTAATACTGGTATAATTGGTGTCGTGGAAGGCCCCACTCCTCCTGCCCTCACTAACCTTTGTGCCCTTGGTAACTCTTCATCCTCTAGTGCCACTCTCGCGGCCATTCTTGCTCTGGTAGTCGCCCTGACTACGGTCATCAATTCCTCAGCGGTCCTCTCTTCATTCTCGCCAGGATCCTCCATGAGATCCTCCTCAGCAACAATCCCTTCTGGGATAACATCCTCAACCGCAACATTCTCAATATGAATCTCATCCGGTCCCTCGTTAGGGTACTCTATCGGATTCACAATTTGATCTCCAACATGTAATAAAACATCCCCATGCTGATGCTCCTGAACCTCAGGGTTCGGTGCCCCGCTGCCCTATACGAGAACGAACTATGTTACTATCATAATATTTATAAGGGTTCCCGTAAGGGTTTTAACTGTCAGTACTACGTTAGGTAGTCCGACTATGAACTTGGAAAGAGTTCTTATTATCTTAGTGAACTTACTATCTTAACGTCACATCATCTCTGAGGTTCATAACGCTTCGCTCTGATACCATTTCTGTAACACCCCCAAATTCGGGGTCGGGGATTCGGGTTGTCACGAGTTCCATTTCCCTTAATAACACTCAATCTAAATAAACAATCAACTACTCTGTACTGTGACCCCACAATACACACACACGCCACACGTTATAGTCTCAGAGATGAATACCAAAAAAATAACACAAGTCACTTTATTCCACATAATAAGCCATTACACCTCAAGAAGGTTCTGAATAAATTTACATTTCTTTGCCATTATTACAATTGATATTATACACAAGTCTGGTTCATCAATAGTTGAAAACCTAGCCTATTGGTAGCTCCTACCTCAGCTACGGCGGCATCAACGCTTCCAAAAAACTGCGGAACATTTTCTAACCGCTTGCGAATTGGAAGCTTGGTCCTGTTCATCTTGTTTATCTGATATTGTGTGATGAAAGAAGAAAGCAAGGGTGAGCAACAAGCCCACCAAAATAATATGTATAATGATTTACAATATATGAGCATTCTCATAGTACTCATGAAAGTCTTGGTCAAGAAGAAATGAACCAAGTTGATATCTTAACGCGACTAAGTCGAAAAATATTCAGTATATATGTATATATACTTTTCAAAATCTTGGAAGTCCTCTTCCATGCATAATATACACAGAGTTCCAGTTTATAACTGTATAAAAATATCGTTGCAAGGTGATCTCATATATCTAACCTTGTCTCAACGTTTTTCTAAAAATCTTTGTCATGCATAAGATAATCATTTACTAGATATAAGTTTAAAAGATGAAGTTACAAGATACTACAATATACTTATATCTTTTCCGAATACTACTTGAACTACCACCGTTCAAGTTATAATTAGTTCATCCCATAGATTAAGCTACAAGACAAAACTTGTATAGAATCAATCTTTAAAATATCATCAAAATAAAATGAAGTTACGAGATACTTCATTTGATGTAAACATCATTTTGAAAACTCGACCCTGCCAACACTCAACAATCGCCCAATCGTAGCCTTTCTATCGAAGTGCTCTGGATAGTGTTGCAGAAATATCCAATTGGATGATGAACTCATTACGGGAGTTTGTCACGCCAGGAAGACCACTTACGATGATCAGTCGCAGTAGTACAAACCCGCCATTTTCTACATGTAGAGGAGAACCTGTCGGATTTACTTGTCAACCGAACACTGGACTCCTAAGGAATGTACCGTCTTGCGGAACTTCCAGGCCATTTGGGCCAATATAATAAGGCTGGGCCGGCGCCACTCGACCACTTACGCCACTCCTAGTTCAGATGAAATCCATGACTCTGAAACGTAAAGCTCGTCCTCACCTTCCCCAAGTAGAAACTTGTTGATACGGCTCCACCAAGAAGTCGTATCTAGTTGTAAAGGAAAATTCACCGATATTTCCCAGGCGATGCCTGTTAATGGATTAACTTGTTCCAAGAATTTTACTTCCCGAGTATTGGGTAAGTAATCAAAACTCTTTTATCAAAATAGCAACCTTGTTGCGAATATAAAACATACCACAGAGCCGGATCCCTCAGGTTTTGTGCGAATATTTAAATCCCCTTCGAAAGGAGGATCTTAAATATAAAAATGAGTTTTGGGATCCGCTCTAACTTTTAAAATCATTTTGAAGACTCGCAAAACATTTTTAAGAATGTTTGGAGTAATGCTGATTTAATAAAATAAATCAGTCCCAATACATTATAAAATATCTGAATATTATTATTTAAATAATATTCCCATAAAGAATAGTCTTTATAAAAATAATTGAAGTAGAAATTGCAAAACTTATAGTTGAAATGAATCTTAAATAATCAAAGATGTACTTATACGAAAGTAATATCTTTATTTGAATAATCAAAAGTAAGTTTAATTATCGACACATTATTCTATAATAAAATAAAGAATATTATTTAGTAAATAATCGGAGTCATAAGCCCTCGAATGAATATTCAAAATAATATTCATTAATAAAATAAACGGAGTCATAAGGCCTCGAATGAATATTCAAAATAATATTCATTAATAAAATAAACGGAGTCATAAGCCCTCGAATGAATATTCAAGATAATATTCATTAATAAAATAAACGGAGTCATAAGCCCTCGAATGAATATTCAAGATAATATTCAATAATAAAATAAAGTTATCGAATAAATCTTATTCGATTCATAGTTTTGAAAACTATTCATATATATATATATATATGTTATACTCGGGAGCCTCGACTCCCGGTTTTAGAAAAAGTTCACCTTTGGGTCCCCTATACTAAGGGTATATGCAAATTACCGCTTATCTCTAGCATAGGTATTATCAACTGAATCAACAGATATATGAATCAAGAATACGAAACAGGCATGCATATATACCATACCACATGCTACAATATATCGCAAGAATTTGCTAAATAACCATTATGCATCTATCACAAGATAATGCATGAACAAATGTATACATCACAACAACAGTATAACGGATAGAAAACTTGCCTGAGTGATCCCGGATAGACTTAAGCTTAGATGGGTCCGATAACCTATGAACAACAACATAAGTCGGAATTAAACCCCGGTCGCTTAAGAAACTAGACTTTAACCATTTAGAGTCCTAACGTTCGCTTTCGAGCTTACCGATTCTCTTAAGTCGCTCGAGTACCCTCAGCTCCACCATTTTTAATAAATTAACCATTGTGAGTTTTAAGGCGATTCTTTCGCGAGTACCTTACCAACTGCCTAATCCACTTTACATAAATGTTTCATACCCCAATTAGTCATTTAAGGTCCTTATCCAAGGTTTCAAAGTAAGGCGAGGGGTAATGGTTCGGTCGCGAAACGCCGTTACTTGAAACGGCCGTTTCTCCTAAACCGTACATCGAAATCAAACGAACTACATATCAAAACGAAGCTTGTAACATGAACTATCTAATCATGGAAATTGTCAACACCTAGCAGTGAGTTCACGGGTCCTAATGTTAAGAACAAAAACAGCCTAAAGTAAATCGGACATTACGACGGCTATGTTTACGCGATTACCCAAATTTAAACCACTCCAAATCACCTCACAATCAACCCACAATCACAACCCAATCAAAACTCCATCCATAATTCATCATAACAGCCCCAACAACTCCACATTATCAATTTATACTATTCTTTAACATGAATTTAAACTACACTTAAGTTCATTAATCAACAATCCAAGAATTACCACTCCAAAACTTCACAAAACTAACTAATCTCTACATTCACAACAAGCAAGCCTCCCATGAATTATAATCAACAAAACTAAACCTAATTACTCAAATAAAGTTAGGGTTTGGAGGGGTTATACCTTCCTTGGAGAGTGGAGAATCAAGTGAATAGCTTGGAATCACCCTTAAAGTCCTTATCCAAGCTTAATCTAAACAAAACTTTAAGAACAAAAATTTTAGTTCTTGAAAAACACTATTCACCATCGTCTTCCATAATTTTTAGGAAGAGATTGTGAATGATTTAGGAGCTCAAACTTATAGGATATCCATAACTAAGCATAAGGGACCTTGGATAATTACCTTGTGATTTAACAATGCTTGGAACTTGATTTTTGAAAATTCTTTTCTTGAAATGAGAAAAAAGCCGAGAGCTTTTCTTTGAAGAAAGGGAAGAGCTTTTGTGTTTTGTTTTAATTTGTCTTGGTTGGTTGATTTTTGATTTATTTTGTTTTGTTTCATTACCTTTTTACCATGGTAATTTTTGTGTGGTTCTAATTCAACCAACAACACACTTGCTTGGTCATGCTTATGTCACCATGTGATATCACCCTCCCTCCTTTGTCCTCTTCTCATTGGTTTGATGACATCATCCCCGCTAATCTCTTTGATTAGCTTTTAATTATTTGGCTAATGACCGCTGATCTGTTATACGGTTCTCTTAACTTTCGTTTATCGTTTGAGGGATCATACCCGGGATCTTATTACTTAGGGCCCCTTAACCTTTCTCAATACATTATATTTCTTTTATGATCCTCTATTAAAATCCTTGAATTTAAATCTTTTTTATCCTGTTACCTTATACTCAATTCTTTCGATATCTGGTGGATTTTCGGGAAAAATCAAAAGGTTCAAATTCGGATTCTGACGATCTTTACATACACTTATATATCATATAGAGTGCTAATAAAATCTCAGATTATCCATAAAAGAAACCCTACATAGTGTGGCATGAAAAGTTTTCTTATTCAGCAATATCAGCAAAAACACTATTCATAAGGGTTACAAAAAGTTCAAAATTTTGGGGTTATTACAGTCTCCCCTCCTTAAAAGGATTCCGTCCCGGAATCAGATAGAAAATGAGTAGGGATACTTTCTTAGCATTGCACTTTCTAACTCTTACGTAATTTTCCCTCATTGTGGTTCTACCATCAAACTCTAACTAGTTTGATAACCCTTCTCCTAACCACTTGTTCCTTTTCAATCTATAACCCTTCCTGGTTGCTCCATGTAGGTTACGTCTGGTTGCATGTTTATGCACTCATATGCCCCTATTTATCTGGCATCCGAATTATACTTCCTTAACATTGATACGTGGAACACGTTATGAACTTGCTACAGGTTCGGGGGTAGGGCTAGCTCATATGCTAACTTCCCAATACGTCTTAATATATCCAAGGGTCCAACAATTCGTGGACTTAAACTTTCCTTTCTTTCCAACCCTCATCAATTCTTTTTAAGGGAATACTTTTAACAATACAAGGTTCCCTCCTTCATACTCTTTGTCCTTTCATTGTCAAATCAACATACTTTTTATGTCCATCTTGGGCTACTCCCAGCCGTCCGCTGATTAGATCTAATATATTCTTGGTCCTTTGGACCACTGCTGGTCCGAGCATCTTGCACTCTACAACTTCATCCTATCATAAGGGAGATCGACATTGTCTTCCCTCAAGGATCTTATGAGGCGATACCTCGATACTGACATACGATCGATTATCGTGAGAAAACTTAATTCGCGTTAAGTGATCATTCCAAATTCTTTCAAGTCTATTGCACAGACTCTTATTATAGCTTTTAGCATTAGAGCTTTTGCTTCTCAATACCCATTCTTTTCCAGTTCGTAATCGCTACTACCTTCCGTTCCTAATATTATACTGGTTACACCTTTGCTCGTTAGCATTCTATAACCTTTTAATAATCGCGTCAGCCTTAGTATCACGAACGCGTTAGAATCGGAATACCACCACACTTGGTACCACTTCCTCTCTAGCTGCCTCCATCTTCGAAAGCTTGGTCCTTCATATAGAAGTCAAAGAATTTATTGAGAGATCACTATGATCATGAACACTTGTTACATTGCATAGTCAGTACAGAAGGTGGCCAGCCTTTAGTACTTGACAAGCAATTAAACAATAGATGGTATCCTACTCGACTTCTATCACACAGATAGATAGTCATTCGGCAATACCTCCCCTTCTGGAAGGGTTGTTCTTCTCAGTTTATCTGAAATGAAAAGAAGAGAAAAGAACGAATTGAAGAGAATTATATATATGAAAAAAAAATTATACTGCCATAAAATATCTGGCTTAGAACCTACCTCTGAACTATAGAGGTTTGTCATAGGAGAACAAAACATACGTATCTATATCAATAACCAGTATTATTGCATCGTATTTCACATGCTTGAATATTTTCGCTATTCTGTCCATCATTCTATGGACCCATGCTCTTCCTCGAGCTTATACACAATCACCTTTGAAACTCCCTCGATATCGAAAATCGAATCTGGGATCTCATTCTAGACATCATCGTTACTAGAATTCTATGCTTGCACTGCAACCTTCCTCGCATAGTTATACGACTCTCTACTGATAAGAAGGAATAAATATTCAATAGGTAAATAATCGACCTAGTTTTTCTATCAAAGATAACTTATATGTCAACATGACCCGATTAGTGGTACTCAATCTCAACATCCATTCCAATACAACTCTCACGGTTGTAATCAGCTCATTACTCGCAGAATCATTGCTGCATTACTATGGTCCACCACTGACCTACTGTCGTCATTCACTTTCCATGAAATCTTAATATCTAACCATACGGAGTCCATACATGTCGTATAGAATTCTTCTAAGGAGTTAACATAATCACCATTCATAATTCATGAAGAACACTCCAAATTATGACGTACTTTCATGACATGAAGCAGATAAAATTGCAGAAGAGTTTCAATCAAAGCAATGATAGCAGGTTAATACCATTCTTAATCGTATGCCTTAATTAGAAGACTTAACTTAAAGGTTCGTCTAGTCCTTTTTGAAACATGGTCCTGGATTATCTCAAGATAGTTCCTTTTGAGATAGATAGCCCGCTCATGGCGATTACACGAATTAAACCTTTACCAACTACTATTACGGTTGGGTATTGCACAGTCATCAGAAGGAATGTCAATCTTCCAAACCATAATACAACCATCACAGCTTTAACCATCATCACTGTATTCCTTTGGCACAAGAGCCTATAATTATCCTCTTACCTTTAAAGTATCGGCCACCTCTTTGGCTTTTCCTGATAGTAAAATTTCCTTATAGTCAATGTTATTTTAACCACCTCCAAATAAATTTTCTACCTCATTTCAATCACTGCTTATGTGAAGATGTTTTCCTTAAGATCTGATGAGAAAAAAAAATATCACCATTTTTTCCATAAGTTATTGCCTCAGTCTTTAGAGGTTAACCACTGTCACGACTGACTCTCAATCATACTTAGAACATCTTTTATCTTAGGTCCTAATTGCCCGGAACAATTTTGACTTTTACTGGTTCGATCCATACTTTCTCGTGGTTTAACACGTGCCGCATTTGGCATCATTATAATTACGTCATATTTTCTTTATCAATATTTCTATTCTTGAGAATTTTGAATATTACCTTTCTCCTTGTAAAACCCCTAAGGTTATCCTTGAATCGTTCCTCCTGTATTCCCTAGATACAGGGCATATCTTCTTTACTGATACTAGAACCATTGTCTATGTACTTCTGAAAAATTTCTCTACCGATCTTTAAAGGTTGTTATTACCTTAATCCTTTCCAATTCATACTGTCAAAACTCATACTAGCCCTATTAAGGGTGAAATGCCAACCTTTATGCATTCCCCTAGGATTCATTTTAAGTTACCGATGTTATATCCTTAATTCCACCTTTAAAAAGGTACATGCATCCTTCCATGGATAATCAAGTCATATATCCCTGATAAGGGTGTCTTATTCAATCATTCCCACCTCGATAGTATATGCCTAATTTCACAATAATATCTGTATTCAAAATGAGGTCAATCAATATGGCCTCCATTAGATAACAACGGTTATCCGCTTTTCTTGTCTAATTTGGTAACGATAACAAGGATGTTCTGGAAGATATTGGTCATGTTCAACGTGAACTTCTTCTTAATAATTCCTTATTTACTTTTGTTATTTATCTCAACAGTCATCTCAATGTTGGGATATCTTTCATACCTGGCGTCTCCCTTTCGGGGTATCATGCCACCGGTCTTACACTTCACATTCTTGAAGGTCACTTCCTTCATCCAATTTTCCTAAATTCTTGTTATCCTGTCTCCTCAGTCCATCCGTGTTTACTTATTAATCCATCGATCTATCTCAAAGTTTCATCGAATACTCTCACTTCAAGGGAATTAACTATAAGTATCGCTTACGCCTTCAAGCCTTGAATTTATCTCATGATCAGTCATCATCGCGCTGATGATGACACACTTCTCTTATATTTATTGCAAGGGTTTCTTAGGGTTTCCCATATCTAACTCCCTTATCACTTCTCAACTTTATTTCCTTTATATCCCTTTATAATCCTTCCATTTTCAGTCTTTTATTTTCATTTCTATTACAACCATTACATGAACCAACACAACATAAGCATTGATTTCAAACATTCCGTCATTCTGGATTCGTGCCCTCAGAACGAATCGTGACAACTTTTACAACTTAGGTTCATAATTCATCATACCCGTCCGCTTTTGTTCTGGCTCTAAAGCTTTTACACTACCTCCATAACCTTGGGAAGTACTTTCCCGAAAACTATTGTCTGAAATTTAATCAATTTATTATAACCTCTGGCTCCGTGCCTTTCTTGGCCTTTCACAAACGGGGGGTCTCTCTCTTAGGAGGGTAAGTGGCAAAAACAGTCTTTTGTGCTTCATCATTCATTTAGAATCTCAAGTGATTCCTATTTTTCCTCTAGCCAGGCTCTCGCCTCTACTGGGTTTGCTTGTTCCTGGGAATTCTGAGAGCTTAGCGACTTAAAGGTCCTGAAAGAATTTCCCACCGCACTGTCTCCTCAGGGTGGTGGTTGGGGATAATAGTCTAAGTTCTTTTTAGACAGGTCCATGAATTGCCGTATAGGAGTACCGTCTCGGGTCTCCTTTCCTTACTTGACCTTCTGTTTCCTTAGTATGAAATGTTTCATCCTTCTCCCATACTTGGAGTTATCTTTTAAATTTAAAATCTTCATCTTCCACTTCATTATATTCTGGGTTCCTTATATCTTAATTACGACCTCCCTGATTATCACATTCAAGGTTTTCCCCTAATCTTATTTCTTGTGGGGGCATAATACTTGGAAAAATTTTGAGAATCTCTGGATATTTGTCTTACTTACTTTGCTTAAGTCTTTCCCTCGTTCAGTCCTTGCATGATTGCAAATTATGAATTCTCAAGTTCTATAAACTTTATGACACTCTCTTAAGTGTTAATAGTGCAATTAACAATATGAACTTATCACAAACAAACTGATCTGAACTGAAATAAACGGATATATACATAACCATTTGTTCGAGGGTACAATTACTGAACACATTAAAGAGAATTACATCATTTGATCTGATCCCTTCTATCCCAAAGTACTACCATAGATAATCATCTCGTCATTAAAACTAATCATTCATAACTTAGGCTAATCCTCCAAAAGCGGTGCTTCATGAAACCCTTGTCTGATCGCTCTGGCTCTGCACACTATCATGGATCAAGAAATTTGGGCACGCACGACATCCCTAACCTGCTCCATCGTAGAGGTGATGAGGTCTAAGATAGTTGCAAGTAGAGCTGGATCAATCTGACCCTCAAGATAGCCTCTAGCTGTAACACGGATGGTAGCCTCAATCCTTTCCATGCTATGAGCTAATCCGGCCGGAAGTACCCCGCCCTCAATTCTTGGTGCAGTAAGTCGATCCAACAGATCACTCCTAACATTACGGGCCTCAGACAGGCCACCCAAAGTTATATAATAATCGGCGATAAGAGAAGCCTGAGTGGTAGCGTCTAGCAGTCCATGGGGTGCAGCTGGTGCAGACCCAGGAGATCCAAATGGATAACCTAGCACGGTATCAGGTGACAATGGTGCAGGAGATAAAGGTGGAATTTCTTCAGTAGGTGCTGGGCTCTGTACAGGGGAGGGAACAGGAATTGGTGGAACCTCATGGATGTCTTCAGGAACCTCTAGAAGAGGGTTTGATACTGGTATAATTGGTGTCGTGGAAGGCCCCACTCCTCCTGCCCTCACTAACCTTTGTGCCCTTGGTAACTCTTCATCCTCTAGTGCCACTCTCGCGGACATTCTTTCTCTGGTAGTCGCCCTGACTACGGTCATCAATTCCTCAGCGGTCCTCTCTTCATTCTCGCCAGGATCCTCCATGAGATCCTCCTCAGCAACAATCCCTTCTGGGATAACATCCTCAACCGCAACATTCTCAATATGAATCTCATCCGGTCCCTCGTTAGGGTACTCTATCGGATTCACAATTTGATCTCCAACATGTAATAAAACATCCTCATACTGATGCTCCTGAACCTCAGGGTTCGGTGCCCCGCTGCCCTATACGAGAACGAACTATGTTACTATCATAATATTTATAAGGGTTCCCGTAAGGGTTTTAACTGTCAGTACTACGTTAGGTAGTCCGACTATGAACTTGGAAAGAGTTCTTATTATCTTAGTGAACTTACTATCTTAACGTCACATCATCTCTGAGGTTTATAACGCTTCACTCTGATACCATTTCTGTAACACCCCCAAATCTGGGGTCGGGGATTCGGGTTGTCACGAGTTCCATTTCCCTTAATAACACCCAATCTAAATAAACAATCAACTACTCCGTACTGTGACCCCACAATACACACACACGCCACACGTTATAGTCTCAGAGATGAATACCAAAAAAATAACACAAGTCACTTTATTCCACATAATAAGCCATTACACCTCAAGAAGGTTCTGAATAAATTTACATTTCTTTGCCATTATTACAATTGATATTATACATAAGTCTGGTTCATCAATAGTTGAAAACCTAGCCTATTGGTAGCTCCTACCTCAGCTACGGCGGCATCAACGCTTCCAGAAAACTGCGGAACATTTTCTAACCGCTTGCTAATTGGAAGCTTGGTCCTGTTCATCTTGTCTAACTGATGTTGTGTGATGAAAGAAGAAAGCAAGGGTGAGCAACAAGCCCACCAAAATAATATGTATAATGATTTACAATATATGAGCATTCTCATAGTACTCATGAAAGTCTTGGTCAAGAAGAAATGAACCAAGTTGATATCTTAACGCGACCAAGTTGCAAAATATTCAGTATATATGTATATATACTTTTCAAAATCTTGGAAGTCCTCTTCCATGCATAATATACACAGAGTTCCAGTTTATAACTGTATAAAAATATCGTTGTAAGGTGATCTCATATATCTAACCTTGTCTCAACGTTTTTCTGAAAATCTTTGTCATGCATAAGATAATCATTTACTAGATATAAGTTTAAAAGATGAAGCTACAAGATACTCCAATATACTTATATCTTTTCCGAATACTACTTGAACTACCACCGTTCAAGTTATAATTAGTTCATCCCATAGATTAAGCTACAAGACAAAACTTGTATAGAATCAATCTTTAAAATATCATCAAAATAAAATGAAGTTACGAGATACTTCATTTGATGCAAACATCATTTTGAAAACTCGACCCTGCCAACACTCAACAATCGCCCAATCGTAGCCTTTCTATCGAAGTGCTCTGGATAGTGTTGCAGAAATATCCAATTGGATGATGAACTCATTACGGGAGTTTGTCACGCCAGGAAGACCACTTACGATGATCAGTCGCAGTAGTACAACCCCGCCATTTTCTACATGTAGAGGAGAACCTGTCGGATTTACTTGTCAACCGAACACTGGACTCCTAAGGAATGTACCGTCTTGCGGAACTTCCAGGCCATTTGGGCCAATATAATAAGGCTGGGCCGGCGCCACTCGACCACTTACGCCACTCCTAGATCAGATGAAATCCATGACTCTGAAATGTAAAGCTCGTCCTCACCTTCCCCAAGTAGAAACTTATTGATACGGCTCCACCAAGAAGTCGTATCTAGTTGTAAAGGAAAACTCACCGATATTTCCCAGGCGATGCCTGTTAATGGATTAACTTGTTCCAAGAATTTTACTTCCCGAGTATTGGGTAAGTAATCAAAACTCTTTTATCAAAATAGCAACCTTGTTGCGAATATAAAACATACCACAGAGCCGGATCCCTCAGGTTTTGTGCGAATATTTAAATCCCCTTCGAAAGGAGGATCTTAAATATAAAAATGAGTTTTGGGATCCGCTCTAACTTTTAAAATCATTTTGAAGACTCGCAAAACATTTTTAAGAATGTTCGGAGTAATGCTGATTTAATAAAATAAATCAGTCCCAATACATTAGAAAATATCTGAATATTATTATTTAAATAATATTCCCATAAAGAATAGTCTTTATAAAAATAATTGAAGTAGAAATTGCAAAACTTATACTTGAAATGAATCTTAAATAATCAAAGATGTACTTATACGAAAGTAATATCTTTATTTGAATAATCAAAAGTAAGTTTAATTATCGACACATTATTCTATAATAAAATAAAGAATATTATTTAGTAAATAATCGGAGTCATAAGCCCTCGAATGAATATTCAAATTCATTAATAAAATAAACGGAGTCATAAGGCCTCGAATGAATATTCAAAATAATATTCATTAATAAAATAAACGGAGTCATAAGCCCTCGAATGAATATTCAAGATAATATTCATTAATAAAATAAACGGAGTCATAAGCCCTCGAATGAATATTCAAGATAATATTCAATAATAAAATAAAGTTATCGAATAAATCTTATTCGATTCATAGTTTTGAAAACTATTCATATATATATATATATATGTTATACTCGGGAGCCTCGACTCCCGGTTTTAGAAAAAGTTCACCTTTGGGTCCCCTATACTAAGGGTATATGCAAATTACCGCTTATCTCTAGCATAGGTATTATCAACTGAATCAACAGATATATGAATCAAGAATACGAAACAGGCATGCATATATACCATACCACATGCTACAATATATCGCAAGAATTTGCTAAATAACCATTATGCATCTATCACAAGATAATGCATGAACAAATGTATACATCACAACAACAGTATAACGGATAGAAAACTTGCCTGAGTGCTCCCGGATAGACTTAAGCTTAGATGGGTCCGATAACCTATGAACAACAACATAAGTCGGAATTAAAACCCCGTCGCTTAAGAAACTATACTTTAACCATTTAGAGTCCTAACGTTCGCTTTCGCGCTTACCGATTCTCTTAAGTCGCTCGAGTACCCTCAGCTCCACCATTTTTAATAAATTAACCATTGTGAGTTTTAAGGCGATTCTTTCGCGAGTACCTTACCAACTGCCTAATCCACTTTACATAAATGTTTCATACCCCAATTAGTCATTTAAGGTCCTTAACCAAGGTTTCAAAGTAAGGCGAGGGGTAATGGTTCGGTCGCGAAACGCCGTTACTTAAAACGGCCGTTTCTCCTAAACCGTACATCGAAATCAAACGAACTACATATCAAAACGAAGCTCGTAACATGAACTATCTAATCATGGCAATGGTCAACACCTAGCAGTGAGTTCACGGGTCCTAATGTTAAGAACAAAAACAGCCTAAAGTAAATCATACATTACGACGGCTATGTTTACGCGATTACTGTAAGTCATATGTCATAGCCTATTTGTATAATCGAGGATTCAACTCAACTCAAATAAGAATGTAATAAGTAAATAGTGGATCGACCGTCAGAGATCTCGCAAAGTAACATCTGTCAGAGGATTCAGAAACAAGGTTCATCTACAGACTTGAGGAGTTAATTCACTAGAAGAAGTTCAAGAAATTGATCAAGCCTCAGTGATGCAAATCAAGATTGTGGATTTAATCAAGTGACAGAGATCTCGTCAGAGTATCAATTAATTACAAGGATTTAATCTGAAGAAAATCAAAGTATAAAAGTCAAGACATGAAGAAACGTCACGGAAGTTAGTCACTCATGAACCAGACAGTACATCGAGTGTCAACGTTGAAGTGGTGGAATTGATTCATATATTTCAGTGATTTTCAGAAGAATGGATGCTGCTCAAGATTAGTATTAATTCTCTATTAATTAATTAAGTCATATAATTTAATTAAGATAATAAATTATATCTGCAAAGATTAATTTATTTTATTAATTGAATTAATTGATTAATTAATTCAGAATTAATATTAAGGTTTTTCAGAATTTTTAATTGGTTAAAATCTGTTTTAATTCCAAAAAGACAACTGGTTGTATTAGTATGACAATCGGTATGACAATCAATAGTCATACCGAAAGTCATGCTAATTCAGTTGATTGTCTTACCAGAATTATTATTAGATTAAAATCACTTATTAATTCAGCAAAAACAATCTGTTTGAACTACTATGACAATCGGTATGACAATTGATTGTCATACCGAAAGTCTTGCTAGTTCACTCTGATTGTCTTGCTAGCTCTAAAGATAGTCCTACCGATTGTCTTACTGAGCCAAAAGATTGTCATACCAGCTCTATTTTCATTCGGCTGAATTGATTAAAAGAAGCAGAAGCATTCATTCACAATATCCAACACATAACAAAAAAACAAGAACACAAAAAGCAAAAGCAGCCACCTCTGAAACATTCCATTTTTCATCTGCTTAATTCAAGATCACATTTCTAGTTTGTAAAGTTAAATCCAAACCACTAGAATTCTTTATCTTGTTCTTGTGTAACAATCTAGCGGATCAAAATCCCTAGAACTTAATCTCAAATTGCGTTTAGCATTTTATTCTAATTATTACAAAAATAGAAAAAGTTCATGTCGAATTTATTCTAGATTTGTGATAATTAATTTGAGATTAATTCCTTGTAATCGATACAGTTGTTGTAACACCTTTCAAGTTTAATAATATTTTTATTTAACTTAAATTTTGTTTCACATTTTTTATTCCGCATTTATTCGATTATTCGGTACTGTTTGTATTCACCCCCCCCCCCCTCTACAAACTCATTGGGACCTAACAATTACCCAAATTTAAACCACTCCAAATCACCTCACAATCAACCCACAATCACAACCCAATCAAAACTCCATCCATACTTCATCATAACAGCCCCAACAACTCCACATTATCAATTTATACTATTCTTAAACATTAATTTAAACTACACATAAGTTCATTAATCAACAATCCAAGAATTACCACTCCAAAACTTCACAAAACTAACTAATCTCTACATTCACAACAAGCAAGCCTCCCATGAATTATAATCAACAAAACTAAACCTAATTACTCAAATAAAGTTAGGGTTTGGAGGGGTTATACCTTCCTTGGAGAGTGGAGAATCAAGTGAATAGCTTGGAATCACCCTTAAAGTCCTTATCCAAGCTTAATCTAAACAAAACTTTAAGAACAAAAATTTTAGTTCTTGAAAAACACTATTCACCATCGTCTTCCATAATTTTTAGGAAGAGATTGTGAATGATTTAGGAGCTCAAACTTATAGGATATCCATAACTAAGCATAAGGGACCTTGGATAATTACCTTGTGATTTAACAATGCTTGGAACTTGATTTTTGAAAATTCTTTTCTTGAAATGAGAAAAAAGCCGAGAGCTTTTCTTTGAAGAAAGGGAAGAGCTTTTGTGTTTTGTTTTAATTTGTCTTGGTTGGTTGATTTTTGATTTATTTTGTTTTGTTTCATTACCTTTTTACCATGGTAATTTTTGTGTGGTTCTAATTCAACCAACAACACACTTGCTTGGTCATGCTTATGTCACCATGTGATGTCACCCTCCCTCCTTTGTCCTCTTCTCATTGGTTTGATGACATCATCCCCGCTAATCTCTTTGATTAGCTTTTAATTATTTGGCTAATGACCGCTGATCTGTTATACGGTTCTCTTAACTTTCGTTTATCGTTTGAGGGATCATACCCGGGATCTTATTACTTAGGTCCCCTTAACCTTTCTCAATACATTATATTCCTTTTATGATCCTCTATTAAAATCCTTGAATTTAAATCCTTTTTATCCTGTTACCTTATACTCAATTCTTTCGATATCTGGTGGATTTTCGGGAAAAATCAAAAGGTTCAAATTTGGATTCTGACGATCTTTACATACACTTATATATCATATAGAGTGCTAATAAAATCTCAGAATATCCATAAAAGAACCCCTACATAGTGTGGCATGAAAAGTTTTCTTATTCAGCAATATCAGCAAAAACACTATTCATAAGGGTTACAAAAAGTTCAAAATTTTGGGGTTATTACAACATACAAAATCACATACATAACAATCATGGAATATTGTATACATGTTATCATCATAAAACCAGTAAACACATAAACGAATTAAACACCTTTCTCAAGTAGCTCTGATGCCATTATTGGGTTTCGAGCACATAAACGCAACGGAAACAGTAATTAAAAACGTAAAAAATCAGAATTTTTGAAACCCACCGCAGGATCCATGCGAAAAATATATATTTAATTCATAGATCAGATTGTTTACCTTAAGAAGCTTTATTAATTGGTTGACTAATGGAGATCCAAAGCTTGCAATCACCACGCATCCCGCTCTCGCGATCTACGCTCTATTGGTATCTACACGAATGCTTGAACTCAAGGATTGGATGTGTACTAGCACAAACCAGTTTCTTCTTGCTCCCTCCATCTTCTCTCTTGGTGGCTAGGGTTTTAGTAAAAGTCTTGCACAATGAAAAATTAGCCACACATGAGATATTATATAGAGAGTAGAAAAATAAATTATAACTCTTAATAATTAGGAGTTATTATTAATTTGAAATTCCTATTTGTATTATAATTAAGTCTCACTTAATTATTTAACAAATAAATTTCATAATTAATATTAGTAAATTTGAATATCATTATTTATCTAATTAATTAAGTCAAACTTAATTAATATTATAAATAATTCAAATTACTTTAATTTAATTTAAATCCAATTTAAATTAAATAATCCTTCAAGCATTCTTTGTGTATGACCCTATAGGTTATTATTACATTGGCAACGAATTTTAAATCTAATTTAAAATCGTAAATAATGAGCGACATCTAGTAATACATCATTGCTTCCCAAGTAATAATAATTAAATCGGTGATCGATTAAACCTTTCGTGAATAATGTACAATATAACATAATCCCTTTAACCACATATTATAGATTAAACTAGAGGCATGTAATGTGTCATCCTCATCAATGTTTAATCCAGGTTTCCTTGATCAATAAGTAGACTATCATATCAAATCAACATTTGAGCGTGGCCACGCATTTCGTAGTCTAGCTCACACAAGAGGCCAATAATATCACTCCTAAAATAGGAGGGTTAAATCTCATCTAGATCATTCATATTTCTCATACGATTCATAATATACCCAATGTCCACTTTTATCATTACCCGGTCAAGGATAACTTTTAATGGAATCAATGTATATTAATTCTCGTATAGAAATATAATGACTTCAAGTCTAAGGACCATTACATCATTATCACTATAAGAATTACTTACAACACAACAGACATGTAGAATCTCACATCGGGTATGTCCAGCACCATGTACATATACATCTGCCTGTGTCTTTGACTTTAGTATCACTATCTATACCTATGATCAATGAGATTTGATCATCAGTCAACAAAACAAACTAGTCTTAATGCATTATTATTGTCTCTTAATAATAATACTCGACTAGGGACCTTTAGGAATATTGATACTATTCTCATAATCTCATTTCTAAGTCACGTACTTAGAGATATAGAATTGCATATCATATTTCAAGGACATTTATTAATCTAACATTTATATCGCAGTAAATTAAGAATTAATAAATTATAAAGAGAATAATCGATAGAACATAAACATTAATAATCCTAATGTCTTAAACTAAAACATCATAGTGTTGTCTCTAGGGCAAAACACTAACAGTTAGAGTGGGAGACCTAAGGAGGATCTTAGACCAAATGGAGCGGGAGAAGAGGAAAACCCCGGCCTCGACGGCCCCTTCTCCGTTCACGGATGCTATTCGATCATCTCCATTACCTCGAGTATTCAGGCACAATCCCGATCTTCTATTCAATGGCGAAGCCGACCCGGCAGAATATCTTATACAGTTTAACACTGAGATGGAGGTCTATCAGGTGTCGGAACCAACCCGCTGCAGACTCTTTGCAGCATCACTCTGAGGGAGTACCCAACAATGGTTTTCCAAGTTAGGACCGGCTGACACAAGGACATGGTGGCAATTGGAGGACCTGTTCATCAGGAAATTTCAGTCCACCCTCCACTACTCACCTCATGTGGCCACGCTAGCCAATATCAAGCAGAGGGAGGGGTAGCCTCTAACGGAGTACTTTCGCCGGTTCAATATTGAAGTTCCTATGGTGAGAGGCTCCAGTGAGGAAACCATCAAGAACTTTTTGTTCGCGGGGTTGAAAGAAGGGTCAAAATTTTGGAAAAGCCTCCATGCCAGAGCCAAGGACCTTGGCAGAATTCTATGAGCAAGTTGAACCCTTTAAAAGGGTGGAGAAGTCAATGAGGGAGCTGAGAATCAGCGAGAACTATCGAGACAAAAAAGACTGGTCTTCGAGTCCTGATGAGAGGAGAAAGATTTACCAGCATAGTTCGAGCCCGAAGAAGTCTTCAAGAGGAAAAGAGGCGGCCAAGGATTCGGGGTGACCCTATACGAGTAATTGGCAGACGCACACCCTTCTTGTGGCCTCCATAGATCACATTTATGTCACCTATGCAGGAAAAAGGGTGTTCAGGAAGGAGGCCCATCTCATAGACTACAACAAAAATGACATTTCGAAGTATTGTGCATACCACGAGGCCATGAGGCATGATACAACTGATTGCAGACAATTGAAAGATGAAATCGAGACGCTAATAAGACAAGGGAAGCTTACATAGTGGGTTGTCGAGGAGGTTTAGAAGTACATGACTGATTATCATACAGTCCCTCCTCCACCCCCAGAAGACAAAGAGAGAATACCTCGGGCCAACAACATACATATAATTCTAGGCGGGTCTCATATCAGAGGAGACAACCAGAAAGCGATGGACAGGTATGCCCGGGAAGCAAAGGACAAGCCCCTCACCAATGTCAACCATCTGAGCCAAAGGCCCCCGGAGCTCTTTGAAAGGGAGGTTGATGACATTGTGTTTAGAGAGAATGATGCCAAATGGGTGCATTACCCTCACACTGATGCCCTGGTCATAAAAATAAATATTGGGACGGTAAATGTTCACCGAGCATTGGTGGATACCGGGAGCTTGGCTGACATTTTGACCTATAATGCCTACAAGAAACTAGGATTGCTGGAATAAGAATTAAACTCGACAGGTGGGCACCTGTACGGGTTCACGGAAAACTCAATCAGAGTGAGAGGGACGATCTGGCTCGTGGTGACCTTGGGAGAAGAACCTTGTGTGGGCACCCTGATCGTCATGTTTATAGTTGTAGATCAGCCTTGTGCCTACAACGTTATAGTGGGCAGGCCCCTTATAAGGGCAATGAGGATGGTGATCTTGATGCATCACATGACAGTAAAATTCCCGACTCCCTCGGGGGTAGGCTTCTTGAAGAGCTGTCAATACGAATCGAGAGTTTGCTACAACCAGGCACTCAATGCAACAGAGTTAGGGAACACATCGAAAGGACGACCAATCCAGGTGAAAGTGATATCCTTATGAAAGAGGCAGAAGGCAGGAAAAGAGTACGTCCCGAGGAACACGAGACTTGCAACATGATCTCAATCGAGGAATTGCCAGAGGACTATTTCGAACACATGGGGATTCAGGTGGAACCGCACCCAGGGGCCCTGCTAATGGAGGCCTCTCAGTCTATCATGTTGGTATAGGTGGGGATTGTAGAAGAGGCAAGTGATGAAGAAGAGATCCCGAAATAAGCCGCTGCAAGACTCAAGAAAGGGAAGTGGGCACGCAAAGAAACAACAACAACCATAGATCTGCCCAACAGAATCACTCGCACGGTCACCATGACCTCTGAACGCTTAGAAAATCCGGTTCGAGCTCACCAGCCGAGCTCGAGGACACAGAAGGTTTGACGATCATGAAAGTGGGAGAAACTAGTGAGGCTCGGGCAGAATTGGACCCAAGAATGCCCCCAATTGTTGAGAGGGTCGGGGCCGCAGAGGACACAATCCCAATCTTGGTAGACCTGAATAATCCTTCCAAGGTACTCAGAATAGGCTCTAACTTAAGCCCCGACCTGAGAGAGAACCTGGCCCAATTCTTGAGGAGAAATTTGGATATCTTTGCATGGTCACACTATGACATGGTGGGGATTGACCCAAGTGTCATGTGCCACCGGCTCAACTTAGATCCAATAAAAGAAGGGGGTTAGACAAAAGAGGCGGCCAATTAGTGGAGAGAGGGCAGAGACCCTCAATGAAGAAGTGGATAGACTAATGGAGGCAGGGCTTGTAAGGGAAGCCTTCGACCCCATGTGGCTGGTCAACCCAGTGCTTGTCAAGAAACCAAATGACAAATAGAGGACATGTGTGGACTTCACTAACCTAAACAAAGCTTTCCCGAAGGATAATTTTCCTCTACCCCGAATCGACCAGCTGGTTGATTCCACAGCTTGATACGCATTACTTAGCTTTATGGATACTTACTCGTGATATAACCAAATCCCAATGTATAGGTCAGATCAGGAACACACCTCCTTTATTACTGATCGAGGCCTCTATTGTTATATTGGGATGCCCTTCGCGCTCCTTAACGTTGGGGCAACCTATCAAAGGTTAGTGAACAAGATGTTCAAACATCAATTGTGCAAGACCATGGAGGCCTATGTAGATGATATGCTTGTGAAGTCAAAAGAAGGAAAGGATCATATCCACCACCTATCAGACATGTTCCAGATCCCGAGGGAGTACAGGATGAAGCTCAACCCCCAGAAATGTGTGTTCGGGGTCGAGTCAGGAAAGTTTTTGGGATTTATTGTCAACCATAGGGGCATTGAGGCCAACTCCGCCAAGATATGAGCTCTACTCGAGATGAGATCCCCACGACGGGTGAAGGATGTCCAAAGCTTAACAGGGCGAGTGGTTTCCTTAAACCGTTTTGTCTCAAAGTCCTCCGACAAATGCCAAGAGTTTTTTAAAGCGATTAAAGGAGTGGGGAAGAATTTTAATTAGACAGAAAAATGTGAGGAGGCCTTTCAAAATATAAAAAAGCACATCAGCAGCCCCCCAATGTTGTCCAACCCAAAGGCATGAGAAACTCTGATCCTTTACTTGGCCGTCTCAGACTTTACAGTCAGTGCTGTATTGGTCCGCGAAGAAGATGGTGTGCAGCTCCCGGTATATTATGTGAGTAAGAGATTGGCCGACGCAGAGACCCGGTATGCGAATCTCGAGAAGTTAACATATGCTCTAATCCTGGCCTCCCGAAAGCTTAGACCTTATTTTCAGGCCCATAAAATAGAGGTAAGAACTTCTTATCCCCTCAGGCAGGTGATGCACAAGCCCGAGGCTTCGGGTCGAATGTTGAAATGGACAATAGAGCTTGGCCAGTTCGAGGTGGATTATAAACCTAGGACCGCAATCAAGGGCCAAGCCTTGGCTGATTTTATCCTAGAGTTTCCCCCACATCAGGAGGAGGACCAAGAGGCCCACATTGTCATACCAGGGGTAGAGGAAAGTGAGCAAGGACAGCAGAACTGCGCCCCATGGTGAAGCCTTTTTATAGATGAAGCCTCCAACGGAGAAGGGGCTGGAGCTAGAATTGAGTTGATCAGTCCTGAGGGGCATAAGATCAGATGTGCGACCCATCTGGCCTTCCGTGTAACCAACAATGATGCTGAGTATGAGGCCCTGATCAACGGTCTCAATCTAGCTTTGAAAATGAACATGGAGAATTTGAATGTGTTCAGTGACTCCATGATTGTGGTCTATCAGATAAACGGGGGGTACCAAGCTAAGGGACTAAGAACAGAGCTTTACCTGAAGTGTGCACAAAGGATAATTACAAGGTTCAATGAGGTGAGGCTGGAACTGATTCCGCGTGGGCGGAATGAAGGTGTGGACGAGCTGGCTAAGCTTGGCTCACGCCGTGAGGCCACTCTGTTAGGGGTTGTGCCTCTTGATATACAGAGGAATCCTAGTGTGCCCAAACATGAGGTGGGAAACATTGGTAGCGACCTCGGTCCCACATAGATGACACCTATCTTAGCTTACATAAAGGAAGGATCATTTTTAGATGAAAAGAATGAGGCAAGAAGAATATAGTATAAGGCAGCCCGTTATGTGATATATGACGGGATCCTATATAGAAGAGGGTTTAGCGTGCCCCTCCTTAAGTGCATAGACGGACACGAATGCAACTATATCCTAAGGGGGTGCATGAAGGCATTTGTGGCAATCACTCAGGGGTAGTTCCCTAGCTCGGTAAGTCCTCTGTCAAGGTTACTATTGGCCAACACTGAAAAAAGATGCCTTTGAATTTTGTCGAGCTTGTGATAAGTGCCAGCGGTATGCCAATTATTACAACAGCCCCGTGGCTCCTCTCACATACCTCATGAGCCCTTGGCCCTTTGCTATGTGGGGAATCGATTTGATTGGAGAACTCCCAAAGGCAAATGGGGGGTATCAAATATGTAGTTATTGCAGTGGATTGCTTCACTAAATGGGCAGAAGTCGAGCCTTTGGTCACCATCACGGCAAAGAAGCTCAAGGAATTTGTGTACAGAACCATTGTATGACACTATGGAATCCCTTACAAGTTGGTATCTGATAACGGGAAGCATTTCGATGGCAAGGAGATGCGGGAGTTCTGTGAGCAGTTGGGAATTCAGAAGAGTTTTAGTGCATTTTGTCACCCCCAAAGCAATGGGAAAACAGAGGTTGTTAATAAAATCATTAAGCACACCTTGAAGGCAAAGCTTGAGGAGGAGAAAGGAACATGGCCAGCGGAGCTCACACAGGCCATGTGGTATTACAACACGACCCCTAGGATTATAACTGGGGAGACCCCTTTCTCTTTGGTATATGGGTTTGAGGCCATGGTGCCGGTTGAAGTAGGGGCATGATCTTTTTGAAGGGATAATTATGACTCAGAGACGAATGAGGTCAACCGTCAACTCTATTTGGACATGATTGAAGAGACTCGAGAGGATGCTCAGATCAAGATAGCAGCATTTTAGCAGAGGACAACAAGGCACTACAACAGCAAGGTTCAAGCCCAGACTTTTAAGGTGGGAGATTTGGTTTTGCGTCGGGTCATGACAAACACCAAGGTGGTGAGCCACAAAGTCTTTGGGGCAAATTAGGAAGGCCCCTACAAGATAAAATTAGTGCTTTGGGAGGGAACCTACCACCTCAATGATATGCAGGGCAAGTTGATCTCGAGAGCCTGGAATGTGGAACATCTCCGCAAGTATTATCGGTAATATTATTCTTTTCAGACTTAGTATTATCTTAAAATTTTCTTAAGTCTTGGGTGGTAGTGTCATATTGGTTCCTCCCTGAGACCACAAGCATGTAATATTTTCACTTTCCATTATCTATGAATGAATGATTGATATTTATTTGATGCCTTGATATTTTGACATTTATTAATAGATTAAAATACCAGCAGGGGAGCCCATCCTTGGGAGCCTATGCGAGGAAAAAACCATTGCTTCATTAATATGTTAAAATCATAAGTCAAGCCGGGCCTCGGCCCGCTTTACAACAAGTTCTATAAGCCGAGCTGGGCCTCGGCCCGCTTGGAAATAGTGAGCACAAAACGGATTATTAAAGATGAGGATAAAACTATGAAAGTAGAAAGAGGTGCCCACAAGATCACCTAGAAGCATGCCATGTGAATTTAGAATTAACTTAAAGTTTAAAGATAGCCGCGATACGAGCCTGTATCCTTGGCTCGAGGATGCGAGCCGATGAGCTGAGCCCTGTATTCTTGGCTCGAGGATGCGAGCCGATGAGCTGAGCCCATGCGCGACCAGGGTGCGATAACTCTAGACCAGTAGTGGTAAAAGTTCATCACATTAAAAGGTGATTTCTAAAAAAGAAAGAAGAATGCGAGCAAATCTGACTTGAACTATATGGCTCATATTATGCGAAGAAAGAATATAAGAACGAGATGCGAGCCCATGGGCCCGGCTCGCTAACGCAAGTATACATGCAACAATTATGAGTGAGCAGCGATGTGAGCCTGTATTACTTAAAATTATCATTAATTTTACTTATTTTACATGAAAAGTAAACGTGAGCACATAAAAGTATAAAACAAGTGACAGGAAGATGATGCAAGCTGGTGGGCTCGGCTCGCAGTCAAGATATAACACCCTCCATACGCGTCCAGGGCTATGATTACCCTAGGTCAGTAGGGGGCACATTAAACTTACACAAAATAAAGAAAATTAACAAGGGAAGTCAGCTAGCACGGCAAAAGTAAGTGCGGGCATAAAATACTTGGAAACTTTTTCAACAATCATAGTTCAGAGTTGAGGCCCGAGGGCAAGATACTATAAATACATATGCGAGGAAAATGGGGTGCCCGCTGTCCCATCAAAAAGTTTATCAAATTATATTAAACTAAGACTTTTTGTCCTCCGCCTCCTTCTGGGCTTGCTCAGCTGCGAGTCGGGCCTGCTCAGCTGCTACATGAGCCTCATCTGCAATCCGAGCATCCCTCTCCATCTCCAACTTCAGCTTTTCAGCATGCCTAGTTGTACTTGCGCCTAGAGCACCCCAATCGAAGTCAGTAACCTTGCTAATGAAAATCTTCATAAAGTTTCTAGCCCCCAGGTTCCTGGCATCAACGAGGGCGGCCTCCCGGCTCGCAGTCAGGCAGAAAGCGACCCCTCCAGCTCCACCACCTTCTCATCGAGGGCCTCTTTCTCCTTCTTCCACTCGTCCGCAGCCAGGTCATGGGCTTCCTTCTGGTCCCTTAGCACCTTCTCATGAGCAGAAGACAGGTCAAGCATCTTTTTGTTATAATTGTTTACAAGCTTAACCTTCTCCTGCCCGTGCTCATTGACCTTACCCTGAAGGGACTTCACCTTGGCATCCAGCTTTAAGTCGGCCTGGCTTATGGCTCGAATTTCACGAGTCCTAGACAGCTGGAGAAAGTACACTTTGGCAGCGGCCCTGGTCAGTGCCAAATTGACCTCTACAGCTGGCGGAAGTACATTTTGGCAGCTGCCAAATTGGCCTTGAGAGAAGTAGAGGTTCAATTTTTTTATATCCTGGTCGCTGACATTGGCCTGAGCGAGCCGGCCAAAGGTGGTCGCAACCGCACTGGAAGAGGAAGAAGTAGGGAGAGAGGCATCAGATGGTGCAGCTCTTTTCGGGTCAGGCTCGCCAGTTTTCCTGTTCTTAAGGCCACGATATCTTTTCTACCGAGGAGAGGGACCTCCACTTTTGAGGTGCTCTGTGAGGGTAGCCATCCGAGTTGGGGGTCACTTGAGAGCGAGCCGTTATGGCCACAACAGCGGGCTGAACTGTGCCCGAGGCCACAGTTTGCTCAGTCTCCTCCATGAAGGGAATGGGCGAGATTGCCATTTCTGAAAATGAACAAAAAACAATATATTAGTTACATAAAGATGCGAGCAGGAAAAAAGTTTAACACAAATAATTTAAAGAGAGATGCTAGCAGATAAGAGATGCAGGAAATAAAAAGTGCAATATGAAGTGGGACGCGTGTAGAAAATATAAAGCACGAGCACACGGGCTCGCATGTGCGAGCCCGATATTCTTACCTTTTCGGGTTCTCTTTTTTGGATTCTTCTTCTGGGGGGTAAGTCTTACCCCTTCCTTCAAGAACCCACATGGAACCAGGTTTGAGGTCGTTATGAGTTTACGGATATCTCTGCCCGCGAGGGGAAGTTCAAGAAGGTTGTCCACATTTATCTTCTCTTGTCCTTGAAGGACAGTTCGAGGCGGGGTGGCTGGTGATAAAGAATTAGGTTAGCAAAATGGAATATTATAAAGAAATAAAGGGAATTGCGGCCAGAGGAAACTCACATGGATTATAGTAAAAGTGAGTTTGGAATCGAGGTACTTCATGAATGTAGAAGTATGGGCTCTTCCACTTCCCTGAGTTACTCGTCCCATTATGGATAAGGTTCTTCTTGTTGTAGAATGGCCAGACAAAGAGATAGAAATACCCAAAGTCGTTTGGAAAGTGCTTCAAATTGAGAAAGTAACCTAGTTGCCTTGCGGTTAGAGGGGGTACCCACACTTGTGGTACATGATGTACAGAGAAATGGCGGCCCGGTATCCATTCGGTTGATTTGTAATGTTGCGAGCTAGTAGTACTCGCACACATCTCTTATGAAAGGGTAGAGAGGTGAAGAAATCCCTAACCTGAGAAGGAAGGTGGACAGGACTATGTGAGGAACCTTGCCCCCATTCTCGGGATAGTTGAACCTATAGCATCGCATATGCGGCCTGGGTAGGATAACGTGACCCTCCAGCTGGAACTGCTCGATAAACTCGGCCAGGTGCTTCTGAGTAAGGGAAGATGCGAGGTCACGGCAGAAAATAACTTTTGTCTCCTCTTGGGCCAAGGTCGAGCTCTCCTCCCCGTCCGGAATAATTTTTTTTCTAAAAATGATCGCGCCCTCTAGCTCGGGCTGAGAAGGAGGCATATACGGTTCAGGAGAAGCCGCAGGAACATAGTTGTAGTTGCAGATGTTGACTTGTCTTGTCACATCTGCCACCTCATCGCTCTTAGGGGAATCATAAGACCAATGTGAGCCGTCTTCTTTACCCTCGAGCCCTAAGATGGGATATTCTGCGGTAACAGGCTTCTTCCCTTTATTGGTGTCATAATAAACGCTGCCCAGATCACTGTCAGTAGATTCAGAATCAAGACAAATGGGGTTGAGGTCACTAGTTGCAGCCTGCTTAAGGTCTGCCCGCTCTTTGTCATTAGGAGTGGGATCGCTCCTTAAAAGTTCTTCTACTCCAAGTGATGTAGGAATCTTGGAAATATCCACAGGCCTATTTCTACAATCATAAATGTTGGTCTCCCTGGTGTAATCTTCAGGGTTGGGGTCGAGATGAAGGTTTAGCGAGCTGGAACCACTGGCTCGCATCGAGTTCTCGACTCGAGCAATGTTTAAGGCTCCTTGGAGGGTGATAGCAGAGTTGGGAGAGATAGGTTGGCTAAGGCGGCCAGAGAGAGAGGTCAGCTCGCGTTGGAAGTCCTTCGAGCCTCGCTGCTCAAGTGGATATTGGTTTAGAGGAGACAGAGTAGCTGAAGAGCGAGCCGGGCTGGGGGATGAACGAGCCGGACTTAAAGAAGAGCTGGATGATCCGATGCGGGCTGAGGACGCACTCGACATCTATAAAAGATGGTGAATATTAGTGTGGGGCCCTAAAAAATATAAACAAGTATGGGGTCGCACCTAAGTGTCCTCACTGTTAGTGTTTGTGCCCTAGAGACAACACTATTATGTTTATATTATAAAACATTTGGATTATTAATTATGATTATATGGATTATTCTTTAGTAATTTATTATATCTTTATTTTCTCTGATAAGATGTTAGATTAATAAATGTCCTTAGAATATGATATGTAAATCTATATCTATAAGTACGTGACTTAGAAATGAGATTATGAGAATAGTATTGATATTCCTAAAGGTCCCAAGTCAAGTATTATTGTTAAGGCACGATAATAAATACATTAAGACTAGTGTCTTTATTGGCTGATGATCACATCTCATTGATCATAGGTATGGTGATACTAAAGTCAAAACACAGGCACATGTATTAAATACATGGTGCTGGATTAACCCGTTGTGAGATACTACATGTTTATAGTGTCATAAGTTAATCTCACAGTGATAATGATGTATTGGTCCTTTGACCTGAAATCATTATATTTCTATATGAGAATTAATATATTTTGATACTATTGAAAGTTATCCTTGACCGGGTAATAATAAAAGTAGACATTGGGTACATTATGGATCGTATGAGAAATATGAATGATCTAGATGGGATTTAACCCTCCTTTATTAAAGGAGTGATATTTTTTGCCTCTTGATTGAGTAAGACTATAAAATGCATGGTCGTGCTCAAATACTGATTTGTTTAATAGTTTACTCATTGATCAAGGAAAGAAGGATTGACCGTTAACAGAGGATGACACAATGCATGCCTCGAGTTTGATCTATAATATAAGGCTAAAGGGATTATATTACATTGTACATTATTCATGAAAGGTTTAATTGTTCACCGATTTAATTATTATTACTTGGGCAATAATGATGTATTACTAGATTTCACTCATTGTTTATAATTTAAATATGAGATATTTAAATTATTGCCAATGTAATAATAATTTAATTCGGATTTGAATTATAAAAAGGGAAATTTGAATTATTTATTATTAATTAAGTTGTACTTAATTAATGGGATAAATAAATTTCGAATTTGTATATTATTAAATCCGAAATTAAGTTGTTATTTAGTAATTGAGTTAAACTTAATTATTAAATAAATAGAATTTCATATTTTAATAAACTCTAACTTGGATTAGGATTAGGACTGTTTTTGGGCTCTCTATATAAACATCCTTAAGGCTAAAATTAGGGTTACATTTTTTATTAGATAAAAACACAAAACCCTAGCAGCTAAAGGTGAGAGAGAGAGGGGAAAACAGGTCCGTTCTTGGTGCTAGTACACGCCTCCTCCGTACCAGCTTTCGTGTGGATACCTCTACGGTGTAGATCGTCAAGGCGGGATACGTGGTGTTCGGTTAAAGCTAGGATCTCTTTTTGACAACCATAATCGTAAAGCTTTTAAGGTAAAACATCTATTCTTTGTAATTATCCGTTCATTATACATAGATCATGCGGTAGGGATTCGAAATTTTTTATTTTTCCGTTGCGTTTTTTTTATGCTCGAATCCCTAACACTCACGTCACACACGGGGTCGCGCCTAAATGTCTATGCGAGCATACGGGCTCGCATCATAGTTAGTGATTGTG
Organism: Apium graveolens; assembly: GCF_009905375.1. NCBI lineage: Eukaryota > Viridiplantae > Streptophyta > Magnoliopsida > Apiales > Apiaceae > Apium > Apium graveolens. The sequence goes on along the minus strand of NC_133654.1, from coordinate 24,995,990 downwards.
TGTGAGCTCGCATCGAGCAGGTGGTGTGTGCTCGCATGGTGTATATGAACAAACAAGAATGAAAATGAATGATTGTGGATCAAAATGGTACTTGTAGAAGATTCAAACGAAGATCCTGATGAACCTGTTGCCGGAGAATATCGCCGCCGGTAGACGGTTCTTATGGTGATGATTGTTTTGGCCGTGGTAGATCCTTCAACAAAATGGACAACAATTTGTTAGTGTTCTTGGTAAAGTGAGGAAATGAAGTTGAAGTTCCACATATTTATAGGGGTAGGAGAGAGAAAGAGGAAGCGACACTTGTCATCATCTCAGAGGATGACACGGATCCCTACACCAGCTCTCCTACAGCTGTCATGAGTTCAAAACTCATGACTGTTGGAAGGCATGCGAGGCGGCCGGGTGCGACCTCGTGAGCTCGCGCTCGCAAGATCAGAAAAGCTAATGTTGGAAAATTCCTAACCTCAAGATGTGGCCAGGAATTTTTGGGGTAGTTGTTATGCCCGCTTTCGGTCATGGGCCCTAAACAGGTCCCTGTGGGTGCATTGGAGAATTGGGCTCACACATGTGGGCCAGAATTGTGGGTTCATATGTGAGTTGGACTAACACATGCGGGCTGAGCTCTCATGTGTGACATGAGCTCTCATGTGCAAGCCGGGCCCCCGTGTGCGAGCTGGACTCCTATACGCGGGTTGGGCTCATGACGTGTGAGCTGGGCTCAGGTGCTTATATGCGAGCTGGTCCCATGAGCCCACATTTTGTGCAAAATAAAAGAGATATCTTATTTATTGATTTAGAGAAGAGGCGGTGCGGACCGAGGTGACCAAGCCGACCAGCGTTTGAGGATTTTGTGTGTAATATGGAAAGTGACTCATAGATGACTGAGTTGCTCGTAAATTTCGGGGCCGACATAGGGTAATCCTGCAATCACGGGAAGAAATGCGGAGATGCCGCGAGATTGTAGGAAGCGTGTGGAGCCGGTCGAGATTTACGTGACTAATTGGCTGAAGGCCTGACTTTATCATGAAATTGGGCTGCACGGGTCGAAGAACCCTAACCCTAGCCTATGTGATTTGTTCCCCAAGAACTACGTGAGACTTGATCTCTATAAATAGGGTACGTAGACACTTGTATAAGGCATAGGTCGACACTTAATAGAGAATAAGGAAAACCCTATTCTTTCTTGAGAAGTCAATATACAAGCTCAGCCACCATCTACAACCTTAATCAGAAAAAACAAAGAGCTCAACTCAGACCAAGTTCCCTGGTTAGTATATATTGATCTGATGTTGTCAGTAAAATTGGAGTAACCATGTGAACAGTCTGCCTGAACTATCTCAAAATGTTGTATCACAATATATTGATAAATTCTGGGTCATCGGAGTATACAAGATGCAAATTATAAATTTCTCTCCTTTTGCTACAGAAGTAAGCTTTAACAGTCTAAGAGATTGAATTTCTGACTTATAAAAGCAAAGAAAATGATATAGAAACTATTTTACGGTCACCTATACTTCCTCTTTACTTTAGTACAATAGAGAATGACCAAAATAACATTTTCTTTCATATCTATTACTCCCTATTTTTAAGTACTGAGGGGAGGTGGTTGAGAAGCGAATTTCCTTGGCCATTTGACATAACAAAATTAATTAAGTTCTTAAATCTCCAAAAGATCTATGCATTGCATTGAGAAATTGATGTGATCTGTTTATCTTATTGTACAACATCACTTTTGAACAATCTTAAGTTACTAGCAAGTAAAAAAAAACAAAGAAAGGCAATGCAGTTTCAAGTGAAAGAATTAAACTCCTGGTAGTTTGTAACACATCAAACTAAACTAAATATCCTTTCTGTACCAGTAGACTCCTTTTGTCTCACCTTCATCTTTCTCAACGTAAATGCATTCCTTCATTTCTCTGTACATTGCCTTAAGAATTGGAGTTCCATCATACTGATAATAATCGCCTAATACTGGCTTCAATGCCTCTGTTGCTTCAAGTCCATGGTAATGTGGGATCATGGAGAAAATGTGGTGACAAACATGCGCATTGCACACATTATGGAACACCTTGTTTAAAATTCCATAGTCTCTGTCAACGGTACAAAGAGCTCCCCTCAACCAATCCCATTCGGTTGAATCATAGTATGGCACAGATGGGTGAGTATGGTTGAGGATTGTGATCAAAGTAAACCACATGTTGACAACTAGGAGTGGACCTCCGTAAACACAGAAAACCCACGCAAAGCCTTTAATCAGAACAAGACGGTATAGGCCATAGATGACTGCAAGAATGGCAATGTCTGAAACAATGATCTGTTTGCGTTCACGTTCTGTGTAAAGAGGGCTATGGGGATCATAGTGTGAAGTCCACCTCTCATACTTGTGTCCCGAAACATTGAACATCAAGTATAAAGGGAAGCCCACAAGGAGTGTGATAACCCACACAAGCACACGACCTGGGGGGTTGTTGAGAATTTTGTAGTAATTCCTGATGTTGGACTTGAATCTGGGGACATAAACCTCGTCATTCTCAAGCGATTGAGTGTTGGCATGGTGACGTCTATGGCTAATTTTCCAAGAGAAGTAAGGGACCATGAGAGAAGAGTGGACAACAAGGCCAACAAGGTCATTAACCCAGCCATAGTCGCTAAAGGCATCGTGATCACATTCATGGCCTACAACCCAAGCCCCGGTTAAGACACAACCCTGAACAGCAATGTAAGCTGCCCAACCTAGGTAATTTAGAGGATGGGGTAAGTATTGGTCTATATAGTTTGTGGCGACATAGAAGAGGGCGTAGGCCATGAGGAGATCTTGAATAAGATATCGGAAAGAAGTGATAAGTGATTTTTCAAAGCAATGAGCAGGAATGGCTTTCTTAAGGTCACCAATGGTGAATGGTGGTTTCTCATGAGGAGCACGTCTAAGTGCTTGGGCTTGAGTTTTCTTGGCGTTAGAAGGAGCGGACATGCGCCCACCTGCACCCATCTTCCCCTTGTGAAGAATTTGCAAATGTTGCTACTCTTTAACACTCTTACCTTTGTGGTGTTTTCAGTTGATGTTATTGCCTTAAACCAGCTTGGTTATTTATAAGGTTGTCAGGATGCATAAAACGCCCGCCAGAGCCAGCGAGTTTGAATAAAAGGGTAGGAAATTAAGTGGCGTGCTGATGCAAAATTATTAGTGTGCCTTTCTCTGAGTGTCCAGCCACAAGTTGACTGCTTCACCATTTTTTTCTCTTATATTCCAGGTCCTTTTTGGCGGCTATAATTTTTATCATCAGATTTATAGTTTTCATAATTTACCAACTCTTTTAACCTGCATGTCTCTTGATATCTTCATTCTGATTTTGTTCATTATGTTTTCCAATGCCAGATAACATGGGTGACATAACACTAATGAAAAACATGTTAAATTCATATTTATATGTACACTTCTAAATCCTCACTTCCAAAATCCAGGAAAAAGACATACCATCAAAATTCAGAATGACTCGTCTTCACCAAAATGAACTAACGTGACTGAAACTAAATATTCATTGAATTATTTAAAGTGCTTGATAATTGATAAACTGAGTAGAAAACAGAGGTGGTGAATCAATAGTCTCAGGCTCTCAACAAACAACTGCTTTTACAGTTTCGAGAAATCAGAAACAGTTAATGGCTCAATGCAGACCAAGTTTGCTGTCAGTATTACATGATGTTATCAGTAAAAATGGTGTTGCTGTGTGGACAATCTGCCAGAATTATAAATCATGGATCGTCGTAGTGTCTAGGATTCATTTTGTAAAGCTTCCTCCTTTTGATACATTACAGTATCGAATCTGAAACCTTGACTGAGAAAATGAAACAAACTGATAGAAATTTTATTTTGCATATATTTGAACTTTCTCTGATATCAAAGCAATTTCACGATTACCATTCACTCCTTTATTCTTGTAAAACCACACAATTTTAGAAATTTGACCCAAAATACTACGAAATGAAAATAAGCTTTCTTCATCACATCAGAGACGCAGTCTGAAATAGGTTTTTTTCCATTGTGCAAGCTGTTGTGCATCACAGAGATGTACAATAGCCCACACAATGCAAGCTTTTTCAGTATTATGTATTACGGGGCATTGCTCATGTTGAAATTGCGAGTTAATAATACACATGTTTGAATTGTGTGTTTCACTCAGCTCTAGGTGCAGCCACTGCAGATTTGTTTTTACAGAAGACGCGTATGTGGACAAGTGATTCAGTATGTCATCAGAAACAAAAAATCAATTTTTAGGTGATGATCAGAAGTCAAAATTTTTGAGGTAACTAGCTTGCTTCTTAACCCTAACTTATGATCAGAAAATGATCTGTTCACATCAAATTGTATCCCTTCACCCCAAGCTTTAATCAACATTAAAATGCACAATGAGCAAAAGGAAAGAAAATACTCTAAAATGACTGAAAAGATATCATATTCAACTAAACAAGTTTATACTTGAACCACAAATTCTATATTCTGCATTGAGTAATTGTTTTCAACTCGTTATCTTATCGTACAACATCAAACAATCTAAAGTTATCGGGAAAAATGAAAGCCAATGCAGTAACAAGTGAAATAATTAAATTCTCGGTAGTCTTTAGCACATATCAAACTAAATATCTTTTATGTACCAGTAGACTCCTTTGGTCTCACCTTCATCTTTTTCTACGTAAATGCATTCCTTCATTTCTCTGTTCATTGCCTTGAGAATTGGAGTTCCATCATACTGATAATTATCGCCTAATACTGGCTTCATGGCCTCTGTTGCTTCAAGTCCGTGGTAATGTGGGATCATGGAGAAAATGTGGTGACATACATGAGCATTGCATACATTGTGGAACACCTTGTTCAAAATTCCATAGTCTCTGTCAACGGTGCAAAGAGCTCCCCTTAACCAATCCCATTCGGTTGAATCATAGTAAGGAACAGAAGGATGAGTGTGGTTGAGGATCGTGATCAAAGTGAACCACATGTTAACAACTAGGAGGGGACCTCCATATACACAGAAAACCCACGCAAAGCCTTTAATTAATACAAGACGATATATACCAGGTAGTAGTAACGTTTTGTTAGTTTTTTCTTCATTTAGTAAATAAAGAAACTTGCTATATATGGAGAAACTAAATAATAGTATTCCTTTAAGAGAGGAGGTTCAAACTGCAAAGTCATAACTTGAACTCATGACATTTGACCTGTTAAACATTCACAGCAAGCTGCTTCTATGGCTAAGATTACTGCAAGAATGGCAATATCAGAAACAATGATTTGTTTGCGTTCACGTTCTGTGTAAAGAGGGCTATGAGGATCATAGTGTGAAGTCCACCTCTCATACTTGTGTCCCGAAACATTGAACATCAAGTATAAAGGGAAGCCTACAAGGAGTGTGGTAACCCAAACAAGGACACGGCCAGGTGGGTTGTTGAGAATCTTGTAGTAGTTCCTGATGTTGGACCTGAATCTTGGGACATAAACCTCGTCATTCTCAAGCGATTGAGTGTTGGCATGATGACGTCTATGGCTAATTTTCCAAGAGAAATAAGGGACCATGAGACAAGAGTGGACAACAAGGCCAACAAGGTCATTAACCCAGCCATAATCGCTGAAGGCATCATGATCACATTCATGGCCTACGACCCAAGCCCCGGTTAGGACACAGCCTTGGACGGCAATGTAAGCTGCCCAGCCCAAGTAATTAATAGGATGTGGAAGATATTGGTCTATGTAATTAGTGGCAACATAGTAAAGGGCATAGGCCATGAGGAGATCTTGAATGAGATATCGAAAAGAAGTGACAAGTGATTTTTCAAAGCAATGAGCAGGAATAGATTTCTTAAGATCACCAATGGTAAATGGTGGTTTCTCATGAGGAGCGCGTCGGAGTGCTTCTGTTTCAGTTTTCTTGACATTAGAAGGAGCAGACATACGCCCACCTGCACCCATTTTATCTTACGAAGAATAAGCAAATGCTATTCTTCTACTCTGAGATTTCTTAAGTTCCAACGTTGATATTTATAAAGATGTCGCACTTGGAGTCACTAGCTACTAACTAACAATGCTGACTTGTACATGGAATTGCGACATGATTTTTAACATGTGCATGTTAAAAATAGTAAAAAAGCTAAAAACGCCCGCCAGGCGCCAGCCACAGGAAATCATTGATGCATTACCAATAAAATAAAATGGTGTGCTGAAGTAGTGTAGCAGTGGAGTTGCTGAGTAAATTTTATAGGTCCTGATTGGCGGCTATATGATTAACTAATTAAGTACAAATTATGATAGATGTAACATATCTCTAAGCACATGTATATCTCTCGTTACTTGGAGTGTTTAACCTGCTTGTTTGCCTATTTGGTTTTCCTGAAGATCTGCATTCATGCACCCAAAAAAAAAATTGAAAGAGTCAACAAATTTTCACTAGTTTCGTGAGTAAGTATGGCGATTAACAGGACTGAACCCAACAAATTATAATCCTCACATTCAGTGGCGGAGCATGTATAAATTTACCCAAAATGCAGTTGTTTTAAGTTGGTTTTTGGTTGTTTTAAGTTGTTTTAACTTGAAGCATAGAGCATTAGCAGGGTGGCCCTAGTTATAGGCAAGCAAAACTTGCGCCTAGGGCCCCAACATTTAAGTGTACCAAAAATTTCTAAATTTTTCAAGTAAATATATATATATATATATATGAATATCCATGATATATGTATATTAGGGCCCCATAAACTGATTTCGACTAGGGTCTCTCGAATCTCAGGGCCGGTACACAAATTTCTGACAAGGGTTTGAACAAATGTATAGGATTCGGAGTACCCTGCAACTAGTTTCCTGCCTCACCAATGCCAGGGCGAAATAAAACTGCTGGTTTACACTTAAACTACATTCCAGAGATCATATTTCTGATGTAGACATTAATTAGTAAATACATCATAACTTTTGTTCATAAGTTTATGAATTACAACTTTTAATTCTTTATAAAAATCTTGATCTTGTTAAGGATGAGTGCAAAATGTCCAAGAACATCATCAAGAAAACGTAAAATTAAGGAAAACATCGATAAAATTGATACGACAACCATGGACTATTTGCAAGGAAGAACAAAGCTTGATACAGCTGCCACTGAGGACTCTTTGGAGATATTTGTGTTTGTCTATAAATGATTGAATACCTGTAAGAGGGAAGCAGCCCATTCATGACTGAGCATTTGGGGTCAACACTAATAGTACCACTACTACTTGCTACAATCACACCAACCATAGATAAAATAACATTTCCGTTTTCTTTTTCTTTCAACATACACATAAATTAATACAAAGTAGAATGCAGTGCTAGTAGTGCAGTAATATGTTATAGCCTAACATGCACAAAAGTCCAGACAGCAACTCTAGTGGCGGGCGCTTCAACATGCTTATAAATCAACACAGTTTCAAGGAGTTATAGCACAAACTGAACAAACACCAGAAGGCAACAGGCAGAGAGGCAAAGAGACCATCCCTAAGGATCTCTTCTAGGTAATCCTATTTTGCATTGCTCAAACATACATTGTTCACATATCTGTTCTACACACACTTTGAACTTGATTTTAGCATAGTTCCTACTTGTATATCTAACTGAATCAAGCTGCATGTACTGATAACCATTTTATTTGTTTCTATTGCAGGCAACAAGGAGACGAATAATGGGTGCTGGTGGACGTATGTCCGCTCCTTCTAATGGAAAGAAAACTGAAGCAGAAGCACTCCGACGTGCTCCTCATGAGAAACCACCATTCACCATTGGAGACCTTAAAAAAGCTATTCCAGCCCATTGCTTTGAAAAATCACTTGTCACTTCTTTCCGATACCTCATCCAAGATCTCATCATGGCCTATGCCCTCTACTATGTTGCCACAAACTACATAGACCAATACTTGCCCCACCCTCTAAACTACTTGGGTTGGGCAGCTTACATTGCTGTTCAGGGTTGTGTCTTAACCGGGGCTTGGGTTGTAGGCCATGAATGTGATCATGATGCCTTTAGCGATTACGGTTGGATCAATGACCTTGTTGGCCTTGTTGTCCACTCTTCTCTTCTCGTCCCTTACTTCTCTTGGAAAATTAGCCACCGTCGTCACCATGCCAACACTCAATCCCTTGAGAATGATGAGGTTTATGTCCCAAGATTCAAGTCCAACATCAGGAACTACTACAAAATTATGAACAACCCACCCGGCCGTGTCCTTGTCTGGCTTATCACACTCCTCGTAGGCTTCCCTTTATACTTGATGTTCAATGTCTCAGGACACAAGTATGAGAGGTGGACTTCACACTATGATCCCCACAGCCCCCTTTACACTGAACGTGAACGTAAACAGATCATTGTTTCTGATATTGCAATTCTTGCTGTTCTCTACGGGTTATACAGTCTAGTATTAGCCAAAGGATTTGCGTGGGTTTTCTGTGTTTATGGAGGTCCACTCCTAGTTGTTAACATGTGGTTCACTTTGATCACAATTCTCAACCATACTCATCCTTCTTTGCCATACTATGATTCCACCGAATGGGATTGGTTGAGAGGAGCTCTATGCACTGTGGACCGAGATTATGGAATTTTGAACAAGGTGTTCCACAATGTATGCAATGCTCATGTTTGTCACCATATCTTCTCCATGATCCCACATTACCATGGACTCGAAGCAACCGAGGCAATGAAGCCGTTACTGGGAAACTATTATCAGTATGATGGGACTCCAATTCTCAAGGCAATGTACAGAGAAATGAAGGAATGCATTTATGTCGAGAAAGATGAAGGTGAGACCAAAGGAGTCTACTGGTACAGAAAGGAATTTTAGGTTGATGAGCATTATTATCCTAATGGCGAGTATATAATTCTATTCTTATCACTGCATTTACTTCAGTAATTTTAGATTACTTGCAAGTCAATGTGGTACAATAAGATAAGAGTTATACAGTAACTCGATGTAATGAAATAAATATAATACCATTCCGGTTATCCAAGATTTTCTAAGCTCACTAGTATATTTTCCTGTTGCTTCAACTTTCTGATTCTAATCTTCGATGCTTGTGACATTTAATTGAAAACTAAAGATGAACAAGTGCATAGAAATATAAACAGAGCTTTATCAGGGAACTAAAAGTGAAAAGAAAGCTACTGCATCCATTAACATTGAAAATAAAAATACATCAGAAGAACATAAACTTCATAGATAAAAATACAACATAAGAACATAAACTTCAAAGTGTTAACATTACAATCCAAAATCATCACTATTGTTGTAAAACTGAATAACATAGAAACTTGACATCTTTAAGGTGCACACTTGATAGTTCCAGAATTCGTCAGTGTCCCAGAAAACCTACTCAAATACTCGTGCTTCAGAGAACCTTTACTTCGAGCAGATGATTTAATCCCCACACCAGCAGTTTTAAAGCGAAGAGCAGGTGGAACATAATAGCAGCTCCGGAAGAAAGGATGTTGAAGAGCCTCCAATGCAGTAGGTCTTTTGCAAGGATCCCAAGAGCAAAGCGACTGAATAAGGCTAACTGCATCATTGCTTGCAAATGGCATCAGCGACGACAGAGAAACACCAGAATGCTGTGGAAACTGATAGCAAATATCACTTGCTAGTTCAATCCCATAAGCCCAATCAAATTCAGTAGGAGTTCCTATAACACTGCAAATTCTAAACATCTGGTGCTTCTGATTTACCCCAGCAAAAAGTGGGCAATTAGTCAACAATTCAGCCATAATAGCACCCATTGCCCACATATCAACCGCTGGACCATAAATAGGCGCTGCAAGCAGAATCTCAGGTGCTCTATACCATCGCGTTCCAACGTACTCAGAATAAGGAGGCGAAGAATCAATCTCGCGAGCAAGTCCAAAATCAGCAATCTTCAAAACATTACCACTAACTAGCAAGTTTTCAGGCTTCAGATCCCTATGAAAATACCCGCGCGCGTGCATGTGAGCAAGACCATTAAACACTTGAAAACACCAGTTCCTCACTTCAGTTTCGGAGAAGGGCTTAGTCTTTGTCCTGATTTTCATAAGCTGGTGAAGATTGCACTCCATGTATTCGAAAACAAAGTACAAGAAGTTATTTTCCTGGATTATATTTTTGAGCTTTACGATATTCGAGTGGTGCATCTTCTTGAGTGACTTGACTTCTCTCAAATTAAGACAATCTTCCCACGAGTCAATCTTCATGTTCAATCTTTTAATTGCCACAACTTCACCACTCTGATTATCCCTAGCTTGGCACACACATCCAAACGATCCTCTGCCAATTTCCTTAATTATCTCGTACTTTTCCATACTCCTGACTTGTATAGGAAAGAATTTCGAGACTTCGAACGTTGACAAAGGTAGATAAAAAATCAGGGTTCGCAGACTTCGAATAATGCTCTACTGCAAAAAATCAAATATAATCACACCCTCGAAAATACTCGCACTCGCGCTTGTCTCTGCTAAGACCCGAACCACTCAATTAGGTTAGGTTTTCCGAGACTCGAACTATCCGTCAAGCAACAAATCATCCTCCTCACAACTTCGTTATCACACACAGAGCGCGACATATTTTCATGACAATGATGAGAGGGTTAATTTTAAAAACAAAGAATGAAGAGACAAACCTTCAGCGGCTGAGAGTTACAAATATATAGGGAAGAAACGTGGGCGCTAAGCTGTCTAAAGTAGTCTCCCCATTGTGTTTAGGATTAGGATTGTTTACACGGTTAAATAGTAATATTCAGGATAAAACGGAGAAACTTTCTGATTAATTCTTGTCCCTGTTATTAACAGCTGTCATAAATCTTAATCCCTTTTCCCATGTACCAAAATAAAATATTTACCCAATTTAAATATAAATATAAAATAATTTTTTACACAATCTAAAAGTTTCTCGTATAATTTTTGTTGTTATTATATTTGGCTCGAATATCACTATTTCGGGTCGAATGATCATTAATATCACTTTCTAAATTATTGAACCCAAATATCAGTCTATAACACAATTTCGTTTAACATTTTCATTTAATTCAAAAATGATAGTTCATTTTCTGTTTTTCTTATTTTTTTCATTTCTTAATACTTAAACGTAACTTCATCTTACGTTTTTATACCAAAACTCAACACGATTCAGGATCACGTTAAATGTATCAATGTTTTCATATATTTTTTTTAACCCAAAATGCTAAATAACGTTATATTTTCAAGTTTAAAAAACTACTTTAAGGGGTATTATATTCACATTTTATTCATATATATAAATATTCAATTTTTTTTAATCGTAAACTGAGAATTAGTGAAACCAAATTTATTAAAAAATGGAACTTAATTTAACAATTTTTAACATTTTAGAGTTCCCTAATCCTCTTTTGTATTTTCAAAATATTAAAAAATAAACTAATAAAATGTACACCGATTTAGAATTTAGAATTTAGGGGCCCTAAACCCTAAAGACTAAAACCTAATTTAATCGATGATTTAGGACCTTTAAGCCCTAAATCATAGGAATTGAACCGTAATTATTAAATATTTTTAATATTTTATGGTTCACCAATTCTTAATTTCGATTTTAAAAAACTTAAAATATTTATAAATATCAATAAAACACAAACAAGCATTCCTTGAAATAACTTTTTAAGCTCAAAAAAATAACATTATCATTAAAAAGTACTGCTGAAAGGGACACTTTGAGTTTTTGGCTAAACTTGCTAGTGCAAGATATTGTATCCATCTTATATCCTCCACAGATCATCCATCAAATGCACGTACGGTATTAATACCAAACTATGTTGAGCCTGGCTAAATGAACGTCCCGCTACAACTATAGATATAACGAGTGCAATAGATTTGTTATCTTTAAAACAATGAAGGTGCAATGTTACAGAAATTGTAGAACCTTATCTTAAGTAAAAGGAATTGCAGACTTGCAGTCGCGGAAGTTTTACCCGTATTGTGGGTTTGTGGTTCTGCAATGAAATTTGAGACCTGAACAAACTATACAACTTTCTACATCCCAACACAGAAAAGCCGAGCAGGTACCTTGACTCATTGAGCAGTTGAGCCAACAGCCGTTACTAAAACGAGTAATTCACTAGCACTCACCACGCATCAGCAGTAAGTTGTAATTGAAAAATCTATTATCAAATAACACCGGTACAGCAAGATGCAAATCAACAGAAGTATAGTTTTAATTCTTGTCCCAATACCAAAGGTGTATTCTGAAGCTAACTATTTTGACAACATTAAGCTATCCACTAAATTTCACCAAAGTGGATGTTATGTGTTAGTAAATCAGGCAATAGTCAAGCTCAACTTCTAGAATCGAACCATACAAATGCAGCAACAACAAATTCAGCTAAGGAATCAAAGTATCGAACACTCAAGCTGCACTATGTCTCACCAAATCAAAAGAAAGCCAAAACACTGTGTATTCATATGTTATTTACACTTATTTTAAAACTATGGATGCAGTATATGTACTCAGGTAAAGAGTTAATTCACCAAGTTTTCAACAGTTGCAACCATTAGATAAAAGCACCTTCACTCATCAAAATTATTAGATTACACAACACAAACATGAAAATAAACAATTAATTAACGGGCAGTGTGTTAACTGTTATGTGTAAATAAATTAGTATCTCAAGCTGCTCACAGCTTCAATCAAACAACACTAAAATGCACAAGAACTCAGCTAAACAAGATATCAAATACTTAAGCTGCATCATTTCTCCTCAACAATTCACCAATCCCAACCAATTTAACTAATGCCAGAATAGTTTAAAAATTAGGTCGAAAGCTATTTATATTAATCAATCAGAATACATAGATCTAAACTACTAACAAGCAATTGAGCAAAATAATTAATCATCAATAATCAATTCACTGCAATTTCGAACAATAAAGCACTTCATTTCATATTAAAACCATTCAATTACATCGCAGTCATCAAACAAACATCATTTCAACTAACAAACCCCCTAAAAACACTTCAAGTTAACCGCCAAAACCATAAAGAGTCCTGCCCTGCCTCTTAAGAGCGTAAACAACATCCATGGCAGTAACAGTCTTCCTCCTAGCGTGCTCGGTGTAAGTAACAGCATCACGAATGACATTCTCCAAAAAGATCTTCAACACGCCTCTCGTCTCCTCGTAGATGAGACCGCTGATCCTCTTGACACCGCCTCGACGAGCCAAACGACGAATAGCAGGCTTGGTGATGCCCTGGATGTTGTCACGGAGGACTTTTCGGTGTCGCTTTGCTCCTCCTTTGCCTAAGCCCTTGCCTCCCTTTCCACGCCCTGACATCTTGAAATTCTAGAGAGAGAGAGAGAAAGAGTTTGTTGGGGTTTAGAGAGAGAAATGAAAGTGGTTGAGAGTGTGAGTTGAGAAGGGGAATGAGGTGGGGTTTATATAGGGGGGAAATTTGGGGGTTTGAAAATTTGAAAGTTTGGGCGGGGTGTTTGTGTGTTTGTTTTGGCGATCCGAGGGGGAGTTGATTGGTAAATGTGAGACGTTGATTTAGTGGGGAATGGACGTCTGGGATTCGTTTTGTTTTTGACGCACGGATCGATGACGTGGATATTAGACTTATGGGCTGTGTGTAAATTACTACTATTTTATCAGTCGGACCCAATTCTACTGGGGATCATCTCGGGGTATATATATATATTAAGCCCGTTTTATTAATTAACAAAAAATGGGTTTTTTTATGTTTTGCTAAATACAGTACTAATAAAGTTGGGTTTTGATTGGTTGAAGTAATGTTGTGAGCTAGAAATAGTATATATGAATGAAGAAAATAAAATGACAATTTTTGATTTATTATTTATACATTATCGATATAATTGCAAAAAAGTTGAGGTAAGTAAGATTTATATACTTTTAGAAAAAAAGTAGTATTTATCTATTATATATCTAGTCTACTTATGACGTCATAAGTCTAACCAGATGTCATGACCTACAAATTATAACAATTAAAACAAATCAGTTATAACTATGAACATGTATTATCACGTGTGAAATGTTAATACCCACATTTAACGCCCTTATACCCATATGTATTATCGGAGTCCGATGTCAAGATAACCTTCGTTTTCCTTCTCTTGTGGTGTGAGTCAGAGTCCGGGGACTCATCTTCCTCAACATAAACACGCTTCTCTTTTCGAGAGCCTTTTACCCATTCGGTTCCCTCCTGCGACGCTTTAAGCGCCTTATCTTCCAATTCCAACTCCTCCCTTCTCAGCTTGATGGCCTTAAATTTCAGCGCGTCGGCTTCCCGTTTCTTAGCCCTCGCCTGTTCAGTCTCATCAGCCTCTGTGAATTTCCCCTTTTCCTTGGCCATTTTATCAGTTCTCAACTTTCTCAACATTGCTTATTCCTCAGGAGTTGAGATTATTTCGGCTTCCTCATCAAAATTCGTCTCCAGATTCCGAGGGGTGATAACAAATCGTAAAGTGTGATTGGGTTTTGGATCGGTGAACCCCGGATGGTTGTATTCATCATTGCCGTTAGTCATCCTTTCATATCTCAGAACTTAATCTCGTATTCTCATAGACGTCGCCAAATATTATAAACTAATTTATGTCGACCTCGTCTCCGTCCATATAAATAGACTTCGGCATGTAAAGAGAAGAATGTGAGGGATGATCCCTCCGATTCACCTCCGGTGTGAAAATCAGTTAATGGGTTTTTGGTATGGGTAATTCAGAATACAAGATAGTGCTGAAATCACTGTATGTTGGGACTTGTATCGTCCGGTGTATATATAACCTGTACATTAACGTTCTGTCCCTAGAGTCTTCGGTCAGTTGCGTTTAAGAGGGGAAGTGGACGTTGTGATCGACGGACCACGTCTTCGTTCTAATTGGGCTTAGATGATGGCATGGTTCGGCCCATAACATCCAACAGTTGTTTATCTGCCCAGATAATTTAAATGGGTCTGGCGAGTCGGGCCTCCAACACGGTCATTTTAACATTTTTTTAGTTCTTTAGATATTGTAAAAGGTTGTATATGATGTAGTGATACGCCATTGACTTTCATATTCAATGATGCGCGGTGGAATGTTTGAAGGTATCATGTTAACTTTCAAGTCGCATGTTCGGGCTCAATTGTTTGTGATATTTTTAGTTGTACATATTTTTGCTTTCCAATTTCGAGTATATTAGTATATGATGCAAAAAATAATTCGGGTTTATGATATATTATCATGAACTTTTATCATTTAATCAAAAAATTTAAAATTTCGTAAATTTAACATTTCAGATTTTTAAACACACCAAGCTCTTCCTAGGAGAGAGGTTTGATAAACTCAAATAAATTGGAAATAACTTTTCGCGATAATAAATTTAACTAACAAAACAAACAATCAGAAAAGGCATTAACAAAACAATCAATCTAAAAGAAGACAGATCTTTATAACTGTGTGTGTTTATATATATATATATGTCTTTCATCAATAAAAAAACCATTTTATATAGAGAACTGTAGAATACCCTTAATTTATTATAGAATTTAATCAAATTTGTTGTTAATCTATTATAGAATTTAATCAAATTTGTTGCTAATGTCTAATAATAATTATATTTAAATATAATAAAATGTTTAAAAAAATAATTGATTTAAAATTTAATTATATTGTGTAATAATTTTGGATAAATGTGAGTTTAATGTGATTCTACTACAGAACCACTTTAAATTATTTCATCAAATTTCAATGATTTTTTAAATAAAAAAATTGTGCAACTTCTTTTTTAATTTGATAATTAAAATTTGTAATTATATATGATGAAAAATGAAAAAAATTATGTATTTATATATTTTTAAATACTTGTTTTCTACAAATCTCTATGTGAGAGCCCTCCATGAATTATCAATATATATACAGAGAGCACTAAATTTTATGCGTTCACCGCCAAGCCCAAGCCTACTACTAAACATTCTCGAGAGTTAAATCAAACTATTCGCGAGTATACGGTTCCTATTTTTATGTTCTCAAATTCACCATAAGAATTTTATAAACGAATACAGCGGGCTGTAAGCCTGTAATCAATTTACTCTCATCATTCACCAAGCCAAATCCGTATAATTTTTTTATCGGCCACGATGAGTAGATCCTCCTAGGGCTGTACAAATAAACCGTTCAACTGCATCCAATCGCTCAACCACTCGCAACCGAACCGCATTTACGGATAATCGCAAAATGCGGGTTGGTTGTGAATTTAAATTTTAAAAACCGCTCATTCGCGATTTGTATGCGGTTTTAAATTTTTAAAAATCGCAAAATCGCAACTCGCAACATATATTTATAATAAAATATATTTCCAAAAATTTAGCTGATATCATATAAATTAATAAATATACACATTTATCAACTAATCTTAGGTTAATGTTAAGACTTCATTCATCAAATTCACAATTATTATAAGATATATAACCAAACAAATGAAAAATATAATTAATATGTAATTTTTTTTATCATTTCCTTTTTTTTTCCTCGCCTCCACATTTTTGTATGTTTTTAATATTCTTAATCCACACGGAGCATTAGTTTATATTTTATTTTTGAATGTAATTTATCACGTAACTTAAACTTCAATTTATTAATATTCCAAATTTATTTTTTTGAAAATTATTAATTATTTTAAAATAAGTGGTTGAACCACAAACCGATCCGCAATAACCGCAAATTTTAACCATGTCATTTGCGGTTGCGGATGACAATTTTTTAAAACCGCTCTTCGCGGTTTGGATCGACTTTTACCCCAAAACCGATCCGATCAGAACCCCGTACACCCCTAGATCCTCCCATTACCATGTATATAATCAATCTTAGTATTTACAGTACATGATATAAATGACACATACAAACAGTAATAGTGATTGGGTAAATACTACTCCCTCCCTCTGTCCCATTTAATTATATACATTACTTTTAAGTTTTGACACACTTTTTCGTACTCGTTTAAATTATGATTCAATATATTTTTTTAATTTTTTTTGTATACAAAAGTTTAATGTTTAAATTTTTATTCAATTTTTTTTTAAAAAAATATTATAAAATTATATTTTATAAAATTCTCGAAATATGTATAAACAGTACACGTATATATCCTATGGGACGGAGGGAATAGTGTACTAGTGTCCAGAGTCCAGACTCCCAATAGAACTAACACAGGTTCGTAATATAACACGCGAATACTTGATAAACATAAATCTGGCAGCAATTAAAAGGCAAACTGAACACGTTTTATTTTCGATATTTTAATCAACACGAGCTTACAGTTTTTGAGACTGGATACATACTTTTTCCAATTTATAGTAAAACTGTAATATCTAATCAAACATATAAAACAAAAAACCAGAAAGCTTTCACTTTGAACTCCTCGCAACGAACTGTAGACCTCAAAAAAACTTTAACTGTATTCTTTATAAGCAAAAGTGACCAAGCCATTCGAATGGTAATGGAGATCACACTTTCCTTGGGATTCCTAGCCTCTGGCGGAAATCATTTTCCATGAGGGGAAGGCCATCACGCAACTTTACTTTTGGTTCCCAACCTAACACTTCCCTTGCCTTTGTGATGTCTGGCTTTCTCTGGCGAGGATCATCAGGTGTGTTCTCCACAGTTGCAATTTTGACTTCTGGATTGATAAGCTGCAAAATTATCCAACAGTTATATCACAAGTTTTTTGGATGACAACAAGAATCAAAACAAATTAGCAAATTGTCTAATTATTCTTTTGGATACATAATTGGACATCAATCAGATATGAACTGACCTCCTTCACATTTTCAGCAAGCTCCATCATTGTGAATTCACCTGAACAAAAATGACGGTTTATTAACGCGAATAAAGGGAAAAATGAAAAATAAAATTCTTTCTAACAACGCCGATTTGTTGCGCATAGAGATCATATAAATATATAATGCAAATTTGTTTCACTTCATGGTTAACTAACTTCTACCAGAAAGGTAAGGACTAGGATCCACAACATATTGAATATCGTTTTAAATCAAGTACCAGGATTCCCTATATTGATTGGTCCAGTGTTATTTCCTTCCATAAGTTTAACGAGACCATCAACCTTCAGCAAAAGCCAGAAGATGTTAACAAACACATTGAAATTCAATTGTAGTGAATAGAAAATGCACAACTTTTTCACCTACCATATCAGAAACATAACAAAAACTGCGAGTCTGGGTTCCAGGTAACTGAACAGTCAAGGACTCATTACTGCAATATAGAGATGAATAAATAGGGTTGTCAATTAAAGTCCGAATCCACGAAAATAAACCAATTTTTTGGTTTTGGTTCAGGCTAAAATCACATATCATTACGACTTCTGAGGGTTGGGGAGGGTTGGGTTTTAAGTCTCATAATTACTTCTAAAAAAAAGGGTCTCAAACTACAATACACATATTACCAGATATAAGTAGATGCCCAAACCGATCTGTAAAATTAGATATTTCTGATTCCAAATAGTTAGTGTGGAGAAAATTTAAGATAAAAAGAATACTTGGTTAATTTGCCTACAAAAACTAGAAAAGTAGCATAAGGAGTTACCGAATCGCTTGAGCAATGAAATTACTAACAACACGGCCATCATCAATATTCATTCGGGGTCCATAAGTGTTGAAGATCCTGGCTATCCGTATTTCTGCAGTGACCATTTTAAAGACATGAGAAAAATTGATCACAAAAATGCTTATGCGCTCTACAAAAAAATTGAAACAAAAAGTTTTTCTTGATATTTAATTGCTAATCGAATAAAGAAGAGTTTGTACCGATTCCGTGCTGCCTATGATAATCAAACATCAAAGTCTCTGCTACTCTTTTTCCCTCATCATAACAACTCCGGACTCCTGCAGGCAATATACAAACAACGCTCTTTTCAGGATAGGAACAAACTTAAATGGACATAATACGAAGAAAATTTCTAAGAGTCCGAGTTAATATATGAATGTAGGTATACAGCTGGCTAAACGTAGTATTACAATTTTCTAGGACTATGGTGCAGACATAGCAAATTTAAAATGGACGTAAATACATGTACGTATGTAGCTGACTACACAAAACATTTCCTGATTCTCATTATTAAAGTTTGATAGAGCAAACATCAGTGTGCATAAACACGAATGTATGCATGCAATGACTACATGCCTGTGGGCTACTGGGGGTTCTAGACTTTGTAATAATGTAATCTTATAACAATTTCCTTAACTATCCCTAGTTAAGATAATTCTAGATTTCTAGTCATCAGGATGAAGATAAGTCAAATTTTGATCTTAAGATTGAGCTCAGCTCACACTTCAATACAGGGTCACAGACAGAGCTAAGAAAGTTAGAAAGTACATCTACCTAATTCCAAGAGAATAATTCAATGAGATCATATTTAAGTACAACAACAATTAAAGAATTCCTACAAACGTCTAGCAATATTGTTCTTGAGAGATGTCAGCTAAGGTATAATAATACAACTCCATTTCCCGAAAACTAAATCATCTTCCAAAGCGAACAAAAAATATGATATTATAGGCCATCTATACGTACCTATAGGGTTGACGTTACCCCAATAACTCTCCTCCTGAGGATGCACAAGAGGATCTCCATAAACCTCTGACGTTGAAGTCAATAAAATCCTGTAGGTACAGTAGTCAAATAAGAGAACCAAAAATAGCTTGCAAGCAAGTATATGCAATGGCAAACTTTCAAACCTTGCTCCAACTCTCTTGGCAAGTCCTAACATGTTTAGTGTCCCAATCACATTTGTCTTAATTGTCTGTCAAGTCAAGGAACACATCATCAGCAATTAATTTGGCCAAATACATAAATAAATCAAATGATCCTATAGGCTTAGATAGAGTCCGAATGTGTCCATGGACCTTGTTAAGAAGCAGATAATGTTCTACACAATATTGGAAATAACAAAAACCTTTAGGCCATGTTTGTTTCGTGGGATTTTAATCCCGGGATAATAATCCGGGGATAACTAATCTCATCAAAATTAGTCCTATGGATTAAATAATCCTATCCTAAGTTTGTTTGGAAGGATTAAATGTAGGATTGGAATATAATCCTTTAAAACTTTATCCTATGTTTGTTTTGTGGGATAGTACTTGGGATTGTAATATAGTCCTTTAAATTTTCCAATCCTATGTTTGTTTAATATGGGATAACAATGAGGGGGATTATAATCTTTTAAAAAATGACTTGTAGGAGGGGATAAAACAATACCTCCTCCCACCAAGCATTAGATGGGATTATAGTCCTATCCTCTTCTCAAACAAAACAAACATGAGATATGATAATTTAAAGGATTATAATCCTTGGATAACTCTTCACTAATTTTTTACAAAACAAACATGGGATTGAAAAATTTAAAGGATTATAATCCTATCCCCTGTTTAATACCATTAAACAAACATGGCCTTAGGGTTTTGCAAATTTAATAAATAACAAAAACCTTTAGAGTATCTGAAAATAAATAAATTTGCCTGTTAGAACAACTACCGAAAAAATTGTATATTTGGTGCAAAACAACAGGCAGGATCAGAAGCATAAAGCGCAACAAGTAGCATCTACTTCAGCATTTTATCAAGTAGATTAATCAAAACAAGCAAAGTACCTTAACAGGATTATATTTGTAGAATATTGGGGAAGCAGGACAGGCAAGATGATATATTTGATCAACTTCAACCAACAATGGTTCCGTGACATCTGCAAACAAAATAAAAATGCAATGTAGACCAATGAGCAAGACACGGATAAATAGATAAATGAGATACATGGATAAGATTGATAATGCATGGAAAAAGATAACTAATGATGTTCAATGGATGAAATTGTAACTTAAGCTAAACGAAGCAAAGTAAATATAATTAAAAAAATAAATAAAACAGAGAGGTTTTGTGAAGAATTTGCTACCGACTGCAGTTGAGATCTCCCTTTCAAGGTTTGATCTTTTTCAGCAGCCCCAAAATCAAACGTTGTATTGCCCAACATTACTACTATACTATTTTTAATATCACAATAACAACCAATCAAGGGCTTAAGGACACAATATTTTTTATGGAAGATTCATAAGGTTACAATTTGTGGATACGATGTCAAATGCATTTATATTTGAATATACATATCAATGACGTTTAGGATTCAATTCAAATGACCTTGGAAACAACTAGCAACAGTCAATAAAAGAACATATCTTGTTTACATTATTCAATGAAGTTCAGGGGTATAATCAGATGACACAACTTGGAAGCTATAACAGACAAAAAAAAAGAACATATACCATGTCGGATAAGCTCGAATCTCGGATGACCGACCCACTGCCTTAGGTTGTCCTTTGATCCAGTAAAGTAGTTATCAACCACAATTACCTAGGAAGGGCAAGGAGCTTGCATTATAGATATTACCAAATCATGCAGAAAATTTAAGGAGCAGAATCATCTGACTGTATTATGAAGAAAAAACAGAACATTATGGTAAAAAGTTCAAACCTCGTTCTTCTCGTTTTGCATCAGTCTGTCAACTAGATGAGAGCCAATGAATCCAGCTCCTCCAGTTACCAAGATTCTCATATTGGCCTGACAACAAGAAGCTATTTTAGTTTTAACAAAATGAGCACAAAGTATTATAACTCACTCACATGACTCTCTAGTCACGAAATACTCTCTCTAACCAATAACCATCAAGGAACAATCAAGCAACATATCTTTAATATCGTGGAAGATGGGAAACCGTGGAAGGTATGGGGAAAAATAACATACGGATCATTGAAATGTAAATGAAAGACCAAAGAAAAACTATGACTAATGGCCTTGTTCATTGCATTTAGTTTAAATGAAATAGGAATATTATGCTTGCAAGTCAATGACTTTTTCATGTTACAACAAACAACAAAAGAAAAACATATCATTCATCAAACACATTCTATATTTCTATCATCCCCAGTTCACATACTCATAACAACAAACAGAAAGAGTTGATAATTTGTGCTTAAAAAAAACATCTTGCCTATTGCAACCTGAAAAAACTTTGCAGTGCGCAAGGGCGAAGGGGTTGGAGGGGGTTTTGAAGATCCATTCCCTACTTCTTTCGACATTCCCTCGGATCCTTCTTCAATTCCTAATACCATAACAATCAAAACAACAAGTACCCATTACAATACCTCAATCAAATTCAACATCTCAATGCAAAATAATACACAATTTACAATAAAAATACAATCTTTATTTACAATCATTTCCCAAATGTTCCATCAACAATCAAGAATCTCAAATACCTAAAGAAAACCAAAATCTTCACAGAAAAAAACCCACAAATTTGCTATAAAAGTTGTAAAGATCGAAACTTTATAAATACATCCAAATGGGTTATTGATCAAAGGGCTTAAATCATACAAAAAACATGAAATAATTGCACCCCACAAAAAAAGAACATGAAAGCTTAGAAAACACGAAGAGTAAAGAGCAAATAAAGCTTAAAAGTGGAGCCCCACTATAACAAACTCACCAAACAATAATCAGATCCAAATCTCAACATAAAATCACAAAAAAATTATAAATCAAGAATTAAACAAATATTTTAAAACAATGAATTGAATTTTAATCGAGACATTGTGAAATAAAAATTGAAGAGATTAAATTAGTACCTCTTAAATTAACACAGGGATTTGTGATCAGTGATCAAGGTGAAAAAGTGTTTGAATATGTGTGTGTTTATAAATGTAATTTTACATAGGAAACGTGAATAATGTAAATTCTCTCTTAAAGATGATGACGTGTCTGCCAAATCATGAGTACAGAGAAAAAGCTATAATTAACCAAAGTTTTGATTAATATTTCTTTCTTCTTTTTGAAGTTTTGCTTATCTTGACATTGAAATGAAAAATGTAAGGCTCGAGGCCCAATTAAATCCAAAAGTATCACTCGAACCATTTTTTTAATTTTGGTCTCAATCGACACATTAATTAATTTAAAAGATTCACTCCGTCTAAGTCAACTTTGAATCGGGTCAAATTTAACGGTTTTCATCCATTGCTCCGTTATGTGGTGAAGTGTCATGTGACACGACAAATAAAAAAAAATATAATGGACACATAAACAAAGAAATCAAATGAAAACAAAAATAGGAAAACGTGAATTAAGAGCGTATGAAAGGGATAAACTGAAACCCTAATTTCTCCGATCAATTAGAGCTGGGTATATGTTCTGGATCAATTGAAGATTACTTACACAGTCAATACAAGGTATATGTTCCGGATCTAGTATATATTATTCATATTGTGTGTGTTTCTTTGAATCGTCCCGTCTTTGTATAGTGTCTTCATATGTCTATCTTGTTTTGTATACATGGGTCTTCATATTATGTTCTTGTATGTATTCTTGATGGTTTACTTCTTACTTGCCTATCTTGTGTAATTGTATGCTTTAAATTTTTTTAGCAGAATGACATCTAGGATTCCGATTCATCTTCACCACCATGGTAAATTTACACCTAATGCGTTTAATGGTGAATGTGGTTATATTGGATGTCGTATTGACATAATTAATGGTGTTGATACGGACATATTTTGTACTCGTGATTTGGAAGATTATGCAGTTACATACAACTACTCGAAAAATGATTTTCACTACTTCAAACGTAATGGTCAAAATTTTAAAGATGGTATAAGGTTGTTGTATGATGACGCTAGTGTTAGAACTCTGACTTCTCTGTGTTTACCTTATGGGAAGATTGAGTTATATGTTGACCATGGTAGAAACTCAATAATTGAGGATACTGAAATTGTCGATGAGGGGGGTAGTAAAGAATTTGAGGAGAGTGAAGAATGTATTGTTGAGGGAGTTGAAGACGAAGATGATTGGGATTTCGACGATGAGGAAAGTGAGGATTCTGAATATGAACTTGAGGGAGAATGTGGGGATAATGGAGATGATGAAGATTTTGATGAAGAGGGCTATGAGAAAGAAGAAGAATTTGATTTTGGTAAAGATTGGGATTCTGATGACATGAGGGAGGAAGGTGAGCCTGAAATTCCAGAGAAGCTTAGTAGAGAAAATAACAGATCAGTGGAGAGAAATGATGACAATAATGACCACCTTCTATGTAGTGAAGATGAGTTTGATAGTGATGAGCTGAGATCACTTCCATCTTCCAGTGAAGATGAAAATGTGAAGAAAGGGTATGTTGGAATTCCACCTAGTAATCGTAAAAGGAAGAAGCTACCGGTGTATAATCCGCACAAGCTGGTGAATGTGAAATTTAGTGCTGGAATGAGATTCGAGTCAATGGAAGAATTTTGAAAAGCTGTGAAAGACTACGGAATAAAAGAACGAAGGGCTCTCCACTTCATCGCAAATGATAAAGACAGAGCACATGTAGCTTGTGAGAAGGGATGCCCTTTTTACATATGGTGCAGTAGATTGCAAGATAGCCATGTTGTTCGAATTAAGACACTGGTAGACAGCCACCTATGCACTAAACCCTACCACAACAAACTTATCACAATTAGATACCTTACAGAACTATATGGTGATAGGATCAGAAAAAATCCTCAGTGGAAAGTGAAAGAAATGATGGAGACTGTTAGAGAGGATTTAGAGGTTGAAGTGCCAAAGATCAAGCTTATAAGAGTGAGGAAGGCTGCTTTGGAAGGTGTTGCAGATGCTTTGAAGGAACATTATAGCAAAGTTTGGGATTTTGGATATGAATTACTGAAGAACAACCCAAAGAATAGAGTTGAGATCAAAACAAACAGGTTAATTGATGACTCTCCCAACACCTTCCAAAGGCTCTACATTTGTTACTATGCACTGAAAGAAGGTTGGAAAAGTGGTTGTAGACCAGTTTTGGGGTTAGATGGATGTTTTTTGAAGACTGTGTGTGGAGGCCAACTTCTAAGTGCAGTTGGTAGGGATGGGAACAATCAAATGTTCCCTGTAGCCTATGCAATAGTTGAATCTGAAAATACTAGCAGCTGGAGATGGTTCCTAGACCTGTTGAGAGATGACCTTGATCTTGGAAATGGAAATGGCTATACAATTATTAGTGATCAACAGAAGGTGACATCTAAATCTTTATATGTTTGTTTGTGTGTTTGGTTCATATATATAGTACACTTTTTAAATGTGGTATTTGAATAGGGCTTGGAGAATGCTATGAGGGAGTTTTTACCAGAAGCTGAGCATAGGCTATGTGTAAGGCACCTGTTTGCAAACTTTAAAAAAAGGTAATGTATGTGCAATTTTCACATTTTATTTCAGTTTCTTAATTCTTGCAGTTACTTAATCAATTTGTAATTGCAGGTTTGGTACTGGACTGTTGAAGAGGCAATTTTGGATTGCAGCAACAGCCACCTACCCTACAGCTCATGTGAAAGCAATGAAAGGTCTTGAGAAGCTATCCAGGAAAGCTCATGCTCACTTGGCTAAGTTTGATACAAAAAGCTGGACAAAGGCTTACATCTCAACAACTCCAAAGACAGACAATGTTGCTAGCCCAGAACAGGTAATTCCTAAAGGTAATTTGTTCATGCCAACACCTGGTTTTAACATAGGAAACCACCTGCCAAGAGGAACACCTAGTACAGGGACACCCCCTGTTAATCACCCTGCAATATCTCAGCCACCACTAACAGAGCACAATGATGACACTGAGAATAATGAAGAGAAAGAGGATGACCTTTTATCTGTGAATGCTGGAGGTATTGAAGATAGTGAGGAAGAAAGCTTGGAGGATAGTTTGGAGGATAATGGAGATGCAGATGTGCAACCAAGGAGAAGCATCAGGCTTTGGTTGAAGAACAAGTTCACTTTCAAGAACACACCTGATGATCCAGTATCTCTTGATGATGATTAGATCTCATTAATCTGTTCTAGCAAGAAATATGTGAATTGTAGTACTTTTGCAAGGGCAAGTATTTTGTTATGTTGCTGCAACTTTAGACAGTACTAATGGTTATCTTCTAAAAGATTACCTTTTTGAAAGAGAGTATTCTCTTTGATATTTATGGTATGTACTTTTGAAAACTTGTGAACAATATGAAATGCCAATGACTATCGAATATTGCAAATTGTGTTTCAAGCACAATGATAATGGTCGACTGGTTGCATTAGTTTTTAACATTAATAGTACAATTACATAATAGTTGACATTGTTCTCTTCATTTCTACCATTTAACATCACATCCCCATTTTTAACACCTACCAGCACAACTAACTACATTTAATTTCACAACTACAAATGACAACAACCACGAACCTAATTAAGATAGAGCCAACTAGCTGCTGTTTTCTCATGCCTCCCAAAGAACATAGCAATTAATATGACAAGAAGAACGCCACAAATTTTCAACACTATGCAGAGCCTCTTGTTCAGAACCTTCAACATCTTCTTTTTTTCAACCTCCACACCAAGTCTCTCCTCTACAAGTTTCAATTTTTCCTCCAAATATATTCTTCTATGATTCAAATCCATTATAACGTCTCTGGCTCTACCATGGAAGTCTGGATCAAACCACTCAAAAAAACCGCATCCATTGATATCCTACAATAATTTTTAACCAAAATAAGAAAAACTCGTTCATATAACCAAAATAAGTACATATTAGCATATAATGTACCTTGATCTGGGGACATGTTAAGAATCGCTTTCCAGGATTTTTCAATGTCCATGATACTCGAACCCTAGCTGGTGTGCCGCAAAAACAAATTTTCTCTTTTACTTTTGCACTTGAGTGCACAGCAGAACTGTCCGAGCTGTGAACAAAGGGGATATTAGATGACATGCTCTTTGGATGCTATTGTTATAAGGGATTGATTTGTTATGCAATTGAACATGTATATGAATGAATGTATATATATATAGACACAAATATATACGTTGATTAGCCATGTCAGCAACCACTCAGCAAAAAAGAGCCGTTACTGCCATATCATCATGTTGACCGTTAGTTTTTAGATTGACTTAGACGGAGTGAATCTTTTAAATTAATTAATGTGTCGATTGAGACCGAAATTAAAAAAATGGTTCGAGTGATACTTTTGGATTTAATTGATGACCTAAATGATAAAAATTGTAATAAAATGATGTGTTATGGGTGATGTTACAGTTTAAAATAATTTAACTGGCGCGATGTAAATGTTAGAGTCCATTTTCATTTAGCCAATAAAAATTTGATAATTTACATTTTGTAAATTTTTTGGTAACTAATTTGGTACCCTAGCATTTTACTTGAAAAATATAACAACTTTAACAATTCTTTTTTAGAATATTTTGGGAAGCTAAATCAAATATTATGTTTCATTTTTAAACATTATTGTAAATATCTAAAATCATAACTAACTGATTGACATATTAATTTAAAATTTAATTGAAAATCGATAATTAATCAGACCAATAAATTGGAATAAAAATTTGATGTATTTTACTATTAAAATATTCTATTTATTTTATTTTATTATGAACGTATTAATTATTTATTAACATATATATTTATTAAATTATAAATTTTATAATTATTTATATTTTAATGAATATAGTATTTCAAGTTTAAGAAATTATTCTATATAATCAGATAAAAAAATTGTTACAATTAATCGCATTTTAAAAGTTGAATTAGTTGGATACCTTTTTTTGGATAAATGAGGTCAAAGTCTCGTAAATTAATTAAATTAAAATAAGAGAGAAGAATATACTCTCAGAACAAATCTGAAATCTCCAAGAGAAATTAAGAAAGGAATCGGAAAAATAAAAAACAAAAATTATAGTCTCCTAGCTCAAAAGACACAAAGCTAAAAGATTACCAATGATCACCCAAATAAACCCAGCAAGCCATGCAACCAAAGGCCCACCAAAGCAAACTTCCAGCCAAAAGCCCAACACAGCTAAACCCAACTTGCCAAATCCACCTTTACTCACATATTCAGCCATGTAATAGAACACAGTCCAAAATAAAAGCCCAAATAAAACCAACTGCCAAACCCATAAACCAGCACAACCCAAAATCCAACTTACATGTGCCGTTATAAAGAACTAATCGAGAAATATAAATTAAATCGAAATTTTTTATAATATTGGTTTAAACTGTTATGAAATAGTAAAAATGTTGCCCAGTTACTTTAACACAATTAAAAAATAATATGCAAGATGGCCCCAACCAGAGAAATAACTCTTTATTTTATCACAAAACAAAATTAAAAATCCAAGTATTATTATTATTCAAGTAAGAAAGATAAAGATAAAATTAGAGTTCTATTATTATTTAACTTATTCTCAATTAATACAAAAAAGAAATCTATACAACCAATAATTAAATAATTATAAAGAAAATAATCATACCATAATAATAATAATAATAATAATAATAATAATAATAATAATAATAATAATAATAATAATAAGTGAATTTACAAGATATATACGACCATCAACTATTTGAGTCATCAGAATTTGATGAGTCATCCAGATTTGTGTATTTCTGACTTGGCCTTTTGATTTGCAAACACCAGTTCTTCACGAGTGTCTTCTTTAATGCCAGAAATTTTCTTATCATCAAAAGAAACATGGATAGATTCAACAATAGTTCTTGTTCTCAGATTGAAGACTTTGTATGCTTTTAAAGATGGATATCTAACAAAGATACCCTCATCAGTTTTTCTGACAAATTTTCCAAGTATTCCAAGATGTGTTCTCGGTACAAAATATTTACATCCAAAAATGTGAAGATGCTTCAAGCTTGGCTTATTTTCCTTGATCATCTGATAAGGAGTTAGAGCAACTCCAACCCTTCCTAACTGTTAGCTATATCAGTCCAGCTGGCAATGAACAATACTATGTTTAGCTATCTTCTATCAAAAATACCGCTCTAACCACACACTTATGTTAGGAAAAATTTTAGCTATCAAGAATCCATACGCCAAATCTGTTGATCCCAATCTCGTTTTCTATATTTATCCAACTCATCACCCGCTCAATCACTCACCGCTCCCGCCTGTTTTTTCCTTTACCCCATTTACATCAGTTCCAAATTTAGAGGTATGAGTTTATCTTTAATCATTTAATTTACTTGAATTAAGATTGTTGATTTCTTCGTTATTTTATTTGATTATATCTTTAGGGGTTTTCCACCAGCTTCCTGATTAAAGAACTTGCAGATTTTAATCGCTGAAATCTTGCTGAAAGGTAAATACATTTGTGGTCAACATAGATATAGTGCTTTCTGAGAATGTTCAGTGACTTGTATGTACACTCAAGTTGGCAATTCTGTGGTCTGGCAAGTTGACATATCTTCCTGATTTATAATCCTTTGCTAATGAAATTTTGTCAAGTACTCCCGTGATATGGGCCTAAAATTAGCATAAAAATATAATTAATGTTGAATTGATTAGACCTGATACGGTCCAATAACGAAGCCCAATTAACGAGGCCCGAAGCCCTGATTATTTATTAATTTCGTAATTAATAAATAGGGAGGATTAACAACTTATTAAATGAGTCCAATCAGTGATATAAATATATAAAAGATAGCCTTGAGGGCACCTACACCAACAAGGAGTCTGATTTCTTCATTCTGAGACTTCAAAGTCTATCCAAAGTCTGAGACTTGTTCAACAAAGTCTCCTAACCCTAGTCCAATTCAAGAACTCTCAACATCTATATAAAGGGACTCACCCCATAAATCAGAACTACGTTTTTTTGGCTTGATTCTCTAATTCACAGAGATACGTAGGCATCTCGTAAAGACAGAGTTAAGCTACGAAACATGAGAGCAGCCATTAAAGGCCTTGACCTCCCGAACATTAGTAATAAATATAACAATTAATATACCCTAAGTTTTATCCATAACATTTGGCGCCATCTGTGGGAAAGCACAATAACAACCATGGCGAGAACACGGAGAGGAAGCAACGCCCTTGAAGGAGGAACACCAGCGGGGTTGACCTAAATGATTTCGTCAACAGTGGAGGTAGCTCCGCATTCAACCTATGCCGCCACCCAAGTAGGAGCCCAGGTCGGGGCAACTGAACCTCAATCTCAAGGGACGATTTCCCAGCTCCTCAAGGGACGAATCCCCAACTTCAACATCTACATACAACTGTGAATTCTCGACCCGTTGGGTATGAGTATTCAACTATTGTGACCACTAACCCCCCTTATGAGATGCCCCTTTACCCCGAGGTTGGAGGAAGTGGACATGCTGAACGGAGTGAAGCACGGGGGCAAACATCCCCTACATACAAGGTTTGGCTCCTATCTCGGAGGATCAGGAATTTTATGGTCTTTATACTGAGAGAGACTCCGAATCTTCGGATGATGAAGTGGCCCCAAGAAGGAGACGTGCTGGCAAAGAGCCTATACCTGATGGTAACCAATGTCCCAGGAGCATCCGAGGGACGAATCTCCAAGAAGTGCAGGAGAGAATCAAGGCTCATGAGGCTGAGATTCAAAGGCTGAAGCGCGACATGGAGGCGCACCAGGCCCCCCCTCCAATCATAGGCCTAGATGGTCCGTCACAAAGAAGGACTGTTGTTAGGAATGTATGTGCATTAGTTTGATGATATGTTTAACAAAATACTTAAGTAGAAATTTAGTGTCTGTAGCCTCAATGGATAAGACCACTTTGGCTATCCGTTGATGGTGTAGCTTTACTTAGAAATAAGTCTAGTGTTGTAGCATATTTCAGTCTCTGTATTTAAAATGTAATTCTTGGAAGTTGAGAGAAACTATGAGTCATGTTGACTACTAGATGATATGCAGATAGGAAGGCCAATTGTAAATACTTCATGCCTTGTAATTTTGTATAAGTGAAGTGGTATCAACGGATGACTTAAAGACCTTCAACGGATGAGAAGCTAAGCTTCAACGGATGTCTCTAAAGCTTCAACGGATAAAGTCATCAACGGATAACATCCTTCAACGGATGAGTGCATCAACGGATGAAAGCTTCAACGGATGTTCTGATGATTAGCCGTTGATAAGGGGTAGTTGTACCTACAAACAGAGGCACATGGGTTGATAGAGACAACTGAGATGTGGTAGCCGAATTTCAGGAACAACAGAAAAAGCAGCCGTTCTTCTTTAGTACAAAGATGCAATAGTCAACAAAGTACTGGAGTGAACAGGAAAAGAAGCAAGTGAAGATCTTATTTTATTACTTTATTTTATATTGTTCTTCACTTGTACACTTGGTAATATATAAACCAAGCAGAAGCTAGTAATTAGATAAGAGATTTTCCAGAGCTGTTTAGAAAAATATTGAGAGAAAATTCATCTAGTTTGTACTAGGATGCAGCTGTGATCAACATTGGTTAATCACAGATTTTCTAAAATACCATCTCTGGTGGAACAACAAATCCACCAGAAAAGTTTTTAAGGTCTGTTGTGTTCTTTACATTTGTGCTTGAATATATATCTGTCTGTATTAGCTTAAAGCAATTCACACACTTGTTCTTCTTGAACACACAACTTTCATAAACTGCTCAAAACTTGAAAAAGTTTTGAGATTTACATTCAACCCCCCTTCTGTAAATCTCATTGTTAGTCCACTAGGAATAACAATTGGTATCAGAGCAGGCTCTTGACATACAAAGAGTTTAAAGATCTTGGAATCTAACAAAGATGAGTAAGAAGGATATTGGAGTAAAGATCCCAGTTCTTGACAAAGACAGTTATCACCATTGGAAGGTGAAAATGCACCTTCATCTACTCTCCCAAGATGAAGGTTATGTAAACTGCATTGAGAATGGTCCTCACATTCCCCACAAAGTAGCAACAGTTGCTACAGCCACAGTTGCTGTTGGTCAATCCATTCCAAAACCTAGAGCAGAATGGACAATGGAAGACACAGAAGAAGTCCACAAGGATAAGAAGGCTATGAACATTTTGTTTAATGGTCTTAACATGGATATGTTTGATAATGTGATAAATTGCACAACTGCCAAAGAGGTTTGGGACACAGTTCAACTACTGTGTGAAGGTACAGAACAAGTGAAAGAAAACAAAATGCAGCTTCTCATTCAACAGTATGAATACTTTCATTTTGAAGAAAATGAATCTTTAAATGAAACATTCAATAGGTTCCAAAAGCTGTTGAATGGACTGAAGCTGTATGGAAGAGTGTACCAGGTGAAGGATTCAAATCTTAAATTTTTAAGATCCTTGCCAAAGGAATGGAAACCCATGACTGTCTCCTTAAGAAACTCTCAAGATTATAAGGACTTCACTCTTGAAAGATTGTATGGAATCTTGAAGACTTATGAACTAGAGCTGGAACAGGATGAGATATTGGAGAAGGGGAGAAAGAAAGGAAATTCAGTTGCATTGGTAGCTGAAGATGAGAGGAAATGCAGACAAGAAACTGCAAGATCTACATCAAACTCCAAAGATGGTATAAGAAATCCGGAATCAAGCAAGGGGAAAGAGCAAGTTGCTGAAAATGAAGACAACTCCAGCCAAGATGACTCAGATGGTATTGATGAGCATCTTGCATTTCTGTCCAGAAGATTTGCAAAGATGAAATTCAAGAAAAACACTAGAGCCACTAAACCTCACAAAAACACTGTGGACAAATCCAAGTTCAAGTGTTTCAATTGTGGTATAAGTGGACACTTTGCAAGTGAGTGCAGAAAGCCAACTTCTGAAAAGAAGAAATTTGAACAAGTAGATTACAAAAAGAAATATTTTGATCTACTCAAGCAAAAGG
Organism: Apium graveolens; assembly: GCF_009905375.1. Taxonomy (NCBI): domain Eukaryota; kingdom Viridiplantae; phylum Streptophyta; class Magnoliopsida; order Apiales; family Apiaceae; genus Apium; species Apium graveolens. Next base: position 24,963,259 of record NC_133654.1, on the reverse strand, counting down.
AGAGGGCTTTCATTACTCAAGAAAGGGACTGGGCAGCTAATGGAGATGAAGAGGATGAAGATGTGGAGTATGTCAACCTTGCTCTCATGGCTGATTCTGAAGAAAATGAAGTTAGTTCATCAAGCAATCAGGTAATCACTACTGACTTAACACAGCTTACTAAAGAAGAGTGCAATGATGCTTTTAATGACATGTCTACTGAATTGTATCATTTGCGAGTGTCTCTTAAATCTCTTGCTAAAGAAAATAGTAGGATTAGAGAGAACAATCTGTTTTTAAGTAATAGAAATGCTTTGTTAGAAGATAAGATGATTGACCTAGAGAAAACAAAGTTGCATTGTATATCTGTTGAAAATGAACTAGCTGAATCTGTTAAGAAAGTAGAAATACTTTCCAATCAATTAGAGAAAGAGCAAGAGGTGATTAAAGCCTGGAAGACATCTAGGGATGTAAGTGCTCAAATTGCTAAGGTCCAAGGAATTGAATCATTCTGTGAAACTGCCTGGGATAAAAATAAAAAGAAACTGGAATTAATTGATGGGCTGTCAACGGATGTGGAATCAACGGATGATGAAAGTTATCCGTTGAAGGAAGAAAAGGAGCATCCGTTGAAGGTTCCTCAATCAAAACAGGCAGATGTTTCTAAAAGAGAGAATCTAAAGAAACTCAACAAAAAGTTTGGTTCAACTTCAAAGAACTTTGTCAAAGAAGAAGCAAGCACATCCAAAGATGTCAGTAAGGTGAATGTAGGGCACATGACCTTAGAACAGTTAAATAATAGGCTCAAGATGGTTGAGGATAAAAAGGAATCTAAAAGAAAATCCAACAGAAATGGGAAGGTAGGAGTTAATAAACACAACAATTACACACCTGATAGGTATGCTCCTAGAAAAAGCTGTGTGCATTGTAGTAGTGTTAATCATCTATCTGCTAATTGTAAATCCATTAAGAAGACTCCCATAACTGTACCCTCTTCTATGCCTAATATGTCTGCATCACCTTTGCATGCTATGCCTGTTATGTCTCAACAAAATCCTTATGCACATTTTGTAAACATGCCATATTTTAACAATCCTTATCTTGCTGCATTTAGTATGCCTCAAATGTCATACAATATGCCCATGTGGAATGACATGTTTGCACAATCAATGCTTAATAATTTTACAAATGTGCTAAATGATTCTGTGACTAACCCTACACCTCAACCAACTACATCTAAGACCAAGGTTGACTCAAACTTACCTAAGTCTAAAGATGCAGGAGGAATGAAGTCTAGGAGAAAGGCTAACAAGAATGGACCCAAGGAAACTTGGGTACCAAAATCAAATTGATTGATTTTATGGTGTGCAGGGAAATGGAAGAAATCTATGGTACTTGGACAGTGGTTGTTCAAGACACATGACAGGAGATTTCTCCCTGCTCACAGAGTTCAAGGAGAGAGCTGGCCCTAGCATAACCTTTGGAGATGACAGCAAAGGGTTTACTATGGGATATGGCTTGATTTCAACAAGGAATGTCATCATTAATGAAGTTGCATTAGTTGATGGTCTCAAGCACAATTTACTGAGCATCAGTCAACTATGTGATAGAGGGAATACAGTTTCCTTCAATTCTGAAGCCTGTGTTGTCACTAGTAAGAAAGACAACAAAGTGGTTCTAACTGGGGTTAGAAAAGGAAATGTGTACATAGCTGACTTCAACTCTACAGATGCAGAATCCATTACTTGTCTCTTCAGCAAAGCAAGCACAGTTGAAAGTTGGCTATGGCACAAGAAGCTATCTCACTTGAATTTCAAGACAATGAATGATCTAGTCAAAAAGGACTTAGTTAGAGGAATCCCTCTAGTTGAATTCTCAAGGGATGGTTTGTGTGATGCTTGTCAGAAAGGCAAACAAAGGAAAGCATCATTCAAAAAGAAGCTTGAAACAACAATTGATGAACCATTACAGCTGCTACATATGGATTTGTTTGGACCAGTCAATGTATTGTCTATTGCAAGAAAAAGATATTGCTTAGTGATTGTAGATGATTTCTCAAAGTTCTCATGGGTCTATTTTCTTGGATCAAAGGATGAAGCAAGTGAAATCATTATCAATCACATCAGGCAAGTCAACAATCATCCTGACTTGAAGGTTAGAAATATCAGGAGTGACAATGGAACTGAGTTCAAGAATTTGACATTAAGGCTGTTCTGTGAAGAAAATGGAATCATGCATGAGTTCTCAGCTCCAAGAACACCTCAGCAAAATGGGGTTGTTGAAAGAAAGAACAGATCTTTAATTGAAGCTGCCAGAACAATGCTTGAAGAATCAAAGTTACCAACATATTTCTGGGCTGAAGCTGTTAATTGTGCCTGCTTCACTCAGAATATTTCTTTGATCAATCAAGCTAAAGGCATGACTCCTTATCAGTTGTTCAAGAGAAGAAAACCAACTCTAAACTTTCTTCATGTCTTTGGATGTAAATGCTTTATACTGAGGAATCAATCTGACCATAAAGGAAAGTTTGATGCAAAGGCTGATGAAGGGATATTTGTTGGTTACTCAGCTGGAAAATCTTATAGGGTCTACAATCTAAGAACCAACATTGTTATGGAATCTGTGCATGTTGTGTTTGATGATAAAAAGATTGATGGACTAACAGATGAGGGACATAATGAGAGACTCAAATTTGACAACATTGAGATATATTGTGATGATAGTGAAGAGGAGACTGATGGAGATGACACTTCAAAAGGGATTCAAAACATGCCCTTGGATAATGCAGTATCCGTTGAAAGACATAGTGCATCATCCGTTGAAGTACAAAATGAAGCATCCGTTGATCATAGTTCATCAACGGATAATCGATTTACATCATCAGTTGATAGAACTCCAAGTTCCCTGCAAAGGACCAACAACTCAGGGGGAGTTTCAACTAGTCAACACTCTGTCTCACATCATGACAATACTGAGGCCACCTCATCTAGAGCACATCTTCCACCACAAAGGAAATGGACCAAGAATCATCCCTTTGAACTGATCATTGGTGATGCATCATCTAAAATGCAAACAAGAAAAGCCACTCAAGATGAATGTCTGTATAGTAGTTTTCTGTCTCAGGAGGAACCTAAGAAAGTGGAAGAAGCTCTATTGGATCCAGATTGGATATTAGCTATGCAGGAAGAGCTGAACCAATTTGAGAGAAACCAAGTATGGAAGCTGGTACCCAAACCAAAGAACAAGAGTCCTATTGACACAAAGTGGGTATTCAGAAACAAGATGGATGAAAATGGCATTATCATAAGGAATAAAGCCAGACTGGTTGCTAAAGGCTATTCTCAGCAAGAGGGAATAGATTTTGATGAAACATATGCTCCTGTTGCAAGACTTGAAGCCATCAGAATATTTCTAGCCCATGCAGCCCATGCCAATTTCAAAGTCTATCAAATGGATGTCAAGAGTGCATTTCTAAATGGGAAATTAGAAGAAGAAGTTTATGTAAGTCAACCTCCAGGATTTGAAGATCCAAATTTTCCAGACTATGTGTATTATCTATTGAAAGCACTCTATGGACTGAAGCAAGCACCTAGAGCCTGGTATGAAACCTTATCAAAATTTCTTTTGGAGAATCACTTCACTAGAGGTACTGTTGATAAAACTCTCTTCTTTAGGGATGTTAATGGCTCTAGTATACTTGTTCAAATTTATGTAGATGACATAATATTTGGCTCTGTAGATGATAAACTTTGCAAAAAGTTTGCTAAGCTAATGCAAAGTAATTATGAAATGAGCCTAATGGGAGAACTAACCTATTTTCTTGGTTTACAAGTTAAACAAGTTAGTGATGGAATTTTCATTAGTCAAACTAAATATATTTATGATCTTTTAAAGAAGTTTGACTTAATGGAATGTTCATCTGCAAAAACTCCCATGGCCACTGCCACCAAACTTGAATTAAATAAGACTGAAAGGTCTGTGGATATTACAAGTTATAGAGGCATGGTTGGTTCACTTTTATATTTAACTGCTAGCAGACCAGATATAATGTTTGCTACATGTCTATGTGCTAGATTCCAAGCTGATCCTAGGGAGTCTCACTTAATTGCTATCAAAAGGATTTTCAGATATCTCAAGGGTACACCAAATTTAGGTATTTGGTATCCTAGAGAATCTGGCTTTGATCTAATTGGTTATTCAGATGCAGACTATGCAGGTTGCAAAATAGATAGGAAAAGTACAACAGGCTCCTGCCAATTCCTGGGAAACAAGCTTGTATCATGGTTTAGCAAAAAGCAAAATTCAGTCTCTACTTCTACAGCTGAGGCTGAATACATTGCTGCTGGAAGTTGCTGTTCTCAAGTGTTATGGATGAGGAACCAACTCCTTGACTATGGACTTCATGTTGATAGAATTCCTATCTTTTGTGACAACACAAGTGCCATAGCCATAACAGAGAATCCTGTGCAGCACTCAAGGACCAAGCACATTGATATCAAGTACCACTTCATTAGGGAGCATGTCATGAATGGTACAGTGGAACTACATTTTGTTCCAAGTGAACAACAAATTGCTGACATATTTACCAAGCCACTTGATGAATCAACATTCACTAGATTGGTAAGTGAGCTAGGTATGCTTAATTACTCTTAAAATTCATGTCTTTATTGCAATTTGAATTGAAGCCTGAAATATATTAGTTGCTAAGAACAAATTTGACTTTTAACATAGTTTATTTCATCAACGGATGTTCCCTATCCGTTGAAAGTCAAAATTGCTCTATCAACGGATAGTCATTATCCGTTGAAAGACAAATACATTTCTGGAATTTTTATCCGTCAACGGATAAAAATGAAGTACCTTTCAACGGATGACAATTTGCCTTATCCGTTGAAATGTCACATCAATCGATTCAGGTGTTTAACAGCCGTTGATTCTATTCTCTTAACCGTTGATACTCATACATACATCTGTATGTATTGGTTTTAAAGGTAGTTTTTAGAATACTTACAGTTTATTCTTAAACGGCTGAAATTCACTAACGCATATTTATTGATAAATCTTTCTTTTATATTTTTGTTTATTAATTTGAGAAAGCATATAAGTCCTTCTGATTGTTCATTTTTACTTTACGCTTTCTTGAAATTTCAAGCATTTACCATTTTCTCTCTGCAAAAACTTCAAGTTATTCTCTGCAATTTCTACTCACAAAAATGGCACCAGTCGTGAAGATTATGTCTCAATCTGGGTTCATCTATGAAAAGAACAATTTCATAGCTTTGGTAGAAAAGAATGAAGCCCACTCAGACTATCACAAAATGATGGACTTCATCAAAAACTGTAAACTTAGCTATGCAATGCTGGAAGCCCCAACAATTTTCTGTGAAGTAGTTGAGGAGATTTGGACAACTGCTGAGTTCAACTCCATGGATATGACTATCTCCTTCACTCTCAAAGGTAAAACTCACTGTATTAACTGTGATGATTTACAAGCATGTTTTAAATTGCCTGAGAACAATGCCATGACACCACACACTGATAGTGATGTATCCAGCATGTTAGATTCCATAGGTTATTCTCTTAACTCTGCTAATTTAGGGAGTATTAGAAGAAAAGGCCTTAGGAAAGAATGGAGTTTCCTTGGGGATGCCTTTATAAAGGTTTTCTCTGGGAAAATTAGTAATTTTGATGCCATAACTTCATCTCTGGTTAATATGCTCTATATGCTTGTTTCTGATAGGTATTTTAACTTTAGCAACTATGTGATGCTAGAATTAGGTACTAGATTGGGTAACAAAGCTAATAGACCTAATAACATCTATTATGCAAGATTCTTTATGTTATTGGCTAACCATGTTGCTGAAGGTTTAGTCATAATCAATGAGAATAATAAACTCAAGTGCTGGGCACAAGAGAAAAGAGTTCTTGCAGATTTGAAGAGAATGGATCTTAACAGCAGTGTGCCATTGGTATATTTACCAATCATGAATGCACCTCAGGTAGGTGAGGTAATTGCTTCTACAACTCCTACTTCTTCCAACCTCTCTATTTCTTTATCTTCTAGTGTGGCCATGAAATCTGTGATGCCCCAACAGATTTCTACCAAGGTCACCAAAACTAAACTTTCAAAATCCAAGACAAAGAAATCCACCTCTGTTGTTTCTCAAAAGACAACAGTTGTAACACCAACTATTAACCCTGAGGTGAGTGAACAGGGTGTGAGTGGTGACGGGAGGGGTGAACATCAAAGAAACCCCCAGGATAAGGAAGGAGAGTTGAGTGCTTCCCAAGCTAGCCAAGCCACAGTTTCTCAAAAAGCTGTGGTGGTTGAAAAGGTATCTAACACATCCCTAGTAGCATCCTCCCAAAAGGATGTTACTATTGAAAATAGTTCCAAACCAGGAACACAGAACAAAAGAGGGAGGGACACTAAAGCCAAACACTCACCAACAAAAGCCTTTATTAGAAGAAAGAAGGCCAGAACCCAATCTTCTACACAGGGTGCACACACTGCACAGATACATCCTTCTGTATCTATGCCTTCTCAAACTCAGTTTGATGTGACTCCAATAAATGTGGAGTCACAGCCCCATTCTCTCACAATAATCACACATCAATCACCAAACACTTCATCACCATCTCTGGATGTGGATATGTTATTCCCATCAATTCCTGATTCTCCCTCTTTACAACTCAGGGAGAAGCCCCACTCAAATACAGGTGATCATCATCTCTTAGATGATTTGTTGGATCACCCGCAAATTCTTTCAGATATAATTGAAGGATCTGTGTCACCACATCTCAAATCAATCTACACAGATTCAACAGTTATATCACTTTCAATTTCAACTTCTTTTCCTTCTTCAACGGATATCACTCATCCGTTGACAAGTGGTTGTTCTTCAACGGATAAGCTTAACAGCAGTTATCCGTTGATAACATCAGTTTCACCTTCAACGGATATTCCACATCCGTTGACAGTCTCTACACAAATAACTGAATTAATTCCAAGTGTAGAAGACATGAATACTGTGCAATCACTCTTAGGATTGAGGGAAGGGAGTGACAATTTGAGTGAGAGGCTGGGTTGCTCCCAGGCAAAAGGAGAGATTGAGAGCTCAAAAATGCATGCTATTTCTTCCAGCATGGCAAAAGTAAGTGAGTGGAGTACCACCTTAGTAGGTGAGGGTGAGGGAGTGAGTTGTGTGAGCCAGGGGGAGCCCCTGATGCAAGAACATAGAGAAAAAGAGAGAAAAGCAGGTACAGTAGATACAAGGGTGGAACCAGCCATTGCTAATGAGTCAATGATTGTGGATGATGCTGAAAAGGAAAGACAATTTCAGCAACATTACAAAGCTGTAATTGATAACATTTCCTTGGATGCTGACACTTTTACTCATCCTGTGACAGCCTATCAAATGTTGGCTACTCAGGGCAATGAGGAGGCACAAAGGTCACTACATCTAGTGCACACAACAGAATCTCTTCAAAGGGATAAAGCTGCCATTAACAAAATGCCTTCTACAGCTGGTGAGCCATCTGAGGAATTTGGAGCAAATTCTGATGATGATGACTCTATTTCTTTTGATGGAAGCATGAACTTAGGGGGAGATGAAGGCCCTAGTTCAATTCCAAATCTACCTGAATGGGCCTTGACTAAGGAGTATAGATCAGGGGAATTCAATGTCTCTTTAGTCAAACAAATCAACACTATTCAACAGGCCATTCAGAATACTTCACATGCAAGTATCAAGGCTATCCTTCAAGCTCACCTGGACTCACTGCATCTCATGAAGCTGCAGCAAGTGAAGCAGAATCTGAGTATGGATGATCTCAGGAAGGATATTGCTGACTTGAAAACCTATACTTCAGAAAAATTGGATTCAGTCATGCCCTATGGTACATTGCAGGACTTGGTGTTGAGATTGAAGAAAGAATCTGTTACTGAAAAACGGTTGGCCAAGTTAGAAGACAGAGTTCAAGCTATTGAAGATTCTGTGGCCACCATTCTTCACAATCAACAATCTCAAACCAGTCTCCTAATGAAGCTGGCAAAAGCACAAGGCTTGACCCCTCTCCTTGATGATAACAAAAAGGGGGAGAGTAAAAGGGAAGGGGAAGGAGAGCCATCTACAAAAGTCAACATATCTAAAGTGCTAGTTCCTGCCATCACTACTTCTCCAATCATTCAAATCAAGGGCAAGCCTGATGGAATTGATTTGATTCAGCTAGCAGCAGCTGAAATTCAAGTGAAAGAGCAAAGGAGGAGAATTGATGAAAGGTTGCAACTGTTGTTTGGTTCTACACAAGACAAATCAACATCTGTGAAATACAGCACAAAAATTGAACCAATCAACATGGAGCTCATGCCAGTAGGGAGTCATAAGGATGGAGAAGCTTCTTCCAAAGAACTACAAGCTATAATTCTCAAGCCCAATGAAAGATCCAATAAGGACTCAACAAAGAATCCTTTAAAAGAAGTGGACTTTCCTCCTCCAAAAGCTGATGAGAACAAGATTTTAGGCAGGAGTATTGCTTATCTCAAAGAGACCATGGATGAGGCTGTAAGGAGAAATAGAGCTATTATCATTAGAGAGGGAAAGAGCATATGTGTGATGCAAGGACATCCCAAATTCTCAATAGCCAAGAAGGAAGAAGCCAAGCAATTAAAGGCTGACAAAAGAGCACAAGCAAAGCTTGAACAACAGCTAAAGTCAGGTCTAGTTGAAAAAGAAAAAGGGATTGAAGTCAGGGGTGAAGACAAGACTACAAACCTAGATGAGGTTTTAGGGAGTATATTTGGTGAGAGTGTGGAAGAAAGAGAGGAATGGCAGAAGGGAAACAGAAGAAAGGCCAAGGCACATAGAAGGAGTGGAGATAACACTGAAGTAACCAAATCTATATCTAAACCACTACCTTCCATACCTGAACCCCTTGTTGCTGATCCCACAATAAACATCCATGGTGAACCAATCATTCCAAAAGAGGAACCTATTGATTGGGACACTATCAAATTGCCTACCTTTCTAACCACTCTTCCACTACCAAAGAAACAGAAAAGAAAACCAAAATCTACACCTCCCATAACCTCTAAGAAATTCACTCAAAAACAAAAACCTAAGCCTAAGTCACCCATTTCTAAAGATGATTATGTTCACATCTGTGACATAAAAGAAATTTCAGACATTGAACTCTATCTGGATGAGCTGGAGGATGTAAGGGGAATAGCTGCCTACAGACAGCTACCAGAGAGATTAGTGTTCAGATATAAAGGAGCTGGGGAAAGAACATGGCCTCTCCACAGGATTCTGGATGAAGGCTACTCTACCTTGATTAGAGTCTTTTCAGCTATACAAAAGGATTCTGGCTTTACCAGAACTGCCAAGACTGAAATTCTCAACAAGATAGCCAATATAAGGAAAACTTGGAGGGAGCCCAATGCTTTACCCAGGACTTTACTCATTCAAGAAAGGGAAATGAAAATTCACAAATCACCTCATTGGTTGATGGAATTTAGAGATGATAAAGGAGTCAGAAGATTTTTCAGACTTGAAGACCAACTCAAGATTGCCAGCAATGAAACTCTCAAAGAAATGCAATCTAAGTTGGATGTCAGTGTTGAAGATGAAGCTGAATTCTTCAGACAACTCCAACTCCAAATTGAGGAAAATGACAAAAGGCTAGGAAAGAAAACCAGGGAACAAAGAAGAAAAAGATGATTTGCTCAGACTAAAGGAGTGTCCTTGGAAACACTGTAAATCTTCAATTACCTCCTAGTACATACACTTTTGCAGCATTTTTAAATTTCTACTTAGTTTCAATTCATATATCTGTTAAGTGTTTTGTTATCATCAAGTTAACCCTGAATTTATGCCTACAATTCTTATAGACATAAATAGGGGGAGATTGTTAGGAATGTATGTGCATTAGTTTGATGATATGTTTAACAAAATACTTAAGTAGAAATTTAGTGTCTGTAGCCTCAACGGATAAGACCACTTTGGCTATCCGTTGATGGTGTAGCTTTACTTAGAAATAAGTCTAGTGTTGTAGCATATTTCAGTCTCTGTATTTAAAATGTAATTCTTGGAAGTTGAGAGAAACTATGAGTCATGTTGACTACTAGATGATATGCAGATAGGAAGGCCAATTGTAAATACTTCATGCCTTGTAATTTTGTATAAGTGAAGTGGTATCAACGGATGACTTAAAGACCTTCAACGGATGAGAAGCTAAGCTTCAACGGATGTCTCTAAAGCTTCAACGGATAAAGTCATCAACGGATAACATCCTTCAACGGATGAGTGCATCAACGGATGAAAGCTTCAACGGATGTTCTGATGATTAGCCGTTGATAAGGGGTAGTTGTACCTACAAACAGAGGCACATGGGTTGATAGAGACAACTGAGATGTGGTAGCCGAATTTCAGGAACAACAGAAAAAGCAGCCGTTCTTCTTTAGTACAAAGATGCAATAGTCAACAAAGTACTGGAGTGAACAGGAAAAGAAGCAAGTGAAGATCTTATTTTATTACTGTATTTTATATTGTTCTTCACTTGTACACTTGGTAATATATAAACCAAGCAGAAGCTAGTAATTAGATAAGAGATTTTCCAGAGCTGTTTAGAAAAATATTGAGAGAAAATTCATCTAGTTTGTACTAGGATGCAGCTGTGATCAACATTGGTTAATCACAGATTTTCTAAAATACCATCTCTGGTGGAACAACAAATCCACCAGAAAAGTTTTTAAGGTCTGTTGTGTTCTTTACATTTGTGCTTGAATATATATCTGTCTGTATTAGCTTAAAGCAATTCACACACTTGTTCTTCTTGAACACACAACTTTCATAAACTGCTCAAAACTTGAAAAAGTTTTGAGATTTACATTCAACCCCCCTTCTGTAAATCTCATTGTTAGTCCACTAGGAATAACAACTGTTATCCCAAGAGCTGATCCAAGCAATCTTCTTCCCCTTGGAGATCCTGATGATCCTACTCCACCATTCACCGAAGAGATAATGAGTGCCCATATCTCAAGAAAGTTCAAGATGCCCACTATCAAAGCTTATGATGGCACTGGAGATCCCGCTAACCATGTTAGGACGTTCTCTAATGCACTGTTGTTGCAGCCCGTGAACGACGCTATTAACTGTCGAGCCTTTTCTCAAACCCTGTCGGGAATGGCCCAAAGATGGTATAACCGTTTGCCTCCGAATTCTATTGGGTCTTTCAGAGAGTTAAGTCAGGCTTTTATTAAGCAGTTCATCAGTGGGAGAGTGCATGAGAAAAGTTCAACATCCCTCATGAGCATTGTGCAACGAGCAAAAGAGTCCTTTAGAGACTATCTGAACCGTTTCACCAAAGAAGCCTTGAAGGTCCCGGATCTTGATGACAAGGTGGCTATGATAGCACTGCAGCAGGGAACTAGGGATGAGTTCTTTAAGATGTCATTGGCCAAGCTCCTCCCTGAAAGTATGTTACAGCTCCAAGATAGGGCCTAGAAATACATCAAAGTGGAGGAGAGCATGATGAAGACAGTAGTGAATAACGAGCCCCCTGGTGGCAAGAAGCGAAAAACTGATCTGGAGTATATTGCTAAGGACAAGTATCTTAGAACTGAGCAAAAAACTGATTCGACCCCGAAGAAGGGAGGACCTGGGCAAAAGTTCACTGAATATGCTAAGTTGAATGCTCCTAGAAGCCAGATCTTGATGGAAATTGTAAGAGATATGGAAGTCCGTTGGCCTAAACCCCTGAAAGTTGATCCTACAAAGCTAGATAAAAGCAAGTATTATAGATTTCACAAGGACGCCGGACATGACACCGATGAGTGTAGGCAACTAAAAGATGAAATAGAATTCCTTATTCGAAAGAGAAGGCAAAGCAAGTATACTGGAGATGGAGGAGATAGGAATAATAATGGAAGAAGGAACTCTGATGATCGCAAAAGGGATCAGGATGATCGGGGGAGAAATTCCCAACCTAGGGGACCGGTGATTAACACAATCTTTGGAGGTCCACGACCCCGATGGTCAGTGATAAATACAATCTTCGGAGGACCAACCGCTACTGGTTCATCCAAAAATTCGAGGAAAGCATACACTAGAGAAGTAATGCATATTGTCGGAGAAGCCCCGAAGAGGGCTAGGACAGGAGTAAAAATGACATTTGATGATTCTGACTTAAAGGGTGTGAAATTTTCTCATGACGATCCCCTGGTCATAACACCGATAATAGGGAACAACCCGGTGAAGAGGGTCCTTGTAGACAATGGAGCCTCGGTGGAAATTTTGCTCCATAATACCTTTTTAAGGATGGGTTACAATGATTCTCAATTAACCCCGACCAATATGCCGATATATGGATTCGCAGGAGTGGAGTGCCCCGTCGAAGGGATAATTAAGTTGCCAATGATCATAGGTTAGGGGCCAAGACAAGCAACACAAATTTTGGACTTTGTAGTGGTAAAGGTTGGATCAACTTATAATGCAATCATGGGAAGAACATGGATACATGCCTTCAAGGCAGTCCCTTCTTCCTATCATTCAGTGATGAAGTTTCCCACCCGAAATGGGATTGGAGAAGAGAGAGGAGATCAAAAGATAGCAAAATGTTGTTATGTGGGCTCTCTTAGGGCAGATGGAGTTGGGGGGCAGGTTCTGCCTATTGAAGACCTCGATATCCGTGAGAATGACGAGAAAAGAGGGAAGCCAACAGAAGATTTGGTTTTGATTCCTTTAGCTCCCGAGAATCCTGAGAAAATGACTTTTATTGGAGCAAAACTAGAGGAGCCCCTTAAAGGGAAGTTGGGGAAATTTTTACAAGAAAATAGTGATGTGTTTGCATGGTTGGTAGCTAATATGCCAGGAATAGACTCGGAACTGATCACTCACAAGCTGAATGTGAATCCAAATCAGAAGACAGTGAAGTAAAAGAAAAGAAGTTTTGCTCCAGAGAGGCAAGAAGCTATTAAACAGGAGGTAGAGAAGCTCTTAGAGGCTGGTTTCATAGAGGAGATACAGTTTCCGAAATGGTTAGCTAACCCTGTAATGGTAAAGAAGGCTAATGGGAAATGAAGGATGTGTGTGGACTTCACTTATATGAATGACGCGTGCCCTAAGGACTGTTTCCCATTACCAAGGATAGATACATTGATAGATGCTACTGCTGGTCATGAGATGCTGAGTTTCATGGATGGATTCAGTGGATATAATCAGATCAAGATGCACAAGGATGATATCCCAAAGGTATCATTCATTACCGACTTCGGTGTTTTTTATTATCTTGTTATGGCGTTTGGTCTCAAGAATGCAGGAGCCACCTATCAACGGTTGGTAAATAAGATTTTCAAAGATCTTATTGGAAAAATTATGGAAGTTTATATTGATGACAAGTTAGTCAAGAGTTTGTTAAAGTCTGATCACATAACCCATTTGAGGGAACCTTTTGAGGTATTGAGATATCACAAAATGATGCTAAATCCTGCAAAGTGTGCTTTCGGAGTGGGATTCAGAAAGTTTTTGGGACTGATGGTCTCCAAGAGAGGATTCGAGGCCAATCCCGATAAAATAAAGGCAATTTTGGACATGGAGCCCCCAAAGACTATCAAAGATGTTCAAAAGCTCACTGGAAGGGTTGCTGCATTGGGGCGGTTCATCTCCAAATCTGGGGACAAGTGCTTGTCGTTCTTCAAGTCCTTGAAAAAGGTTAGGGATTTCGTATGGGCAGAAGAAATCCAGAAGGCATTCGAAGAATTAAAGAAATATATGGCCCATGCCCCGTTGTTGGCCAAGCCAGCTTTGAATGAAACTTTATACTTGTATTTGGCCGTTTCAGAAAATGCCTTGAGTGCCGTATTGGTTAAGGAGGAATTCAAAGTCCAGAAACCCGTATACTATGTTAGCAAAATTTTGCATGGGGCTGAGTTGAATTATTCAACTATCGAGAAGTTTGCTTTAGCCTTGGTAATGGCTTCAAGGAAGCTGCGTCCTTACTTTCAGGCTCATAAGATTGAAGTGCTAACAAATCAGCCCTTGAGAAATATTATCCATAGTCCCAAAGCTAGTGGAAGGCTAATTAAGTGGGCAATAGAGTTGAGAGAATTTGACATCAAGTACAAGCCACGAACGGCAATAAAAAGCCAGGCATTGGCTGACTTCGTGGTGGAATGTACCATACCCAACCAAGAAGTCGGGGGGGGGGGGGAGGAAGATACTATACCTCCAAACACATAAGGTGATGATAAAGGGGACAAAGAGAAGGATGTTAAGGAAAAGGAATATTGGGTCCTCTATTTTGATGGAGCATCAAAAACAAATTCAAGTGGAGCAGGGCTAGTTTTACAAAGCCCCGATGGGTTCCTGATTGAATATGCTATGATGTTAGACTTCCCAACCACAAATAATGAAGCAGAATATGAGGCTCTGATAGCTGGCCTCGGCCTAGCAGAGACGCTGAGAGTCAAGAACTTGAAGGTCTGTGGAGACTCGAAGTTGGTCATATCCCAGGTGAAGGGAGAGTTTGAGGCAAGGGATGATACGATGGCTAAGTATGTCCGCCTAGTAAGAGCTGTGATGACTCAATTCGATGAGTGTCAAGTCGAGCACATCCCAAGGGAGGAAAATGTAAGGCAGATGTATTGTCAAAGTTTGCTTCATATGAGATAGAGGAAAGTTCATGAAGTTTATACTTCCGCGTTTTGAAGACACGAAGCATTGATGTTAAGCTTGTAGCTCCTATAGGGCTGGGGACGTCATGGATAGATCCCATTAAGGCCCATATTCAAATTGGTTGGCTACCAAATAACGTGACTGAAGCACGAAAGTTGGCTGTTCGAGCACTGAGATACTCCTTGATCGATGGGATTTTATACAAAAGATCTTATGTGGTTCCTTACTTAAGATGTCTCAGGCCCGATGAGCCACACTTGGCTCTTGAAGAAGTACATGAAGGTATCTGTGGGCAACACCTGGGGGCAGGGAACTGGCTCATAAGATAACCCGTTTAGGATTCTATTGGCCATAAATGATGGCTGATGCTAAAGAGTATGTGAAGAAGTGTGACCGCCATTAGAAACATGCACCTGTCATTCGACAACCCCCTGAGATGTTAACCTCTATTAACTCTCCCATCCCCTTTGCCATGTGGGGAATGGATATACTCGGGCCCTTCCCCATGGACACGGCTCAAAGGAAGTTCCTGATTGTAGCCATTGATTATTTTACTAAGTGGATTGAAGCCAAGCCTTTGTCCAAGATCACAACTAAGCAGGTTGCACAATTCCTGTGGGAAAACATCATGTGCCGATATGGAATTCCCCGTATCCTAGTTACCGATAATGGAACACAGTTCAACAATGAGGAATTTAAGAAGTATTGTGAGGAGAATGAGATTGAGTTGCGATTCACCTCCGTAGCTCACCCGCAAGCCAATGGGAAAGCAGAAGTGGCAAATCGAATAATCCTGGATGGACTAAAGAAGTGGATTGAGAAATCCAGGAATAATTGGGTGGATGAAATACTTCCAATACTTTGGGCTTACAGAACTACTTGTAGAGTCACCACCGGAGCAACTCCCTTCATGTTAGCATATGGGGCATAAGCAGTTGTTCCTGTAGTAATATCACACTCATCTCCCCGAATACAAGCTTTCAATGCTGAGGAAAATGAGGAGGGGCAAATATTAGCCCTGGATTTAATAGATGAAGTATGAGATGCGGCGCACGTAAGGATAATGGAATGTCAGAAGAAAACCTCTTTTTATTACAACCTAAGGGTAAAAGAGAGATTCTTCAAGCAAGGAGATTTGGTCCTAAGGAAGGTGGAAGCCTCTGGTATAGGGCAGAAAGGAAAGCTCGCCCGAATTGGGAAGGACCATACAAGATTAAGAGCATTCATGGAAGGGGATCTTACAAGCTGGAAACTATGGATGGAGAAGAAGTACCTCGGGCTTGGCATGCTCAAAATCTGAAGATTTACTACACATAGGTCGAACTTATTAAGGTTCAAACCCTCGAAGAACACGTTGGTGGACAAATTGTTGCCTATCTTATGGGCTTACCGAACTACCTTCAAGTTCACAAACGAAACAACCTCAGTCATGCTGGCTTATAGAGCTAAGGTAGTGGTGCTACTGGAAATTACATATGTATAACCAAAAGTTGAAGCTTGCAAGCCAGAAACTAACAAAGAAGGCATGAGGATAGCCCTCGACCTAATTTATAAGGTCATGGATGAAGCTAAAGCCCCTCAGTGAAAAGCCTCCCTCTACTACAGTAGAAGGGTTAAAGAAAGTTTCTTTCAAGAAGGAGACTTAGTCTTGGGGAAGGTTAGGGCATCCAGAGTTAAAGAAAAGGAAAGCTAGCCCCTAATCGCGAAGGGCCATTTTGAGTCAAGTGCGTTTTAGGACAAAAATCCAACAAGTTGAAAACCATATATGGTGAGAAAATGCCAAAGCCTTGCTATGTCATAAACTTGAAGGATTATTGTGTATGATAGAAAAGCAAATATGTAGCAAACACAGAATATGTGCCGAGTACTGAAATAGTACGCAAGAAAATGAAAATAAAAGTTGCTAAAAGCCCGAAGAGCCCAAGTTTTGTCTGATTAGAGGCTCGTAGGTGTTGTAATCATTCAATTGCAGTTAATTAAACTCGGGTAACGATTATATACCAGAATATCTTGTACCTAAAGAGTTCAAGTGACATAAGTAAATGTTTGATACGTATAAAAAGAAGGCTTGTAGCCCCAAAGATGCCTCGACTTTTTTGGGCTTGCAATATACAAAAACCTATAGCGTGAATGCATCTAACAAGTAGAAATAAGGTCGATGAAATCAATTTCTATTCAATGTAAGGGTTGGACCCATATTTCAGGATATTATCTACTTATGCAAGTTTATTTCTATCATCTTATCTATCAATTTATTTATGAGCGATCATCTAATGAATGCAAGTCCAGAAAGACCAATCGCCGAAAATAAAAGATAATTGCATAAAGATAGAAGATCCCGAAAGATCACAAGAAGAGTCTTGAAGGACAATTAGGATGCACACTGAAAATGTTCAAAGTCCATAAAGGACTGAAAGTAGATAAAAGCAATATAAAGAGCCATAGCAGGCATATGAAGCCATGCAAGGCTGCGAGGTCACTCATCAGAAGACCTTATAGCCTCGATACGTACAAACTCAGATTATGAGTTGATAACATGGATATGGGTAAAATACGAGGATTGTTAGGCTTGAACCCCAACAACGCCCAGGAAGCACCATTCCTAACCAACGTTACAATACCGTCTCCCCCCGCCTAGAATTTATGGTCGAATGAAGGTACCATTTTCTTATTAAAAGAAAAAAAGGGAGGAAATAATTATTAGATTATTACAAAAAAAGACAAAATTCTCAAAATAGAGAATATTATTTAATGCACGAATGTATAAATTAATGTCTGATGACAACAAAAATTATGAGTAAATTCGTAATTTGATATATAAATTCCTTAAAGTTTAAGGAATTTAAAAAATAGAATTAATTGGAAATAATAGAAAATAATTTTTAATATTATTTTCTATCCAATTAGTTATATTATGCACAATTGCACAAAATTAAGTATGTCCGCTGACACAATAAATTATGACAAGAGTTCATAATTTTATAAAAAAGAGAAAAAAAAGAGAAAAAAAGAGAAAAAGAGAAAAAAAGAGGTGATTAAAAAAAGAAAAAGAAAGAAAGCGGAATCTTTCAAAAGAAAACGCTGGTGGAGAAGGCCGGGAATCGCCTTACGGAGAAAAAGACTAGTGAAAATTAAGGAGAAAAAATTGAAGGCTAAAACCACGCTTAGGAAGCATAATTCCTAGGCGTTGTTCAAAAGATGTCTCCTAGGCGGGGGTAACCCACGCCTAGTAAGTATAAGGGCTTTAAAAGTCAAACCACGCCTAGGAAGCATAATTCTTAGGCGCTGTTCGAAAGATGTCTCCTAGGCGGGGGTAACCCATGCCTAGGAAGTATTAGGGCTTTAAAAGTCAAACCACGCCTATGAAGCATAATTCCTAGGCACTGTTCAAAAGATGTCTCCTAGGCGGGGGTAACCCACGCCTAGGATGCATTGTAGCTATGGGAAACTAAACTACGCCTATGAGACATGATTCCTAGGCGTGGTAGGCAAGTTGTCTCCTAGGCGGGGGTGACCCACGCCTAGGAAGCAGGGATGGAACCAACAACGCCTAGAAGACAACATTCCTGGGCGTTGTTGGAAACATGTCTCCTAGGCGGGGGTGACCCACGCCTAGGATGCATGGCACCATGAGAGCCCATTTTCTGATTATTTAATTAATCAGAAAATGGGCCAAAAATCAGGAAAATTGCTAAAAATTCCCAAAAAATTGGGAAAAATAAGCAAAAAAAACCAGAAAATTAGGGAAAATTAGAAAATAATTTTCAAAAATTATTTTTGATAAAATATTAAATAAAAAGTACCCGTGAGTATCAGAAATGAAGGGAAAATTCCTATAAATTAGGAAAAAATCCCAGAAATTAAGGGAAAATTCCTGTAAATTAGGAAAAAATCCCATAAATTAAGGGAAAATTCTTATAAATTAGGAAAAATTCCCAGAAATGAAGGAAAAATTCCTGTAAATTAGGAAAAAATCCCATAAATGAAGGGAAAATTCCTGTAAATTAGGAAAAAATCTCAGAAATTGAGGGAAAATTCCTGAAAAATACCAGAAAATTCCTAAAAAGAAGGAATAAGGTAAGTAATAGGGAGGTTCTAAAACGACCCTGAAGCCATGTGCAAGGCAAATCGTTGTAAATGTGTAGGTCGCTCTACACTTTACGTAAAAATGATACCCTGTAAGGGAACAAATGAACTTAACTTCTGCGAAATCTTTTACGGTTTCCCAGAATTTGGGGGGCAAATGATAAGGGCCTAAAATTAGCCTAGAAATATAATTAATGTTGAATTGATTAGACCTGATACGGTCCAATAATGAAGCCCAATTAACGAGGCTCGAAGCCCTGATTATTTATTAATTTTGTAATTAATAAATAGGGAGGATTAACAGCTCATTAAATGAGTCCAATCAATGATATAAATCTATAAAAAATAGCCTTGAGGGCACCTACACCAACAAGGAGTCTGATTTCTTCATTCTAGGACTTCAAAGTCTATCCAAAGTCTGAGACTTATTCAGCAAAGTCTCTAACCCTAGTCCAATTCAAGGACTCTCAACTTCTATATAAAGGGACTCACCCCATAAATTAGAACTATATTTTTTTGGCTTGATTCTCTAATTCATAGAGATACGTAGGCATCTCGTAAAGGCAGAGTTAAGCTATGAAATACGATAGCAGCCATTAAAGGCCTTGAGCTCCCGAACCTTCGTAATAAATATAGCAGTTAATATACCCTAAGTTTTTATCCATAACATCCCGGTAATGAATTTTTCAGGTGAATCTTCCGACAAAATGTAATGAATAGGCGACCAAGTGGAATCTCGATATTGTCTTGTGGACAAATTGTAAATATAATGATACTTTTACTGCTCAAACTTCTAGCAGTGTGTCCTGTAAAACTTCAATCTACTGATTATTCATATTGCATTTAATATACCAGTAGATTGAATTCAATGTACCATCATCATTGGCATGAATGTAAATTCATGGCCATGAATTTTTTCTGTTTGAATTTGAAAATAATATTAAAATACTATTTTAGAAATATAACTAACCATTATAGCTAACACCATTGGAGTACAACATCTTACAAGTTCAGCAAATTTTAGCTAATTATTATTTTACAATATTTTAACTAACCATTATAGTTATCCCCCTTGGAGATGCTCTTAGACCATGCCTGTTAATGAGTGTCAAATTTTGAGTATAACGGGCAGTATTGACAGCTTCAGCCTAAAAGTAAGTTGGTAGATTTGCTTCCACAAGTATTGTTCTTCCAGCTTCAATCAGTGTCCTGTTTTTCCTTTCCACAACTCCATTTTATTGAGGTGTGCCTGGAGCTAAGAATTATTGTAAGATTCCTTTGTATCTGCATAGTTGATCCATCTTGCAATTCTTGAATTCAGTGCCAATATCACTCCTGAGTATTTGTACTTTATACTCAGAGCCATTTTCAATTAATATCAAGTGATCTAAAAGAACATTTGGAGTTTCATCTTCCATGTGCAAGAAAAATACCCATGTAAATATGGTATATTCATCAACAACAATTAGGCTGTACCTTTTCTTGTTGATAGACATGACATTAACAGGGCCAAAAAGATCCAAATGTAACATTTGACATGGCTTTTTGATGGATGATTTTGACTTGCTTTTAAAGGAAGTCCTTCTTTGCTTGGCTTGTTAACAGGCATCACACAAACCATCAGGGGAGTAGTACATATTTGGTAGATCTCTTACCAAATATTTCTTCACTAATTCATTGAGATTATTGAAATTGAGATGACAAAGCTTCTTGTGCTAGTTCCAACTTTTATCTACTGATGCTTTGCTTATCAAACAAGTCTCATGTCCATCAGCATTTGCATGAAGTTTGGCTTCATAGATGTTTCCATGTCTATACCCCTTGAAAAAAATTTTCTTAATAATTTTATGAACTACTTCACAGTGAGTGTCATAAAATACAACATATTATCCTCTGTCAGTAATTTGACTGATGCTCAACATATTGTCCCTCAGTCCTTCTACAAGAGCTACATCTTGAATGATGACATTTCCAATGATTATGTTGCCATATCCCAGTATTTTTTCTACATTGTCATCACCATAGGAAACCATTGGGCCAGCCTTCTACTCATATTATAATAACAAGGATTTATTTTGTAATAACCCCAAAAATTTTGGACTTTTTGTAACCCTTATGAATAATGATTTTGCTGATTATGCTGATTAAGAAAACCTTTCATGCCACACTATGTAGCAGTTCTTTTATTGATATTCTGAGATCTTATTAGTACTCTATATGGTATAAGTGTATGTAAAGATCGTCAGAATCCAAATTCGAACACTTTGATTTTTCCCGAAAATCCACCAGATACCGAAAGAATTGAGTATAAGGTAACATGATTTCAAGGATTATAAGAGAGGATCATAAAAGGAATATAAAATATTGAGAAAGGTTTAAGGGAACCCAAGTAATAAGATCCCGGATACGATCCCTCAAACGATTAGCAAGAACGAACGATAAACGAGTCGTAAAACAATTAAACGACAAGTAATGCAAGGATTAAGGACGATAATCAAGCAACTAAGCAAGGATTAGCATGAAAGATGCTTCCACCACTAGCAAAGTAAAAACCCTCCCTAGAACAAGTGCTCTCGGCTTCTTCATCCCAAAGAAGAGAAAAATTCCAAAAATCAAGATTCAAGCTTTGTTAAATTACAAGGTATTTATCCAAGGTTCCTTATGATTAGTTATGGCTATCCTAGAAGTTTAAGCCTCCAATTCTTCATGAATCTCTTTAAATAAATTAATGAAGAAGATGATGAATAGTGTTTTCAAAATTACTAACTTTGTTTTCTTTGTTTTTTCCTTTAAGATCCAAGCATTCCTAAGCTATCTCAAGGCTTCTTAAGGCTTCCTAGCTACTCTAATCACTCCAAGGAAGGTATAACACCTCCAAACCCTAACTTTACTTTGAGTATTAGGATGGTTTTGATTTTAATAGTAAATGAGAAGTATGATGCTTGTGTGTTTAGAGTTTGGATTGGATTTGTAGTGATTTGGTTGTTGAAATCTTGTTTATAGTTAATGAAATTTAAGTATAGTTAGTAGTTCATGTTTGTGGTTGAATAAATTGGAAAATCTTGAGGTTTGGGACTGATGTAGTAAGTTTTGGTTGTAATTTTGGTTGTGAGTTGGTTTGTGATTGATTTGAAGTAGTTAAAACTTGGTAATCGCGTAAATATAGCCGTCGTAATGCCTGTTTTTATACAACTGTTTGTTCTTAGTGTTCGGGACAGAGATCTAACTGTTGAATATGTTACTTTGCCATTTTTAGCTAGATTATGTCGTAAGCTTCATTTTGATATGTGGTTCGCTTGAATCCAATGTACGGTTTAGGAGAAACGACCATTTTAAGTAACGGCGTTTCGTGAACGAACCATTTTCCCTCGCCTTACTTTGAAACCTTGGTTAAGGTCCTTAAATGACTATTTGGAGTATGAAATAATTATGTAAGGTTAATTTATTCAGTTGGTAGGGTATTGGCGAAAGCGTCGCCTTTAAATTTGTAACGGTTAATTTATTAAAAATGGTGGAGCCGAGGGTACTCGAGCGACTTATGTGAATCGTTGAGTGTGTAAGCGACCGTTAGGGTTTGAGTGAGTTTTGACTAGTTTCTTAAGCGACCGTGGTCTAATTTCGGATTATATTGTTGTTCATAGGTTACTGGACCCACTCTAAGCTTAAGTCTATCTCGGAACACTCAGGCAAGTTTTCTACCCGTATAACTGTTGTTGTGATGTATATATGTATATGCATTATCTTGTGATAAAGGCATGATTGTTATTATCAAATCTTACGATATATTGGAGCATGTTGATATGATATATATGCATGCCTGTTTCGTAATCTTGATATCTAATTGTTGATTCAAATGCTTATAAGTTGCATAATACCTATGCTAGAGATAAGCAGTAGTTTCGTATACCCTTAGTATAAGGGACCCAAAGGTGAACATTTTTCTAAACCGGGAGTCGATGTTCCCGAGTATAATATATATATATATATATATAGTTTTCTATAACTATTAATCAGATAAGGTATATTCGATAGTTTTAAATAATAATCAAACTATTTTCAATTATTCAAATAAAGATCGTACTTTCGTATAAGTATATCTTTTGTTATTTATTACTCATTTCAAGTATGAGTTTTAAAACTCCTACTTCAAATATTTTTATAAAGATTATCCTTATAGGAATATTATTTATATTATAATATTCAGATATTCTCTAACATATTGGGTCTGATTTATTTTACTAAATCATCATTACTCTAAACATTCTTTAAAATGTTTTCGAGTCTTCAAAATGATTTTTAAAAGTTAGAGCGGATCCCAAACCCCGTTTTCAAATTTAAGATCTTCCTTTCGAAAGGGACTTGAGTACTCACTCAAAAATCTGAGGGATCCGGCTCTGTGGTGTATTTTATATTCGCAACAAGGTTGTTGTTTTGAGAAAACAATTTGATTACTTGCCCAACGTTCGGGAAGTAAGTCCATCTAATTGAGTCGGCATAAGCGACATGCGGGGGTACGGTCTATGAAGGTGTAAGAGGCTGGGTGACAGTCCATTCACGCGTGAGTGGCCGGGTAACGGTCTAGCGCGAGGTCCTAATACGGCCAGGGTGATGACCGGCGAGGAATTCATCCATCTACAGTAGAAAAGGTTACTTAATGGGTATCTTTGCCTGATCAACAAGATATCGGGTTTATGCCAAAATTCTCTTCTTTCCAAATTCTTTGAATATGACAACTTTGTTTATACTTTCATGACAGAGGTTTTCAGGGAATGTATGAGATATATATATATAGGTGTATATATATATCGGGACTTAATGAAGTATCTCGTAACTTCATTTCTTTTGAATGATATTTCAAAGATTGAATTTATTCAAGTCTTATCTTGTAGCCTCATCTATGTGATGAACTTTTGAAACTAATTATAACTTGAACGGTGGTAGTTCCAGTAGTATTCAGAAAAGATATAAGTATATTGAAGTATCTTGTAACTTCATCTTTTAAACGTATATCTAGTAAATGATTATCTTACGCATGACAAAGACTTTCAGAAAAACGTTGAGACAATGTTAGATATATGAGATCACCTTGCAACGATATTTTTATACAATTATAAACTGGAACTTGGTGTATATTATGCGTGGAAGAGGACTTCCAAGATTTTGTAAAAGTATATATACATATATACTGAAATTTTGCGACTTGGTCGCGTTAAGATATCAAAATTGGTTCATATCTGCTTGACCAAGACTTTCATGAGTATTATGATGAGAATGCTCATATATTGTTAATTATTATACATATTATTTTGGTGGGCTTGTTGCTCACCCTTACTTTCTTCTTTCATCACACAACAACAGATAGACAAAATGAACAGGACTAAGCTCCCAATTCACAAGCGGATAGGAAAATTCCGCAGTTTCCTGTAGGCGTTGATGACGCTGTAGCTGAGGTAGGAACTACTAATAGGCCAGGTTTTCAACTGTTGATGTATCAGACTTATGTATATTTATGAATTGTAATAGTGGCAAAGAATATGTAAATTTATTCAGAAACCCTTTTGAGGTATAATGAC
The DNA here is from genome assembly GCF_009905375.1 of Apium graveolens. Lineage (NCBI taxonomy): Eukaryota > Viridiplantae > Streptophyta > Magnoliopsida > Apiales > Apiaceae > Apium > Apium graveolens. The sequence goes on along the minus strand of NC_133654.1, from coordinate 24,938,949 downwards.
TTATAATTGTGGAATAAAATGTCTCGTGTTATTTTTGGTATTCATCTCTGAGACTATAACTTGTGGTGTGTGTGTATATTGTGGGGTCATAGTACGTAGTAGTTGATTGTTTATTAAGAATTATGTGTTATTAAGGGAAATGGAACTCGTGACAACCCGGATCCCCAACCCCGGATTTGGGGGTGTTTCAGAAATGGTATCAGAGCCAAGTGTTATAAACCTCAGTGATGATGTGACGTTAAAATAATAAGTTCACTAAGATAATAAGAACTCTTGCAAAGTTCATAGTCGGACTACCTAACGTAGTACTGACAGTTAAAACCCTTATGGGAACCCTTATAAATATCATGATAGTAACATAGTTCGTTATCGTATAGGGCAGCGGGGCACCGAACCCTGAGGTTCAGGAGCATCAGCATGAGGATGTTTTATTACATGTTGGAGATCAGATTATGAATCCGATAGAGTACCCTAACGAGGGACCGGATGAGATTCATACTGAGAATGTTGCGGTCGAGGATGTTATCCCAGAAAAGATTGTTGCTGAGGAGGATCCTGACGAGAATAAGGAGGGGACCGCTGAGGAATTGATGATCGTAGTCAGGGCGACTACCAGAGCTAGGATGGCCGCGAGGGTGGCACTAGAGGATGAAGAGTTACCAAGGGCACAAATGATAATGAGGGAAGAAGGAGTGGGACCTTCCACAACACCAATTGTACCAGTAGCAGACCCTCTCCCAGAGGTTCTTGTAGACGTTCATGAGGTTCCACCAATTCCTGTTCCCTCCCCTGTACATAGCCCAACACCTACTGAGGAAATGCCACCTTTATCTCCTGCAACATTGTCACCTGATACCGTGCTTGGTTATCTATTTGGATCTCCTGGGTATGCACCTCCTGCACCCCATGGAATGCTAGATGCTACCGTTCAGGCTTCTCTCATCGCTGATTATCATATGACTTTGAGTGGCCTGTCTGAGGCCCGTAATGTTAGGAATGATCTGTTGGATCGACTTACTGCACCAAGGATTGAAGCCGGGGTACTTTCGGCAGGATTAGCTTATAGCATGGACATGATTGAGGCTGCCACCCGAATTACAGCTAGAGGCCATCTTGAGGGCCAGATTGATCCAGCTCTACTTGCGACTATCTTAGGCCTCATCACCGCTTTAATGGAGCATGTTAGGGATGTCGTGCGTGCCCGCATTTCTTGATCCATAATAGTGTGCAGAGTCTGAGCAATCAGACAAGGATTTCATGCAGCACCGCTTTTGGAGGATTAGCCTAAGTTATGAATGATTAGTTTTTAATGACTAGATGATTATCCGTGGTAGTACTTTTGGGATAGAAGCGATCATGCCAAATGATGTAATTCTCTTTCAGGTGTTTAGTTGTTGTACCCTCGAACAAATGGTTATGTATATATTCGTTCCTTTCAGTTCAGATTAGTTTGTTTGTGAATAAGTTCATATTGTTAATTGCACCATTAACATTTAATAGTGTCATGAAGTTATAGAACTTGAGAATTCATAATTTACGATCATGTAAGGACTGAACGAGGGAAAGATCTAAGCAAAGTAAGTAAGACAAATATAAAGAGATTCTCAAAATTTTCCAAGCATTATGCCCCCACGAAGAATAAGATTTGGGGCAAACCCTGAATGTGTTAATCAAGGAGGTCACAATTAAGATATAAGGAACCCAGAACATAATGAAGTGGAAAATGAGGATTTTAAAATATAAGATGACCTCGATTATGGGGAGCAGGAAGAAATATTTAGACTGAGAAAACAGAACTAGAGCAAGGAAGGGAGCACCAAGACGGTACTCCTATGAGGAAATTCATGGACCTGCCTAAACAAAACTAATACTTTTACCCCCCAAACACCACCCTGGGGAAACAATGTGGTGTGAAATTCTTTCAGGACCTTTTGGTCGCTAAAGCTCTCAAAATTCCAAGGAACAGGTTGACCCAGTCGAGGAAAGAGCCTGGCTAAAGGAAATAGAGGAATCATTGAGATTCTGAATGATTGATGAAGTGCAAAAGACTGTTTTTGTCATTTACCTTCCTAAGAGAGAGGCCACCTGTTGGTGAAAGGCCAAGAAGGACACAGTACCAAAGGTTATAATAAACTGATTAAAGTTCAGTCAATTGTTTCGGGAAAGTACTTCCCAAGTTTATAAAGATAGGGTGAAAGCTTTAGAGCTAGAACAAAAGCGGACGAGTATGATGAATTATGAATCTAAGTCATAAAGTTGTCAAGATTCATTTTGTGGACACGAATCCCAGAACGATATGATTTTTGAAGTCAATGGTTAGTGGGTTCATGAAATGGTTGTAATAGAAACGAAAATAAAAGACTGAAAGGGGAAGGAGTATAAAGAAATATAAAGGCAATAGAGTTTGAGGAATGATAAGGGAGTCGGGTATGAGGAAACCCTAAAGAATCGTAGTAATAGAAATAGAAAAGTGTGTGATCATCAGGATGAGGGTGGTTCACCATGAGTTAAAGTTGATGGTTGAAGGCATAAATGATATATATATATACTTTATCTCCTTTAAGTTGGGAGTATTTGAGGACACTTTGAGATAGATCGATGGGCTAATAAGAAAACACGGATGGACCGAGGAGACATGAAAGCAATAAATTAGAAAATTGGATGAAGGAAGTGACCTTCAAGAATATGAGGTGTATGTAACACCAATGACTGGATACCCAAAGGGGGACTCCAGGTATAAAGGATATCCCAATATTGAGATGACTGTTGAGATAATGACAGAGTTAAATGAGTAATTAGAACTAAACATTCACGTTGAACATGACCAATATCTTCCAGAACATCCTTGTTATCGTTACCCAATTTAGGCAAGAAAAGCGGATAACCGTTGTTATCTTTTAGAGGCCATATGGATTGACCTCAGTTTGAATAAGGATGTTATTGTGAGATTAGTTATTGACTATCAAGGTGAGAATGGTTTAATAAGATACCCTATCAGGGATAGATGACTTGATTTATCCATGAAAGGATGAAAGTACCTTTTTAAAGGTGGAGTTAAGGATATAACCTCGATAACTTGAGAAGAACCTAGGGGAATGCATAAGGTTGACATTTCACCCTTAATAAGGACAGTATGAGTGTCGAAGTATGAATTGGGAAGAATTAAAGTAACAACAATCTTTAAAGGTCAGTGGAGAAAGTTTTTCAGAACTATATAGATAATGGTTCTAGTATTAGTAAATGGTATCTTGATATGCCCTGTACCTAGGGTGTACCTGATGAAGGATTTAAGGATAACCTTAGAGATCTTACAAGGAGAAAGGTAATATTCAAAGTTCTGAAGAATAGAAATTTTGATAAAGGAAATATGACGTAATTATAATAATGCCAGGTGGGCACGTGATGAGCCATAAGAAAGTATGGATCGACCCAATGAAGGTCGAGATTGGTGAAAACAAGAAGGACCAAAGATAAGAGACGTCCTAAGTATGATCGAGAGTCAGTCATGACAATGTTAACCTCTAAAGACCGAGAAAATAACTTATGGAAAAATGGTGATTTTTTTTCTCTCACCAGATTTTAAGGAAAATATCTTCACACAAGCAGTGATTGGAAATGAGGTAGAAAATTTAGTTGGAGATCGTCCAAAAGACATTGATTATAAGGAACTATTACTATCAGGAAAGGCTAATGAGGTGGCCGACACTTTAAGTGTAAGAGAATAATTTTAGGTACTCGTGCCAAAGGAATATAGTAATGACTGGGTGAAACCATAAAGGTTATATTGTAGTATGAAAGATTGACATTCCTTCCGATGACTGTGCAATACCCAACCGTAATAGTAGTTTGGTAAAGATTTAGTTCATAAAATTTCCGTGAGCGGGCTACCTATCTTAGAAGGTCCTATCTTGAGATTAGCCAGGACCATGTTGGGAAAGGACTAAATAAACTTTTGAACTTCATGTCTCATAATAAAGACATATGATTAAGAATGGTATTAACCTGCTATCATTGATTTTATTGAAACTCTTATGCAATTTTATCCGCTTCATGTCATATGTATGTCAAGTTCAGGAGTATTCTTCATGAATTATGAATGATGATTATGTTACCTTCTTGGAAGAATTCGATAAGGTAGGTATGGACTATATGGTTAGATATTAAGATTTCATGAAAAACGAATGACGACAGTAGGTCAGCGATGGACCATAGTAATGCAACAATGATTCTACGGGTAATGAGCCGATTACAACCGTAAGAGTTGTATTAGAATGTATGTTGAGATTGAGTACCACTAATCGGGTCGTGGTGATGTATAAGTTATCATTGATAGACTAATTAAGACGATGATCTACCTATTGAATATTTATTCTTTCTTAGTAATAAAGAGTAGTATTACCATACGAGGAAGGTTGCAGTGCAAGCATATAATTCTAGTAACGATGATGTCTATAATGAAATCCGAGATTCGATTTTTGCTGTCGAGGGAGTTTCAACGGTGATTGTTTATAAGCTCGAGCAAGAACATGGGTTCATAGAATGATGAACGGAATAGAAAAAAAATATATATTCAGGCACGTGAATTGTGATGCGATAATACTGGATATTGATATAGATACTTATGTTTCATTCTCCTTTGATAAACCTCTATAGTTCAGAGGTAGATTCCAAGCCAGATATTTTGTGGCAGTATATTTTTTTATATAATGCTCTTAAATTCGTTCTTTTCTCTCCTTTTCATTTTGTATAAGCTGAGAAGAACAACCCTTCCAGAAGGGGAGGTATTGCCGAATGACTATCTATCTGTGTGATAGAAGCCTAGTAGGATACCATCTATTGTTTAATTGCTTGTCAAGTACTAAAGGCTGGCCACCTTCTGTACTAACTATATGATGTAACAAGTGTTCATGATCATAGTGATCTCTCAATAAAATCTTGTACTTCTATACGATGGATCAAGCTTTTGAAGATGGAATTAGCTAGAAAGGAAGTAGTATCAGTGCGGTGGTATTCCGAATCTAACGCGTTCGTGATACTAAGGTTGACGCAATTATTAAAAGGTTATAGAATGCTAACGAGCAAAAGTGTAACCAGTATAGTATTATGTACGGAAGATAGTAATGACTACGAACTGGAAAAGAATGGGTATTGAGAAGCAAAACCTATAATGCTAGAAGCTATGATGAGAGTCTGTGCAATAGACTTGAAAGAATTTTGAATGGTCACTTAAACGCGGATTGAGTTTTCTTACAATAATAGATCGTGTGTCAGTATCGAGATGTCGCCTTATGAGATCCTTGAGGGAACACAATGTCGATCTCCCTTATGTTAGGATGAAGTTGTAGAGCGTAAGATGCTCGGACCAGTAGTGGTCCAAAGGACCAAGGATAAAATAGATCTAATCAGAGGACGGCTTGTAGTAGCCCAAGATGGACATAAGAAGTATATTGATTTCACACGAAAGGAAAAAGAATAGGAAGTAGGGGACCTAGTCCTGTTATAGGTATTCCCTTGGAAAAGATGGATGTGGTTCAGAAAGAAAGGAAAGCTAAGCCCACGAAGTGTTGGACCCTTGGAGATATTAAGACGTATTGGGAAGTTAGCATATGAGCTAGCCCTACCTCCGAACCTGTAGCAAGTTCATAATGTGTTCCATGTATTAATATTAAGAAAGTGTAATCCGGATGCCAGACAATAGGGGCATATGAGCGCATAGACATGCAACCAGGCATAACCTATATGGAGCAACCATGAAGGGTTATAGATCGAAAAGGAACAAGTGCTTAGGAAAAGGGTTATCAAGCTAGTCACAGTTTGGTGGTAGAACCACAATGTGGAGAATTGACTTGAGAGTTACAAAGTGCAATACTAAGAAAGTATCCCTATTCATTTTCTATATGATTCCGGGACGAAATCCTTTTAAGGAGGGGAGACTATAATAACCCCAAAAATTTTGGACTTTTTGTAACCCTTATGAATAGTGATTTTGCTGATTATGCTGATTAAGAAAACCTTTCATGCCACACTATGTAGCAGTACTTTTATTGATATTCTGAGATCTTATTAGTACTCCATATGGTATATAAGTGTATGTAAAGATCGTCAGAATCCAAATTCGAACACTTTGATTTTTCCCGAAAATCTACCAGATACCGAAAGAATTCAGTATAAGGTAACATGATTAAAAGGATTTAAATTCAAGGATTATAAGAGAGGATCATAAAAGGAATATAAAATATTGAGAAAGGTTTAAGGGAACCCAAGTAATAAGATCTCGGATATGATCCCTCAAACGATTAGCAAGAACGAACGATAAACGAGTCGTAAAACAATTAAACGACAAGTAATGCAAGAGAGATTAGTGCAAGGATTAAGGATGATAATCAAGCAACTAAGCAAAGATTAACATGAAAGATACTTCCACCACCAAGTGATGACAAGTGGCAAATGATGAAGTCACCAAGGTGATGTCATGCTTAGTCACACTCCACTCACTTTATTCAACCAATTAATCACCCAAATATCCCATTCACTTCCATTTTCCACCACAAACTCATTTAGCAAAGTAAAAACCCTCCCAAGAACAAGTGCTCTCGGCTTCTTCAACCCAAAGGAGAGAAAAATTCCAAAAATCAAGATTCAAGCTTTGTTAAATTACAAGGTAATTATCCAAGGTTCCTTATGATTAGTTATGGCTATCATAGAAGTTTAATCCTCCAATTCTTCATGAATCTCTTCCAATAAATCAATGAAAAAGATGATGAATAGTGTTTTCAAGATTACTAACTTTGTTTTCTTTGTTTTTCCTTTAAGATCCAAGCATTCTTAAGCTATCTCAAGGCTTCTTAAGGCTTCCTAGCTACTCTAATCACTCCAAGGAAGGTATAACACCTCCAAACCCTAACTTTACTTTGAGTATTAGGATGGTTTTGATTTTAATAGTAAATGAGAAGCATGATGCTTGTGTGTTTATAGTTTGGATTGGATTTGTAGTGATTTGGTTGTTGAAATCTTGTTTATAGTTAATGAAATTTAAGTATAGTTAGTAGTTTATGTTCATGTTTGAAATTTAAGTAGTTAAAACTTGGTAATCGCGTAAACATAGCCGTCGTAATGTCCGTTTTTATACAACTGCTTGTTCTTAGTGTTCGGGACAGAGATCTAACTGTTGAATCTGTGACTTTTCCATATTTAGCTAGATTATGTCGTAAGCTTCATTTTGATATGTGTTCGCTTGAATCCAATGTACGGTTTAGGAGAAATGACTGTTTTAAGTAACGGCATTTCGCGAACGAACCATTTCCCCTCGCCTTACTTTGAAACCTTGATTAAGGTCCTTAAATGACTATTTGGAGTATGAAATAATTATGTAAGGTTAATGGGTCAGTTGGTAGGTATTTGCGAAAGTGTCGCCTTAAAATTCATAACGGTTAATTTATTAAAAATGGTGGAGCCGAGGGTACTTGAGCGACTTATGTGAATAGTTGAGTGTGTAAGCGACCGTTAGGGTTTGAGTGAGTTTTGACTAGTTTCTTAAGCGACCGTGGTCTAATTCTGGACTATATTGTTGTTCATAGGTTACCGGACCCACTCTAAGCTTAAGTCTATCCCGGAACACTCAGGAAAGTTTTCTACCCATATAACTATTGTTGTGATGTATATATGTATATGCATTATCTTGTGATAAGGGCATGATTGTTATTAGCAAATCTTGCGATATATTGGAGCATGCTGATATGGTATATATGCATGCCTATTTCATAATCTTGATATTTAATTGTTGATTCAAATGCTTATAAGTTGCATAATACCTATGCCAGATATAAGCGATAGTTTCGTATACCCTTAGTATAAGGGACCCAAATGTGAACATTTTTCTAAACCGGGAGTCGATGTTCCCGAGTATAATATATATATAGTTTTCTATAACTATTAATCGGATAAGGTATATTCAATAGTTTTGAATAATAATCAAACTATTTTCAATTATTCAAATAAAGATCGTACTTTCATATAAGTATATCTTTTGTTATTTATTAATCATTTCAAGTATGAGTTTTAAAACTCCTACTTCAAATATTTTTATAAAGATTATCCTTATAGGAATATTATTTAAATAATAATATTCAGATATTCTCTAACATATTGGGACTGATTTATTTTATTAAATCATCATTACTCTAAACATTCTTTAAAATGTTTTCGAGTCTTCAAAATGATTTTTAAAAAGTTAGAGCGGATCCCAAAACTCGTTTTCAAATTTAAGATCTTCCTTTCGAAGGGGACTTGAGTACTCGCTCAAAAATCTGAGGGATCCGGCTCTGTGATGTATTTTATATTCGCAACAAGGTTGTTATTTTGAGAAAACAATTTGATTACTTGCCCAACGTTCGGGAAGTAAGTCCATCTAATTGAGTCGGCATAAGCGACAGGCCGGGGTACAGTCTATGAAGGTGTAAGAGGCTGAGTGACATTCCATCCACGCGTGAGTGGCCGGGTAACGGTCTAGCGCGAGGTCCTAATGCGGCCAGAGTGATGATCGGCGAGGAATTCATCAATTTACAGTAGAAAAGGTTACTTAATGGGTATCTTAGCCTGATCAACAAGATATCGGGTTTATGCCAAAATTCTCTTCTTTCCAAATTCTTTGGATATGACAACTCTGTTTATACTTTCATGACAGAGGTTTTCAGGGAATGTATGAGATATATATATAGGTGTATATATATATCGGGACTTAATGAAGTATCTCGTAACTTCATTTCTTTTGAATGATATTTCAAAGATTGAATTTATTCAAGTCTTATCTTGTAGCCTCATCTATGTGATGAACTTTTGAAACTAATTATAACTTGAACGGTGGTAGTTCAAGTAGTATTCAGAAAAGAAATAAGTATATTGGAGTATCTTGTAACTTCATCTTTTAAACTTATATCTAGTAAATGATTATCTTACGCATGGCAAAGACTTTCAGAAAAACGTTGAGACAAGGTTAGATATAGGAGATCACCTTGTAACGATATTTTTATACAGTTATAAACTGGAACTCGGTTTATATTATACGTGGAAGAGGACTTCCAAGATTTTGAAAAAGTATATATATATATACTGAATATTTTGCGACTTGCTCGCGTTAAGATATCAAACTTGGTTCATATCTGCTTGACCAAGACTTTAATGAGTATTATGATGAGAATGCTCATATATTGTTAATCATTATACATATTATTTTGGTGGGCTTGTTGCTCACCCTTGCTTTCTTCTTTCATCACACAATAATAAATAGATAAAATGAACAGGACTAAGCTCCCAATTCGCAAGCGGATAGGAAACGTTCCGCAATTTCCTGTAGGCGTTGATGACGCTGTAGCTGAGGTAGGAACTACTAATAGGCCAGGTTTTCAACCGTTGATGTATCAGACTTATGTATATTTATGAGTTATAATAGTGGCAAAGAATATGTAAATTTATTCGGAAACCCTTTTGAGGTGTAATGACTTATAATTATGGAATAAAATGACTCGTGTTATTTTTGGTATTCATCTCTGAGACTATAAGTTGTGGTGTGTGTGTATATTATGGGGTCATAGTACGCAGTAGTTGATTGTTTATTAAAAATTATGTGTTATTAAGGGAAATGGAACTCGTGACAACCCAAATCCCCGACCCCGGATTTGGGGGTGTTACATATTTCCAGTCATATGTGCAGAACAACCACTATCCAGTACTAGCACATTCTTTAAGTTTCCCTGCAGTCAGAAACATGGAAATCAATTAGGATGTTTAAGAACCCACACTTGTTGGGTCCTTCTTGACGTCTTATGTTTTAGTGCAGTAAAAGACTTCCTGACAGGATTTGGACTATCAGGATTTGGTGTTAGTGTTTGTGCCCTAGAGACAACACTATGATGTTTTAGTTTAAGACATTAGGATTATTAATGTTTATGTTCTATCGATTATTCTCTTTACAATTTATTAATTCTTAATTTACTGCGATATAAATATTAGATTAATAAATATCCTTGGAATATGATATACAATTCTATATCTCTAAGTACGTGACTTAGAAATGAGATTATGAGAATAGTATTAATATTCCTAAAGGTCCCTAGTCGAGTATTATTATTAAAGGACAATAATAATGCATTAAGACTGGTGTATTTGTTGACTGATGATCACATCTCATTGATCATATGTATAGTGATACTAAAGTTAAAAACACAGGCATATGTATATGTACATGGTGCTGGACAAACCCAATGTGAGATTCTACATGTCTGTTGTGTCATAAGTAATTCTCACAATGATAATGATGTAATGGTCCTTAGACCTGAAGTCATTATATTTCTATACGAGAATTAATATAATTGATTCCATTAAAAGTTATCCTTGACCGGGTATTGACAAAAGTGGACATTGGGTATATTATGAATCATATGAGAAATATGAATGATCTAGATAAGAATTAACCCTCCTATTTTAGGAGTGATATTATTGGCCTCTTGTGTGAGCTAGACTATGAAATGCGTGGCCACGCTCAAATGTTGATTTGATATGATAGTCTACTCATTGATCAAGAAAACTTGGATTAAACTATGATGAGGATGACACATTACATGCCTCTAGTTTAATCTATAATATATAATTAAAGGGATTATATTACATTGTACATTATTCACAAAAGGTTTAATCGATCACCGATTCAAGTAACAATGATGTATTACTAGATGCCGCTCATTGTTTATGATTTTAAATTAGATTTAAAATCCGTTGCCAACGTAATAATAACCTATAGGGTCACACACTAAGAATGCTTGATGGATTATTTAATTTAAATTGGATTTAAATTATATTAAAGTAATTTGAATTATTTATAATATTAATTAAGTATGACTTAATTAATTAGATAAATATTGATATTCGAATTTAATAATATTAATTATGAAATTTATTTGTTAAATATTTAAGTGAGACTTAATTATAATACAAATATGAATTTCGAATTAATAATCACTCTTAATTAGTTAAGAGTTATAATTCATTTTTCTACTCTCTATATAATATCTCTTGTGTGGCTGATTTTGAAAGCAAGACTTTTACTAAAACCCTAGCCACCAAGAGAGAAGATGGAGAGAGCAAGAAGAAATGAGTTTGTGCTAGTACACATCCAATCCTTGAGTTGAAACATTCGTGTGGATACCGATAGAGCGTAGATCGCGAGAGCGGGATGCGTGGTGATTGAACAAACTTTGGATCTCCATTAGTCAGTCAATTGGTAAAGCTTCTTAAGGTAAAAAATCTGATCTACAAATTAAATATATGTTTTTCGCATGGATCCTACGGCGGGTTTCGAATAATTATGATTTTTACATTTTTAATTATTGTTCTTGTTGCGTTTATGTGCTCGAAACCCTTCAATGACATCAGAGCTACTTGCGAAAAGTGTTCAATTCGTTTATGTGTTTCTTGGTTTTATGATGATAACATGTATACAATATTCCATGACTGTTATGTATGCGATTTTGTATATTTTACATGTTGTTATGTTTATATAAGCGTATGTAGTATATGTTTTGAATATATTATATTCATGAGAGTTGTATAATCATATGATGATTATATAATCTGTATATATACTGATATATACATTTTTTGTGTTTATTCTTATTATATGAATCGTATTTGATACGATTATGAATCGGATGTAGCGGATTTGCTGAAATCTGGGTCTGGTGTCCGATTTTGGCGAACGAATATGCTATTTCATATGGAATCGAGCGTCTGAACAAAATAAATAGCTAAAGCTATCATCGACTGATCTATAAGGCATTTGACGTCGTTTAGGACCTGTAATCTGCGATTTAATGTTATCAGATTTAATTTTGAATTTTCTGATTTTTTTCAATATTTGGTTTTTATGATTAGATCATGATGGGTATGATATGTTAAGATCAGATTATGTGTTTTAACATGTTATTTTATGTTAATTGAGCATGATGGATGGTTATGGCTTATGACCTTAGGTTAATAGTTTTGGTTTTTCAAATACGGCTTGTATGTCATTTAATCTTGTAATTATTAAATCTCGAATGTAACTCGAGTTCTTCTTATAAGTTCATTAGATTAGTTTTCATATTTCATTCTTGTAATGTACATGAAGACATGAAGATTTAATGATCAAGGGTAATCCCACACGGAGGCCATCCAAGGAAGCAATACAAAAAAGAAGACATGTAATAGTTAGCCTGTATTTATTTTCCACCTTAGATTGACCTAGATCTTTGTCAATAGCTTGTTAAAGATCACATAGGATGAAGCCATAACCAACCACATTTATTTATTGCACTTTACATATATATGCGTATATGATGAATGTATGTATAAAGTAGTTTATAAAGATGCATGCTTAATTAGATTAAGGATGTATGTATTAGATACGACACTCATGCCATGCTTGCTAAACAAGATAAAATCTGTAACGATTCAAGTTTTAAAATGAACAAACGATTATGAGATTCTCGTGTTTATGAAACACGGAATAAAATACAAATTTTCTTTGTTTCTGACATGGGGCGATTTTGTCAAAAGCGAGTTCATTGAACTTGTAAGGTTGTGGGTTTTAAGCGAGACCGTTGTGACTCCCTCACTACCTAGAAATCAAACCATTAACGAATATTGATTTGAAGTATTTTATTCAAGGAAAAATTGGGAATCTCTTTATGATGGGACCATGATCGTTTTAAAATTAACAAAACCCCAAAATTAATATTAAGTTGATCAGATGCCTTCCAATGAGTCCAATGCGCTAACCCCTAGATCGACCAGGAGTGGGTTCGCCAAAGCGAAGTACTCCTATCTATCGTGGGAGATGTGTTGAAGTATAGTGATACTTTTTGACTATTGGGTTTGACTTAACTAAGTTATCAAAATAGGATTGTGATTTAGAGGCATATAGTTTGGCGAGATTTATTAGATAAATATGAACAAATGTTGTTCCACCAAGCTATCCAAGAGTTATATAGTTGATATAATTGACAAATGTTGTCTACCTAAATAATAATGTTTTAGGAGAAAAGCCAAACCTAACCTAACACATGGTGAAATATGGATCATGGCTCACTAGAAAGGATATAGAAGATATTTTTTTCGAATTAATTGTTAGGGCTATTGATTTAATAAAAATAGTGGGAGATATATATTATGAATATATATGAATAATCACTTGAACATAATTTAATGATCATCTGTAGACTAAGTCATTTTATGCACTTTAATATTATAGATATTAAATGACAAATAACACAAATAACTTCTCTATGTAATAGTCCTTGAGAAGGACAATCTGACATAAAATAATTTCCTCAATTGACATGGGAACTTGAGGATTGTCCTCGGGTTTAAGGATGTCACTCAAACCCCTCCCTTATTTCTTCTAACTGAGAATGAAACATGTGCAGAACAAAATGCTTACCAGAAGTAAATTAATTATGCAACTGATGTTTCATGTCTCATGCTTGTAATTATGAGTGCTGAGCTTTAGAAGCAACAAGAGCATAATGGTGCTTATGATATGATTGAGCACCTTCAAAAGATGTTTGAAGGATAGGCTCGTCAGAAAGATTTGACAATAATAAGGCACCACACTTTTGCATTAATGGGAGAATCATATCCGGTTGGACCACATGTTCTAATTGTGATAGGCATATATACCTTGATATTTTGGGTTTCAAGAATGGTCTAGAGACTCAGCTTGATTTGATCAAACGATCTTTGAACAACTTCTATTCTCAGTTTGTTAAGAACAAAAGGAATGAGGTAGACAAAACACTCACTGAGTTGTTAAGCATGTTTAGAACTGCTGAAAATAACACGGTAAAGGCATGAATTACGTCCATATTGATGCTGTACACATGAAATGCAAATGGGAAAGGAAAGTGGATAGGCAAGGTGAAGATTTGATCTTATTCGGTGCCAAACCAAAGTCCAATCCCAAAGGGCTTTTGAAGCCTAGTAGTGGTGTTGCTAAAGAAGATGATTGTCATTTCTGTGGAAATAACTGGATGAATGGAAGTTAAATTGTCGAGCTTATTTGGAAGATCTAAAGAAGAAGACTAGCAATGGTCAAGCTTCAGGTATAGGGTTAGAATTGGAGCAAAAGTTGTTGCTCTAGTTGAAGGAACTCGATACCTAATTTTGCCCATAAGGCGAGATTGAGAACTTGATAAATTGTTATTACGTGTCTGCTTTTAGTACATATATTAAGTCAATTTCTTGTCAGGACAAGAAAGGTTTTCATTTTAATTAAATAAACAATAGTTGTTTATTCTATTTCAATGATAAGACTTATAATGTTACATAATTAGTTAACAATTTATATGTTCTAAGATGACTCAAATCAAACATTACCTCTACCATTGTTGTTAAGCCATATTAATGAGAAACGCATTTCTGAGTTACATATAGATGGATACTTGGATAAGTTTGATTTTGAATCATACGGAAGATGCGAACTTTGTCTCATTGGTAAAATGACTAAAGTTTCTTTTACCTGATCAGGTGAAAGGGCCACCGAACGACTAAGACTTATACATAATGATGTATGTGGTCGAATGCGTATGATGGCAAGGGGTGGCTTATACTACTTCATAACATTTACTGATGATTTCAGTAGATATGGATATGTGGTTCTTATGAAGAACAAATCTGATTCTTTTAAAATGTTCAAAAAATATAAGGCCGAAGTAGAAAAGCAAACAAGAGAAAAGTATAACAGTTTTACGATCAGATCATGGAGGAGAATATTTAAATCTCAATTTCAAGAGTTTCTTGAAGGAGTATGATAGTGTATCATAAATTACTCCTTCTGGAATACCTCAATGGAATAGAGATTCTGAGAGGAGAAATCGTACCTTATTGGACATAGTGTGATCGATGATAGTCAAGCGGATCTTCCATTCAGTTTTTAGGGTTATGCTCTAGAAAAGGCTGCATATACACTTAACCAAGTTCCGACTAAAGCGGTTCAAAATACTCCGTATGAGATATAGAGTGATAAATGTCAAAGTATGTCATTTATGAAAATTTGGGGACGTGAAGCGTTTGTAAAATGTTTAGCCTCAGACAAGCTTGGACCAAAATTAGATAGATGCTATTTTGTGGGATACCCAAGTGAGACTAGGGTATAGTTTTATAATCCTTCCGGGAACAAAGTGTTTGTTTCTCGGGCCGCTGTATTTCTTGAGGGAGAACTACTTTCTAAGAAAATCAGTAGGAGGATAATACATCTCGATGAAGATCGAGAACCACATGATAATATTGAACCATAGTTGGAATAAGATCAGGATATACATCAAAATATTGAAAGTAATCTTGTCCAAGAAACACAGGTTATTTGTAGATCTAGTAGGATTCACCATGAGCCCGGGAGAAATTATGAATTTCTTTTGACTCAATATGGTGATGTGATGCTTACGGATAATGATAAGCCTCTCACCTACCAAGATGCTATGAACAGTTCAGACTCCAAGAGATGGCTAGAGGCCATGAAATCCGAGATGGAATCCATGTATCAAAATAAAATACTGACTTTAGTTGATCCACTCGAAGGGGTAAAACCTATAGGGTGCAAGTGGGTTTTCAAGAAGAAAACTGACATAGTACAGACTTATAAGACGCGACTAGTGACAAAAAGTTTTAAACAAATTCATGGTATAGACTATGATGAGACTTTTTCATCGGTTACTATGGTCAAGTTCATCAGGATTTTGTTAGCAATAGTTGCTTACTTTGACTATGATATTTGGCAAATGGATGTCAAAACCGCTTTCTTATATGGGAGCCTTGAAAATGATGTGTATATGATGCAACCTGAGGGTTTTGTCGATCCAAAGTTTGCTAAGATAGTTTGTAAGTTGCTTCTATCTATTTATAAATTGAAGCAAACCTCAAGGAGAATGAATATTTATTTTGATGAAACGGTCAAAGAGTTTGGCTTTATTCAAAATGAAGATGAACCATGTGTTTACAAGAAGGTTAGTGGGAGCCATGTGACATTTCTAGTATTATATGTAGATGACATATAACAAATAAGGAATTGCATACCTTCTCTACAGGCTGTTAAGACTTGGTTGAGAAATAGTTTCTCGGTGAAAGACTTAGGCGATGCTACCTATATATTAGGGATCAAGATCTATAGAGATAGATTGAAAAGATTAATCGACCTAGTCGGAGTACATACATTGATAAAATATTACATCATTTTAGGATGCAGGAGATAAAGAAAGGATATGTTTCGATGTCTCATGGGATAGTGATCTCAAAAGATAACTGCCCCCTAAATCAGTAGATGATAAGGGCCATTTGAGAAAGTTCCAGATGCGTCAGTGATTGGATCTATAATGTGTACAATAATATATATTTATCCAGATGTTTCGTATGCTTTGAGCATGACGATCAGATACCAGTCTAATCTAGGTGAAGGTCACTTGATAGTTTTCAAGAATATTCTTAAGTACTTAAAGAGGACTAAAGATTTATTTTTGGTATATGGAGAAGATAGGGAACTGGTTATAAAGGGTTACACTGATATTAATTTATGAACCTAATTTTTGGACAAACATGGATGATTACGAGTTTATGTCTGCTCTGTGTTTTGTCTAAATATAATTGATGTTAGCTTGAATAGTTCACAACAAGAACATTGATGATTCTTGGAAGCCGAATATATTGATTTTTTTTTGAAACAACCATGTAGACTGTTTAGGCATGTCCTTAGTCAAGATCGCCTTATTAATGAGATTAATGATTAAGGAGATATAAATGTAAAGTGCATAGTAATGATAGTGTTGCATACCCACTGACTAAGGCTTTGTCATAGCAGAAGCACGATGGTCATATTAGTTCCATGAGTATTAGATACATGGGTGATTGGCTCTAGTGCAAGTGGGAGATTGTTAGTGTTTGTGCCCTAGAGACAACACTATGATATTTTAGTTTAAGACATTAGGATTATTAATGTTTATGTTCTATCGATTATTCTATTTATAATATATTAATTCTTAATTTACTGCGATATAAATGTTAGATTAATAAATGTCCTTGGAATATGATATGCAATTCTATATGTCTAAGTACGTGACTTAGAAATGAGATTATGAGAATAGTATCAATATTCCTAAAGGTCCCTAGTCGAGTATTAATAATAGGGGACAATAATAATGCATTAAGACTGGTGTGTTTGTTGACTGATGATCACATCTCATTGATCATAGGTATAGTGATACTAAAGTAAAAAACACAGGCATATGTATATGTACATGGTGTTGGACAGACCCAATATGAGATTCTACATGTCTGTTGTGTCATAAGTAATTCTCACAATGATAATGATGTAATGGTCCTTAGACCTTAACTCATTATATTTCTATACGAGAATTAATATACATTGATTCCATTAAAAGTTATCCTTGACCGGGTAATGATAAAAGTAGACATTGGGTTTATTATGAATCATATGAGAAATAGAATGATCTAGATGGGATTTAACCCTCCTATTTTAGGAGTGATATTATTGGCCTCTTGTGTGAGCTAGACTATGAAATGCGTGGCCACGCTCAAATGTTGATTTGATATGATAGTCTACTCATTGATCAAGGAAACTTGGATTAAACTATGATAAGGATGACACATTACATGCCTCTAGTTTAATCTATAATATATAATTAAAGGGATTATATTACATTGTACATTATTCACAAAAGGTTTAATCGATCACCGATTCAAGTAACAATGATGTATTACTAGATGCCGCTCATTGTTTATGATTTTAAATTAGATTTAAAATCCGTTGCCAACGTAATAATAACCTATAGGGTCACACACTAAGAATGCTTGATGGATTATTTAATTTAAATTGGATTTAAATTATATTCAAATTTACTAATATTAATTATGAAATTTATTTGTTAAATAATTAAGTGAGACTTAGTTATAATACAAATAGGAATTTCGAATTAATAATAACTCCTAATTAGTTAAGAGTTATAATTCATTTTTCTACTCTCTATATAATATCTCTTGTGTGGCTGATTTTGAAAGCAAGACTTATACTAAAACCCTAGCCACCAAGAGAGAAGATGGAGAGAGCAAGAAGAAACGAGTTTGTGCCAGTACACATCCAATCCTTGAGTTGAAGCATTCGTGTGGATACCGATAGAGCGTAGATCGCGAGAGCGGGATGTGTGGTGATTGAACAAGCTTTGGATCTCCATTAGTCAGCCTATTGGTAAAGCTTCTTAAGGTAAACAATCTGATTCACGAATTAAATATATGTTTTTCGCATGGATCCTGCGGCGGGTTTCGAAAAATTATGATTTTTAAGTTTTTAATTACTGTTTCCGTTGCGTTATGTGCTCGAAACCCTTTATTTGGTCCATCAGAATTTACTCCATCAGGATTTGATCCATCATGATTTGTCCTATTAGTTTTAATTCTATAAGATGCACGTTCATTCAATTTGGCATTTTTAGCAGAAATAGTAATTTTATTGAAATTGGGCAAAGGATCATAATTGTTGTGATACAGACTATGATAGTCCTTATAAATATAAATGGAATGCGAAATACTACCATAGTAAAAATAAGGGTTCTGTGGTTTGTAAAATACTGGTCTACCATTAATACCAGACTCAGGAATAACAGTAGCTTTCTTTTTCATTTTCCTGTAAACAATAGCAGTATGATTAGTATTACCATATTTAAAACAAGTCGTTATAGGAACATCATGAATATACTTATAATTACTTGCTTTATTAATATCCTGCTTTCCATTCCTACCTCTTTTCACACTATTTTTGTGAGACTTATCAGTTACCTCAAAAATTTTCTTTTTTAGTTGACTTTTATGGAGAAAACCTATGTTTTTACATTTCTTTTCCTTAACTCTAAACTCAATTTTCTTTTTATCAGGAATTTTAGAGGTAGACCCTACTTCATAGACTGATTTGTCCCCATTCTCATTTGTACTCACAAACTTAACCGGTGTTGTGTTGGTAATAATCTTATTAATATTTTTATATGTGTATTTATTATAACCTAAACACTCTTTTTAGTTTTTATCATTTATGAAGTTGTGAACTTTTCATCCTGAAGTCATCCAAGTCTTAAAAACTTCTCTTTCCTTTTCAAGAACTTCCTCTAACATGACATATTTAATGTGCATTTAAGCTTCATTATGCTTAGCTTTATTACATGCCTTTTTATTTTCATGCATACATATAAGCTCAGCTTCTAGATGGTGATTTCTCTATAAGCTCTTTGTTCTTAGCAATTAAACTATCATTTTCAGTTGACTTATTTTTAAAGTTAACATGCAGAGAATTTAAGAATCTTTTTAATCCAGACATGTTATTAGTATCTATGGAAAAATAGTCATTTATACCTTGTCAATAGAAGACACATCCTCTCAATGATTTGCCATTAGAGCATAACATTCATCACCACTGTCAGGTCCTGATGTGTCCATCTAGTCCTTGTTTAAATTTGAGGTAAACAGTGTCTTTTCAGTTGACTTTTGACATTCAGTAGCAAGATGTCCCCTTTCATTGTAATTGTAGCATGTCACCTTAGCCTTGTCAAACTTTCTTCCCTTGGAATACTGACCTTTATTCTTTCTGAACATTCCCTTGCCATTACTAGAGTACTTCTTGTTAAAACTACTTTTTCTCTGTGGCTTTCCAAATCTCATCCTCTTGAAACCTTTCATCAACATTGCAGCCATTTGAACTACTTGAGGATCATCCAATTTAATCTCGGAATCCTCATTAGTATCTGTGTCAACATCTGATGATTCATCAGTATCTGACATCTCAACAATATTCCTTCTTCTTGAATTCTCACTAGCCCTTTTCTTACACTTGTGAGTTTCAACATTGAGAACAACACCTTTCATTTTCTGACCTTTTATGTTCTTCCTTTGTTGGATCTTTAAATTATGGGTTTTCAGCATCCCATAGACTTCATCCAATGATAATGGATCAAGATCATACTGATGCCTGATAATAGATGCCTATGTATCCCATTTTTCAGGAAGAGCCCTTAAAAACTTAGTATTGGAATCTTTCTTGTCATATTCCTTTCCAACTAATGACAAATCATTCAACAGTGTCAGAAATCTGTCATAAGTGTCAGTAATGGTTTCATCAAGCTTAGCATCAAATTGTTCATACTCTTGAATAAGAATAGCCCTTCTATTCTTCTTGATTGCTAATATTCCTTGACATTGAGTTTCCAAAGCATCACATATAGCTTTGGCAATTTTGCAAGCAATCACTTTGTTTGACATAATATTGTCCAAACTGTTGTGAAGAACACTACGCCATAGATTGCTTTAAGCAACCCCCTAACTGTGTTGCTATAGAACCAAAAAAATGTCACTAAAGTCCCAAAAAGGGCTAAGGCAACATCAAATCTATGTTGACTCGTAGCTAGTTAGTATAGATACCTATAACAACATATCAACTAGTCTTTTGCAACATAACATATTTTGTTACTATAGACAGCAATAACAACATCTTTTGGACTCTATAGTAACATATTTTTTCTGTTGCAATAGATCTTAAAATTTATTTCAAAATGGCGGGCCCCACTGGTAGGCCCCGCATGTTGGACCCACATAAATAATTTTTAAAAATTCATATTCAATAATTTGTTTTTGTTTTTTTCCTTTTATTTTCATTAATATAATCATAAATATTCAAATGTTTAAACACAAAAAATAAATTGAGACTTTCCAAAAATAATTACACAAATAACTCAATCTAAATTAATTAATATGAACTCATGAATTATTACAAAAAAATGAATTAAGTTCGGTAAAAATACATTCTAGTATCAACAAGTTCTCTAAAATTTTGCTAAATCAAGAATGTCAAATCTATGTTGCCGTTTCCTGAAAAGTTGTTTCCATCCACTTCAAGCCACCAAATTTGTCGAGAAGAGAAATTATATGAAACCTATCAAAAAACCACACATTACACAAATATATATTTACACACATACCTTGGACGAAGCATCATAACAAGCAATGGGCGTGTCAAATCCAGATTATGTAACAAATAATTTACAGAAGCAAATCAGTGAACTAATGCAATGAAACTACCGAAAAGATAAATTTAGAAAAATTAAAAAAAACTAGCAAGAAATGTCTGCAACATTTAAAAATACCTTGCTAACCAACATTTAATTTGGCCAAGTAATCTATTATAATACTAGGTTAATTATTCCCCTTTTCTCTCCTACAAATCCAAGTTAATTAAAGATAATCTAACTGATTAACAACATATACCAATTCAAACATTAAAATCAACTGATGGTACTCTATACAATTAATATTTTGAAAGCCTGGAGCAAGGATAATAATCTCAGTGTGTATAAGATACGAGTAACCTGGAGGTAGTGTCCATCCTCATCAACTAACTCTCTTGTAAATAGTCCATTCAATTCCGCCAAGAATACTCCGTCAGCAACCAAATGCAATCACATACACCCTCATAACTGACTAGGGCTTTATATCAGTGACATAATTGAGAATAGACTGGATAGCATTAAAAATTTTAGGACAACAAAAAATTTATAGTATTAAATTAAACCAACATGTTTTAATGTATGACTCCTGTATCAGACTAATGTTATAACATAGCAGGGAGTATCTCCCTTATTTGACAATAATCATGTTCTCTACAGATACAATAAATATGCAGTATTGTAATTTACTGACTCTATGATAAAGGAAAATGATAAAACTATTATACTTCTGCTTCCTATAATGCAGAACAATGTTAATCGACATTCTGAAATCAAATAACCATCATACACTAATTGCCAAAGACTGTCCATGTGAAACTCTCATTTTTACATACTATATCTTGTTGTGTGTTTTTCTTATTATTGTCAAAAGTTATGTTATCCAATACACCAAGAAATATATTCGGTGCCATTAACATTTTCAACAATTAAATGTTTCTTTTTGATATCTTTTTGTTATTATTTTTTCTCTACACATATTCCGTTAAACAAAAAAATGGAATAAAATAATTGATCATATCATACAACATACCGCATATTTTCATTGGAGCTTTGAGTTGCAGAAGACTGGGCAAGTCAAAATCGGAGTCCAGATTGTGTATTATTTGAACTCTGCAATATTGTATATAACCTATATAAAAATAAATTACCAGCATCAGGACTTTCTTAAATTAATAAAAAAGATAATGATGATGTTTCTATCACTAGTAAAATTGATGATACACTTCGCAAAACTTGAAGTGAGACACAAATGAAAAGAAAACAACCACCTATATTGTCTATCTATTTTAGATGTTACACTAAGCAAAAATTGTGGCTGAAATGTATAATTCAAATACCATTAATCTATTACTAGTTATGAAATATATTAAAAAAGAATTAAGATCTTCTGGCCAACAACTTATTTTCAAAATACAAAAAGAGGAATTCCTACATCTGCACCAGTAGCTAAACACATAACATTTTCTACTGCTTGAAGTAGCAGCTCAGAATCAAGGTACCGACCGTCGGGATCATGCGTAAAATTTATTCAATACTCAGTTTTCACTAATTTAACTAGATAACATTGATAATCTTGTACTTAATTTTCATTACTGTTTGATAATAAGAAAAAAAATAAGTCCGAAAGAGCTGGCTTAGATGGATGAATTATCGGATTATTGTAGTTAATAAAAATACTTTTCACTTTTTGGATGAACTCTGTCTTCTCTTTGATATGCATACATAAATTATTATCAATTCAAATACACACTTACACAAAACTTTATTTATAGAAAAATGGTTTGTTGACATTGACATCGACATAAGAAGGCAAGAGCAGCTGAGCAGGAGCTCTCTGGTGCACATTACATTTAACGAGATATAAACCAAGAAGTATGAACTCTGCCTAAATAGTAATATGAGTTGTCCATAGCTGCTAAAAGCTTAAATGTAAAAAAATAGAGAAAATGATAGTTCCAAAATACAAGATTAACAAAGTCAATATCAAAATGTATTTACTATTTCAACAATGATCTCCATGGGGAGGGGAAAGATGAAAAAATAATGAGTGTAATGATACAAAACTATCTTCTTTCAAATATCTAATGCTAAGGCACAAGGTAGAGACTTTAATAACTAAAGTGGCATAATAACGTTAAAAAATCACAAGAACTGCCATTACCCCATTTTGCGATCTTGCAACTTGACTATATTAAAGAAAATAGATGGTGTGTGCAGCTTAAAGATATTTAAGGAGGGGGGAACAATCAACTGGTTTGTTGCTCATCTACTAATACCAATTTGCGTAGGTTCGATTTTCACTACTAGCTCCACGCTTTTGCTGCCTCCTTGAAACCTCCAACAATATTCTGTTGGGATGGTGACCAACACGCCTGCTAGAATTGTTGAAGCGTCCAGATGAAGCCACATAATGAGAAGGATATATCTCGTTAAATGAATGATATACGGTCTTGTAAGTGGTATTACATATAACAACACCATAAAATAAACACAATTTTACATATACATAACCCAACCTTAAAAGATATATATCATATTTACGTAAAAGTTAAGTTATTGAAGTTGGTAAATTAATAGTCAGCTGTCTCTTCCTCTTATATTCTGTGACTATTTCACTTACTATAATAATTCAAAACAAACACATTTTAAGTGCAAATACAACAAAACTGAACAATCACTAAAAACAAGCAGAAAACCATTAAACGAACACAAACACCACAAGTAATGTTATCAAAATGTAAGTATAAGATAATAGAATCTGAAACCTGGAAGTGCAGGCATAACGCAAGATGCAACAGACTTATGAGACTTCTCAACCTCAATGAGACACATTCGACAATAACCGACAATGGAAAGGCGAATGTGATAACAAAACCTAGGAATGTCAAGGCCATCGACCTCACAGGCCTAAACACAGTCATTCCCTTGGGTATCTTAACAGGAAATCCATCAACAAAGTCCTCAATTAACAAAGTCCTCAATTGCATCATCGGGAATGGCGAAATGAACCCTAGCGCCGATGACAGGAGACTGATCTGGAGGAGATTCAACGGTGGCCTCGGGATTGTTGAGCTCCGGAGTGGAGACGATAGTCCGAATGAAGGAGGAGTGAGATTGGAGAGGGCGTGAAGATCAAAGAGCTCTGTACTGCTTGCATAAATGATAGGAGAGAGGGGGGAGAGAGAGTGAGAGAGTAATTGAACAAATACACATATACATATTAAAAAGAAAATGGAAAAGTACCTTAAAATCGAACCTCATCTAACCTCATCGAACCCTAATTGAACCGTAATTGAACAAATATAGCTTTTTGAACCCTAATTTAATTCAAACTGTAATTGAATGTGTTCCTCGAAACCCCTAAGACCCAAATTTGAAATTGTGACATTGCTCGACTTTGTTGCTCGTCGCCATACATCACATGAGAGAATGTATTTCATGTTAGATCTATGTTTAGTCAGTCCAAAATGATTTCCCCCTTTACTTTAAGTCTGAAATTTAAGTTCCCACTGTGTTAAAATGTTAGCCGCCCTGTAATATATAATAGATGATGTCAAAGATTACTGGAGCTAACAATGTCATTAGCATTTATGATCTGAGTGGAAGATTAATGAATAGTTATTTTCAGTAATCAGTTAAGCTTAGGGCCAATCCTAAGTAAGTTGTATTGTTATCTAAATTTGTATTATGTACTTGTAACACTTAAAGTTTGTAAAAATGCAAAGGAGCAGACTGAAGTCTTTTTCCTAAAACAGTATCAAGCCTAAGGATTCTATCTGGAAGAAGATCAAGAAGATCATGCCTCAGAAGAATTTTGAAGAAGCTTGGAGTTGAATAAATCTGTTTGGAGAAAAATGTTCTAAGTCAAGATCTCTACAAGTCACAGATTTAATGTTATAGAGAAGTCATTCGAGAACTCCATAATGACTTATCGAGAAGTCATTCAAATTCCAGAGAGTACCGATAGATAAGCAATATCTACTCGATGGATGAGCTATATATCCACTCGATGAATGAATAACATCTACTCGACGGATAAGCTATACATCCACTCGACGGATGAGCAATATCTACTCAATGGATAAGCAATATCCACCGGGAGTAGAGAAGTCAGGAAAGCTACTCGAGAACTCAAAAAGATATCGACAAGTCATCCTTTCACTAGAGAACTTAGAGTTATCGACAAGTCTATATCCATTCGAGAACTCAGAGATATCTACAAGTTAAGTGAAGTTATGAAGACTAGAGATCTCGATGAGCTGAAGACCTCTACAATCTAAACTCATTATGGAGTACTAGAGATCTCGATAAGTCTTTGTACTTATCGAGATATCAAGTGTTCAAATGAATCAAACTGAAGATCTCAAAGTACAGTCTCAAAGTACACAATTGCAGATCAGTTTAATATCCAAGATAAACAATCAACAAACAATCCAACAGCTGGATTGAGAAGTCTACAAAAAGTAGCTTGAAGTGTGTGCAAGATCAATGGCAAAGATTAACTGGCAGAGGAAGATTAAAGTAAACACGGGATACTAAAGATATGCTAAGCCAGAAATTGAAGATTTGCTTTTCTATAAATAGAAATGACAAGTGACAGTTTAGAAAAGCTAATAGCATGTTTATTATCCACTGTGTAAACCAGCAGTTAACTGACATATAAAGTTAACACTGGTCTTCTAGTTAGAAGTAACAATTTAGATCAAAATTCTTGTAACACTCTCGAGAAGAAGCTGAGTTTTTTAACTTCGAAGAGCTTAGAAATTTTATAGCAAAGCATCGTAATTTTTAATATAAAAATTAAGTGAGTTTTGAATATCTGTGTTCTTTATTTTGTGCAAGTTTAATTTCTGTATGAACACTTTTCTATACAAGATTTAATTTACTTTGTTCAACCATTATCTTTCAAGAAAAGCCTAAAATCAGAAAAACACATTCACCCCCCCTCTGTGTGTGATTCATTACCTAACAAGCCCAACCTACAAGGCCTACCAAATTTCAGTAGCTCAGCCAACTTCATCATGTACATTTATTTAATTTTATAAATACTATAATATTGTTAAATTGTATATATTAATTTATTACAATTAATTAATATATTACTTTCATTAATTTGTAAAAAAAGTAAAGTTATTACATGCTTTTATTTTATGGTGATTTTAATCAAAATTTATTATTTTATTAAACTAACTATTAAAATATTTTAATTTAATTCTAAATCCAATAAAAATTGACATTTATAAAAACTAAATAAATTGACATACTTTTACTTGTTAAGAAAAATTCATAAATTATTTCATTCAAGTCAATTAGTTTAAAAAATAAATATTAATTTAATATCAAGTAGTTTTAACGAATTATTTATCATGATTTAAAATCAAAATTTGCTTTTTTCACGGTCTATATTAACACAATCTAATGTGTTGGTGTGTGTAACACATTATTGAACTACATAAACACACTTTTAGCCCTATAGTAACACCCATGAATGTGATGTTGTGTTGAGACCAAAATTTCATACCCATTGTAACATTAGCTAAAGCAACACCCATGCTGAAATTTTCAAATAGGTCATCTATGGCGTAGTGGAATATTCCTGATTTTGGCATCCTTAAGCATTGCAGCCTTCTCAAGATCTAACAATTCAAATTTTTCTTTCCTGATATAGTGCTCTCAGGAACTGTTGGTGTCATAGCCACAATTTTTTTAGGATAAGGAGGTCCATGATTGATTATGTCAACATAAGCATCATCACTAGCTTCAAGAAACATAAGAATATTTACTCTTCATGTAGAGTAGTCAGCCTTTTTCAGGATTGGGATCTTCATGCTTTCATACTTACTTCCTGACATCATGATCTTTTCTAATTTAAATTAAATTAGACTGCTCTGATACCAAGTAAAGTAGAGTAATAGAATCAAATAACAGTTTATTAATTATTTTATAAACTGTTACAAAACTCTCTCAAGAAAAATAATGTTCTTGAAAGCAGCTAGGTTACAATAATACTCGAGTAATGCACACCAATAGTGATAACCTATTCTATGTTTATATATTACATAACTATTCTATCAATCTCTATTAATTTTAAGATATGTTACAGTTTAATTTATCTTGTTTCTATACATATCTAAATCAACAGTTTTGATCCTATAAATCAGGAACCGATAGTAAACCATTCCACAAATTCTGGGACTGTGTAAATCAGCAAATCCTGATTTACCCTGCAATACTAACACCAAGTCATATCCTGACATCTTGACAAATCTTGACTGTATGCAGATCCTGACTGGCTGACAAATCCTGATTTTCTAGCAAATCCTAATTCTGACTTAGACAGTTTTCCTAACATGTCTTCGTCATACTCGTAATTTAAATTGACTAAATTTACGTAGTGAATCGGTTCAGAAAGCCAAATGACGAATATTTTTTGAAAAATGGGCCAAATTCCAAATTCAAATTAAGTTGAATTATTTCAAGTATTTTTTTCAAAAAAATTGGGTTAACTTATGATTTCGATTTCAATTGAAGTACACCGACTCTTTATAGTCGTGATATATATATATATATATATGGGATTCTAGTTTCAGTAAATTTTAAAAGATATAGAGATTTGTATATTTTAATTTATATGAAAAAAATTTAAAACATATTTTTAAATATATAAATTATTAATAAGTAAGGTAATGATTTGTTAATGTTTCGTGTTTGAACTCATATTTAAATTCAATTTATTAAAATTAACTCCATAAACAATTCAATATTTCATGTTTAAAGTTAATAAAATGTCTCAGTACTAAATGACACTCACAGATTATATGTGTCGTGAAAAACACAAGTGATAATTTGTTATAGTGATTCAAAGATGTGTTGTTGAATAAGTATTTTCAGGTTCAATTTCCTTTAACAACAATTTTTTTAAAGAATAATAAACACATTGGCAAATTTATAATTTCAGAAAAATAAAATGTCTCACTAATATTATAGTCATGTTGGGATATTATATATATGAGAGATAAATAAATTCTAGATCAAGGAGGAAAATAAGTAAAACTATAGTGTGAAAGAATCTATGTGCCTATTCTAAATTTATATACAATCTGTATCCAAACTTAACAACCTAACTATGTCCAAATTTATCCACAAAAACCGAACCAAAATTTTAAAGAAATACCCCTCTATTTTTATATAATTGTTCATTTTGACTTTTTGTATATATTTTGACCGACTAATAAAAATAATTGTTATAAAAACAAATATTTTTTGAATAAAAATATATAACTTACTCTAAGATTCACAAAAAATAAATTTTAAAAATTATTATTTTAACTACACGATCAAACCACTTTAAACTATGTGCAAAAAAGTCAAATAACAAATATAAAAAAATAGAAGGAGTGGAAGCAAAAAATTAATTTATACTATACTATTATAAGCAGAACACCCTTTATTTGGTTGTCTGTCATTGTTCAGTACACCATAATTATTTATTATTAAACAACTATTATTAAAAGATATTTAAAAACTGTTATTCCTAGTGGACTAACAATGAGATTTACAGAAGGGGGGTTGAATGTAAATCTCAAAACTTTTTCAAGTTTTGAGCAGTTTTAAAGGCTTTGTGTTCAAGATAAACAAGTGTGTGAATTGCTTTAAGCTAATACAGACAGATATATATTCAAGCACTAATGTGAAGAACACAACAGACCTTAAAAACTTTTCTGGTGGATTGTTGTTCCACCAGAGATGGTATTTCAGAAAATCTGTGATTCTAGATGTTGATCACAGCTGCATCCTAGTACAAACTAGATAATTTTTCTCTCAAGATTTTTCTAAACAGCACTGGAAAAATTCTTATCTAATTACTAGCTGCTACTTGGTTTATATATCACCAAGTGTACAAGTGAAGACAAAGATAAAAATACAATATTAAAATAAGTTCTCCACTTGTTTCTTCTCCATATCACTCAAGTACTTTGTTGACTATTGTCTCTTTGTACTAGAGTAGAACGGCTGCTTTTTCTGATGTTCCTGAAATTAGGCTTCCACATTTCAGTTATCTCTGTCAACCCATGTGCCTCTGTCTGCTGTTATAACTACCACTTATCAACTGCTATTTAACAGAACATCCGTTGAAGCCTTCATCCGTTGATGGCTTTATCCGTTGATGTGTTAGCAGTTGAAGCTCTATCCGTTGAAGCTTTAGAGACATCCGTTGAAGCTTTGTTTCTCATCCATTGAAGGTCTTTAAGATATCCGTTGATACCACTTCATTTATACAAAATTACAAGGCATGAAATATTTACAATTGGCCTTCCTATTTGCATATTTTCTAGTAGTCAACATGACTTATATTTTCTCTCAACTTCTAAGAATTATGTCTTAAATACAGAGACTAAAATGTGCTACAACACTAGACTTATTTCTAAGTAAAGCTGCACCATCAACGGATAGCCAAAGTGGTCTTATCCGTTGAGGCTACAAACACTAAACTTCTACTTAAGTGTTTTGTTAAACATATCATCAAACTAATGCACATATATTCCTAACAATCTCCCCCTATTTATGTCTATAAGAATTGTAGACATAAATTCAGGGTTAACTTGATGATAACAAACACTTAACAAATATATGAATTGAAACTAAGTAGAAATTTAAAAGTGCTGCAAAAGTGTATGTACTAGGAGGTAATTGAAGATTTACAGAATTTCCAAGGGTGCTCCTCTAGTCTGAGCAAATCATCTTTTTCTTCTTTGTTCCCTTGTTTTCTTTCCTAGCCCTTTGTCATTTTCCTCAATTTGGAGTTGGAGTTGTCTGTAGAATTCAGCTTCATCTTCATCACTGATATCCAACTTAGATTGCATTTCCTTGAGAGTTTCATTGCTGGCAATCTTGAGTTGGTCTTCAAGTCTGAAAAATCTTCTGACTCCTTTATCATCTCTAAATTCCATCAACCAATGAGGTGATTTGTGGATTGTAATTCCCCTTTCTTGAATGAGTAAAGTTCTGGGCAAAGCATTGGGCTCCCTCCAAGTTTTCCTTATGTTGGCAATCTTGTTGAGAATTTCAGTCTTGACAGTCTGGTAAAGCC